>NW_026453215.1:332082-664165 GCF_025200985.1 Drosophila gunungcola | reverse complement strand
AATTCTCGAATTGTGTGCCCTTGTTGCTTGGCGTGAGAACCATGTGTCGCAGCACGTCCTTGACCTCTGATTTCTGCTTGACGATGTACCCGTATCGAAACCTGGTGAAATGATCCTTAAAAACTATCAGATACCTCTTCTTCTGGAAAGAATCCTCAAATGGGCCGCAAACATCGCCTGACATCAGTTCCCCTGGCTTCATGGCTGGTTTCCCTCGTTCCAATGGCATTGGATGCGCCTTGCGCAAGCTTGACTTGAATGCCCATTTTTTTTTTGAGCATGTCCTTGATGTGGTTTCTTGTCCTGATGTCCCCACCTCTCGTGATAGAGTTGGATAATTGAAGTTCCTGAAGTTGCGACGTTGACATCGGACGTTTCGTTCTGGAAGTATGGGCTCGAATCGCCTGCTCTGAAGAGTGTTCTTCCAACTTCTCTGGATCCAACGAGGACAATCTTGTCGTTTATTTTGAGGGTGCACTTGGTTGCTGACGACTCAAAACGACTACTTGGATTATTGTCTTGGGCAGCCCAAAACTGAAACAGGTTATTCGTTATATTAGGAACAACCATATATTTTCAAAGAAAGAAAAAGAATTTTTCCATTGACAATTGTTTGACTTTGATTGTTCCCTGCCCAAAGCTGACAAGGTTTCATTTCTAGCGTGCTCTGATCCAACTCGGATTCTCAAACTCTCAAATTTTCGAAATACTTCGCAGTTCTCACACGTGCTTTTTTGCACCGTTTCTATTCACCAGTCGACGTCTGAGTTTGCCTCTGCTGCAAACCACGCTATTGTGGACTGAGACGAGAGCTAACGTTGGTTCTGCACAATTTCCTTGGTTTGCATTCTGGTAGCTCGGCTTCGGACGTCCATCCTTCTTCCATTTTTATGCAGTTCCTGAATCCAGTGTCTTTTTTTCTTGCAATACGGCTGGGTACTCGAATCTCCGAACAGATGCTTCTGAGTCCTAACGATGCTTCTTTTGTGCTGTGGTTAGAAAAAGCCTACGGCTTTCCTTTCCGTTCATTTCTTTTGTTCTAAATTACTCTCAAACATGACAATGTGATTAGTTAATTCGTCAAAGTCTTTTCCTCTTCTTTTGTCAAAAGCATCCAACTTTGACCTTTTCAAAGGTTTTGGCAAAATAGTAGCGTTTTACCAAACAAGTATAAATCTGGCAGCTCAGTTTAATATTTTTAGCCTTCAAAGCTTGATTTAAATCGTTCCAGAGACTACGCAATTTTGCTATGTGGGTTGATACTCGTTTACCTGGAAACAAGTATTAAATCTGGCAGCTCAGTTTCATTTTTAGCCTTCAAAGCTTGATTTAAAATCGTTCCATAGACTACGCAATTTTGCTGTGGGTTGATACATCGTTACCTGGATTCCAAGAGAAGCGAAAAACTCGTTGCATATCCTGAATACCTGGTCCTTCGCTGTTGCTTCAAACTGATTTTCAGGGCTTCCCACGTATCGTGTGCTGTCTCCTTGTCCATGATCTTCTGGTACACCGAGTCCGTGACCGCAGTGGTAATCATGGATTTTGCATAGCTGTTGGCCTTACGAAAAAAAAGTCGTTCTTCTCCTTGTGCTTCTTTTCATCTTCTGTTGATGCACCTCTGGCAATGGATCCGGTTTGACGATCTTTCCGTCCAACGCGTCGTGATAATCTATCAGGTCCCTAATTTTTCTTTTCCAAATCGTCCAATCGCACTGAGAGCTTCGTGACGTGCTTCGCCAAATTCATCGTAATCGAGCAAAATTTACTTTTTTCTTTTACTTTAAACTGAACAAACGTTCCTGGGCCCATAACCTATTATAACTTTTACTTCTTGAGTTATTTAGGCCAGTAAATAAACGATATTTCTTGAAACCGTTACGGAACGGCATCTTTCCCGGAGGGCAGCGCCGGCTAGCCACGGAGTACCAGGGCGGAGTACCCCTTATGCCCTGCAGTCCGAACAATCGATTCCGACTCATCGGACGTCTCACGTCACTAAGTTGACGATTTACCATCTCTACCACAAAGCAAAACAAAACAAAGCTATATTTGCATCAAAACTTTGACAATTGGACGAAATTGGTGGCTTCGATGTCCTTGCCACGACGCACCCACCCAACCTTGGGTGCCCCAAAAAGGATGTAGGAGGCACGCCCCATCTCCGGCAGACCGGAGTCTATTCCTGGTGGATTAGGATCGGCTCATCTCCCCGCCCAAGGTAACTTACACAAACATCTCGGTAGCTTGTTCACATTTAATCTTGGGCAAGTTTAATAAATAAATACATTCATTATTGATGCCTACTAATAATCTACTCTTTTCGTTAGAATCACTCAAGGCCGATCTCAGACCGTCGCCCAAATGAAAAGCGGTCAAAGCGGCAACAACCGAAGGGAAATTTTTAGACGCTTAATACTACAAGTGTCAGGCAAAAATCGCCGCACGGCACTAAATTGGAGGCGTTTGCCAACCGGGTCGCCTAATCCTGAGGAGCTCCAAGGGAAAAGAAGGGACGTGCTGAAAATGTGAGTACGCTAAAAAATCCCACAAGTCATTAAATTTCGCGACCCAATTTATAGGTAGTTGGACGCGCGGCCAGGGTTCGGAATTAAGCCTCTAATTTTAGATTAGATTTTACAGTGAGTACTTGACAATCTGGACTAGGTGATATTACAAAAACAATGACGAAAGCTTATTTATTGCAGAGTTCCTCGTCGGATGTGGTTGAAACTGCAGCCAGAATGGAAAAATCGCTAGCGGCGAAACCAGCGCGAGTCCGCACGGAGCCAATTGGTCCGGAGGATGGCGCAGCGTCCGCGTAAGAGGGGCCGGAGGCAGTGCGTCGGTGGACTTGGAGATGACCACGTGGCCAGCGCGGGCATTCGTTCCCGGAACGGACTCACCGAGGGAATCTCCGTGTCTGGCCGTCTCGGAGGCAGTCGCTGTAGCTGCTGGCGCTGGAGGCTGCTGCTGCTGCTCCTGATCGCTGCTGCGGCTGATGCTGCTGCGGCTGATGCTGCTGCGGCCGATGCTGCTGCGGCTGATGCTTCTGCGGCTGATGCTGCTGCGGCTGATGCTGAGGCCAATGCTGCTGCGGCTAATGGACGACGGCCAGGTTAGGTCCGCCTGGTAAGTGTTCACTTCCCAAATCTTTTAAATTTCCGGGGCCCTCTAGATAGGGTCCCCGGTAACTTTAATATTTACAAAAAACACTGTTATTCATAAGTTTATTGCAAATAAATAACCACTCACTTTAATTTATCTAAACACTAATAATGCACATATGAACTTATTTTTCCACGACTGTTCTCCTACGACTTATTGCAGCAACTAAAGCAAAACCCTGACCTACACCAAAGGCGTTCGCCATTTTCCCTCCCGCTCTCTCAAGATGGGTCAGCGAACGTATTCAAGGCTATTTAACCCAGTTAACGAGCGAACCGGGCTAAATTTAAATAGCTAAATCCTCTCCCGCTATCAATAGTGGGTGTCACCACCGAATCTTATCGATAGCGGGACCTGCTGACGTATCGGTTCGTTTTAGTATTTTCCAGACGGCTTCAACTGAAAATGCAACACCACCCTGGATTCCGAGAGACGCCAACACAAAGTTTTAGACAAGCGCAGGAATACTTGGGAGCATTTGGATTTGGACTATTCGGATTCAGCCGGCCTCTATACCAAGATGCAGTTCCAACGGTGTCCAACGCGGGGCCCACGCTTTACGGGAAGTAGACACATGCCGATTCTGAGCTCGTGTACTTTGTTATTCCTCTTTCCAGATCACAACCTAATGTCCTTGGCATGGTACACTCCGATCGATCGTCCATGAAGATCTTCAAGCTCGTACGCATTTTTGCCGACTGCCTTGACCACCCGAGCTTTCAGGAACTTCCGAGCCGCTGGGGGCAAAGTTGCGGCGATACACTTCCTGACCTGGCTTCGCAAGGAAATTACGAGCTTTTTTGTCGTACCGCCGGCGACTCCGATCGTATGCACATTCGAGGTTCTTCTGCACCTTGTCCTGGATCAGTTGGAGTTTGTCCCAGACATTTCGTGATCACACAGAGACTTCAAATTCCTTGCCAACTTGTAGCTGGCTCCGTTCAGGATCATGTGTCGCCCGAATACGGTGAAGAACGGAGCTTCTCCAGTTGCTGAATGGACCGCGTTGCGGAGGGCCACCTCAATCTCCGGAAGATACGCGTCCCATTCTCGATGATCTTCTTCTAAGTAGCTTCGGATTGCCGCCAACACGCTTTGGTTTACCCTTTCCGCTGCGTTGCTTTGCGGAGAGTGGACTGGCGTTTTGATGTGCGTGATGCCAAAGCTTTCCATCGCCTCCTCGAAGATCTTGGACGTAAACTGGCGGCCGTTGTCCGAATGCACAATTTCTGGAACCCCAAATTGTAGAAAACCTCGTGAATGAGGAACACCACTACATTGGAGGCCGATGCCTCTTGCATGGCTTTCAAAAATGTGTATTTGGAGAAGTGATCCACCACAATGAAGATGTAGGCCTGTCCCTTCTTCGACCTCGGGTACTTCCCCAGGAAATCGATGTACAGCTTCTGAAATGGCTGCTCAGTCTGGACCGATACCAACTTGCATCCGGAAATTCGGGGATTTCGTCTCCTTGCACACTTCACACCTGCGTATGGACTCCCGGACTTGCAGTGCCATGCCAGGCCAGTAAAACTGCCGCCGTAGGTTTCCCAGAGTTTTTCCCATTCCGCCATGAGCTGCCGTTGGATCCGAATGTGCACGCTCAATTATGCTGTGGGTCAGACTCTGGGGAATCCACAACTTCCATTCGAAGCCTTCCACCTCGTCATCAAGATTTGCCGAAGAGACTATCTTGAAGATGAGACCATCCACTATCCTCAAGTCAGGTAGGTTGGCCAAGTTTTTTTCCACTTCTTGTAACAACTCCGTGTACTCTTCTCCAGCAAACTCAGTGGTCTCGAAGCCGAGTAACTCTGACGGGTCCACCGTTAGCTCTTCAACACAACGCGAAAGGGTATCTGCCACAACGTTCTCGCTTCCTTTCCTGTGTTCGATGTTGAAGTCATATCCCTGGAGTTGCAATGACCACCGAGCCAGCCGACCCGAAAGGTCTTTCATGGACATGAGCCACTTCAAGCTGGCATGATCGGTGATGCACGTGAACGGCATTCCTTCCACATACGGCCGGAACTTTCGAATGGCCAGCAGGGCTGCGAGGCATTCTTTTTCAGTGACGGTGTAATGGACTTGGTGACGATTCATCTTGGCCGAGAAGAACGCTATTGGTTGCTCCTGGCCGTCTTCATCCCGTTGGAACAACACTGCACCGATTCCGATCTGGGATGCATCGCACTGGATGAAAAAGTGCCGCTTGAAGTCCGCATGTACCAGCACTGGCGCAGTAGTTAGGGCCATCTTCAGGGACTCTACTGCCAGTTGTGCTTCTGGACTCAAGGAAAACTTCTTATTTCCCGTCTTCTTCAAGGATTCCGTGAGCGGGGCAGCCAAAGTTGCAAAGTTCTTTATGAACCGACGGTACCAACCAGCGGTTCCAAGAAAGGCTCTCACTTCCTTCATGGTCCTTGGCTCAGGCATCCGCCTAATAGCTGCTACGCGCCCTGGATCCATCCGCAGACGTCCTCCACCCACTATGAAGCCGAGGTAGGTCAACGACTTGAAGCAAAACTTCGACTTGCTCAGCCCAATGGTTAACCCTGCTTCTTTCAGGCATTCAGCGACTCGGCGAAGATACTTCAAGTGCGCTCTTATGTCAGGCGCTAGTATTAGCAGATCATCCAAGTAGACGAACACATTCGAGCGGATTTCAGCTGGAATTACTCGGTCCATGAGTCTCACCAGCCTCTGTGATGCGTTACAGAGTCCGAAAGGCATCACACGGAACTGGTAAAGAGGCCGACCAGGAACCGTAAAGGCTGTGTATTCCTTGCTGCTCGTGTCCAACTCAATCTGCCAAAAAGCGAACTTCAAATCCACGCTGGAAATGTAGTACGTTTGGTCGATTCTGGACAGGATGCCGTCTATGCTGGGCAACGGGTAAGCATCTTTGATGGTCACATCATTAAGCTTACGTGCGTCTAAGCAGAACCGGTGTTTTCCAGATCTTGACACTACGGTGGTGCGGTTGCTCCAGGGGCTTTTGCTCTCCTCGATGACTCCGAGCGCTAGCATCTTGTCGACCTCGTCCTCGACCACCTTCTGCTTCGCGGGAGACATCGGATAGGGTCGATCCTTGAACACTTTGGCTCCGTCCATCAGCTCAATAGTGTGCTTCTCCAGAGTGGTGGTACCTAAGCCATCCCTCTCGAAAGTCAAGAACTGCTGCTTGATCTCCTCCAGCTCTTGTTCCTCGGCCTTGGAAAGCGTCCAGGACTCGGGATCGGTTTTCTCCTCATCGTCATCCTCGACCTCAGCGTAGTGCTCCATGTCCCTGGCGTGTAATTCTTCGGTCTTCTTCACGCCTTCCGGATCGATGGGGCGTATAATCGCTGGGGCCAGTCCGAATGCTTGCCAAAAATCCACTCCAAAATAAGCTGGCTGCTCCAGGTAAGGACACAAGTAGAAGAGAATTTGCTCTGTCCGTCCTCGGTATTCCACCGGTAACTTGACCCGTCCTATAATTGACCGATCCTCTCCAGAGGCCGTACGGACTGCGGATAAGTACTTCTGGACGGGCACATCCCAGGCCTCGACCAGCTCTCTGCCACCTTTTCCAAGCAGACTCACACTCGCTCCAGTGTCCAACAACCCCGTCAGTTGCTTGGTCAGGACTCGGACCGCGGCGAACGGTCTGGGATCTCGCGATAAACTGCGCTTCACGGCGGCCACTGCTTCGCGTCGGCAGTTCCGACGCTTGCGAAATCGGCCCCTGGCCTTTTGCACCTTGCGAGACACCATACGCATCCCGCCTAACTGGTGCTCTGAGAAGATCCTGTTCCTGATATCTAGGTACCGACGCATCCTCTTCGCATAAGGTAAGTATTGTAAATTAGACTTATTGCTGTTCTTAGAAGGTAAACATTTATTTAACTCTACCAACTCTTCTTCTCTGCGGAACTCCTGTCTGGACGCATCCTCTCCGCCCTCGGATCGCCCAGCCGACCGTTTTCCGCACAATCCGGACATTTGGGAGACACGGTGTCTGGCTTCCCACATCGGTAGCAGAACAGTCTGCGTTCGGCTGCTGCGCAGTCACGGAACCCGTGATCCACGGCTCCGCAATTCCAGCATCCGGCTCGGAACGGATTTTTAGGCTTCGCCCGCACTTCGACCACCTCTTGCCACGGAGGATCCTCACCAGGATCTGGGCCAATCGCCTCGCTAACCTTGGCCTTCTCCGCCAGAGGATACCGCATCGGCTGCGTGTACGTGGTCCGTCCACGTCGTCCAAAACTGCGCTCCACCTCGCAGCACTCTTCCCGCAGTTCATCCACCGTGAGCACATCCATCGCTTAGACAAACCTTGCGATGCTCTCCCTCAAGCCTTTCTTAATAATCTTCACCAGCTGTCGCTCTGACAGTGGCCTTTTCAGTCGAGCCGCCAACTGCTGCATCGCGTGGACGTAATCGCCAACTCCTTCTCCGGGCTGCTGCTCCCTCTGCAGAAGTTGGTGCATCCGATCATGCTCCTTCTGATGGCATCGGAACCTATCCATCAGCGAGGCTCGAAGCTGGGACCACCTGTCCACCCTGCAGTGACGCACGTGCACCCAGTACCACTCCCGAGCCCGCCCAGTGAGCAGCAGGTGGAAGTTTCGGAGCACCTCTTGCCACGGGCATTGGCACTGCCGCTGCAGGAACTCCAACCGGAAGAGAAAATCTTCCACCGAGTTTCGCTCATCCTCCCCGTCGAAGGATACGCCCCACCGCTCAATTCGCCATTGCTGGTTGGCGGCTGCCGGCCCCACATTGGCATACAGACGCGGCTCCTCCCGGAACTCTGAGGCCCTGCGGTCCTCAACGCACCAGCTGCGGGCCGGGCCATCGTCTCGGCGCGACCTGCCATGATCCGGAGGATACCCGGGACTGCTACTTTCCAACTCCTGGAAATCCAGCGGCCTCCTCGGCGGTTTGGGTGGCACCCTCGGCGGAGGTAGCCTGGAACCGTCCATGCCGGCGACCTGTGTGCTCTTCGGCACCGCACCTTGCGGGGCTTGACCAGGGATTCCCGCGTTGATCCTTGAATCCGGACGCCTTCGCTCGTCCGGCATGCTCTCCAGGGGAAGCTGAGCAGCAGGCCTTAACACCTCGTTCATCAGCTTCATCATCTCCAGGAAGCCACTTCGGATCTCGTCCCTCAGTGCCTGATTGATCCCGCCTTCTTGGGCCTTCCGATGGGTCTCCGCCGCCTGTGCCAAAGCCACATTAACGGCCGACCTTGCCGCGGAATCCACAAAAGGATCGTGGAGTCTTGCGTCCTTATCTCCCAGCTGCAATAACTCATCCGCCGCGGAACCAATTCCCTCCAGGATCTGCTGCTGCCTTAGGTCCTGCTGCAGCTCTGTGTCCTGTGGTCCTTTTTGCTCTTGTTGCAGTCCCTGGCGCAAACGGGCAAACGGAGTCCTGGGCAACCCTTCCGATATGCGCGGCAAGCCAGCCTCGGTAGCGCCCTCCACATCCGTGGACCACATCTTTTCGTCGTCCTCGCCTGGAAAACCCTTCGACCGAAGCAGGTGATCATGCTTGCTGCCTTGTCGCTTTGACATCCTGAATTTTGATAACCCCTAACACGACTTCTGAACCCCGAATTCAATGTGCCAACCAAAAACCCAAATTATGTATAAATAAATAAATTGTGCTGTAGCTAGTAAGTGATAAATAATAAATAAATACGAATACTTATATTACCAGGCCAATAAATAATAATAATGAATAAATAGAACCAATAAATAATAATAATGAATAAATAGAACCAATAAACAATGAATAAATAAGAAATAAATAGGAAAATATATTAACGACCAACAAATACCTAAGGCTAAACAAGTACACACCAATAATTAGCTCCTATCAAAAAAACAAGTCCCTCAAGACTAAATTTCTTTCTCTATCTTTTTTTTTTTTTTTTTTTTTTTTTCCCAGCCTCAATAAGGGGAGATGGAGCCGATCACCAGCCGGTAGTTTCCACGCCAGTCGTCTTGCGTCTACAATTTCGTCCGAATTTTCACTAAACAAGCCGCTCGTCAACTGGACTAACCTTCAGCTGTGCTGAAAGTCGCCAGTTAAGGACTTCGGCTGTTTGCTGGATCGCATAGGATTTCCTTTTGGACTTTGCGTTTTTCATTCAAGTCGCGGTGGCCGAGCAGCGCGTGACGACGTCACGGGTCACGACCACACATTTAAGTTTTAAACCGATATGATATGAAAACGCAAATACCCAGAAAACCCAAGGATCTGCACAAAACAAACAACTACACTGTAACCCCAAAACAAAACATTCATTAAAATTACGTCAACAAAATCATATCACAGTTTTATCACAGTTTTTGGTTTAACCTTTCGTGCTTATTGCACGGACGACCTGGAATGCGAATCCTTCGATTTCCTTCGAAGAGGACGCGCCATATTGTTACGGAACTGCATCTTTCCCGGAGGGCAGCGCCGGCTAGCCTCGGAGTCCCAGGGCGGAGTACCCCTTATGCCTTGCAGTCCGAACAATCGATTCCGACTCATCGGACGTCTCACGTCAGTAAGTTGACGATTTACCATCTCTACCACAAAGCAAAACAAAACAAAGCTATATTTGCATCAAAACTTTGACAATTGGACAAAATTGGTGGCTTCGATGTCCTTGCCACGACGCACCCACCCAACCTTGGGTGCCCCAAAAAGGATGTAGGAGGCACGCCCCATCTCCGGCAGACCGGAGTCTATTCCTGGTGGATTAGGATCGGCTCATCTCCCCGCCCAAGGTAACTTACACAAACATCTCGGTAGCTTGTTTACATTCAATCTTGGGCAAGTTTAATAAATAAATAAATACATTCATTATTGATGCCTACTAATAATCTACTCTTTTCGTTAGAAACACTCAAGGCCGATCTCAGACCGTCGCCCAAATGAAAAGCGGTCAAAGCGGCAACAACCGAAGGGAAATTTTTAGACGCTTAATACTACAAGTGTCAGGAAAAAAAAAACGCCGCACGGCACTAAATTGGAGGCGTTTGCCAACCGGGTCGCCTAATCCTGAGGAGCTCCAAGGGAAAAGAAGGGACGTGCTGAAAATGTGAGTACGCTAAATAAATCCCACAAGTCATTAAATTTCGCGACCCAATTTATAGGTAGTTGGACGCGCGGCCAGGGTTCGGAATTAAGCCTCTAATTTTAGATTAGATTTTACAGTGAGTACTTGACAATCTGGACTAGGTGATATTACAAAAACAATGACGAAAGCTTATTTATTGCAGAGTTCCTCGTCGGATGTGGTTGAAACTGCAGCCAGAATGGAAAAATCGCTAGCGGCGAAAACCAGCGCGAGACCGCACGGAGCCAATTGGTCCGGAGGATGGCGCAGCGTCCGCGTAAGAGGGGCCGGAGGCAGTGCGTCGGTGGACTTGGCCAGCGCGGGCATTCGTTCCCGGAACGGACTCACCGAGGGAATCTCCGTGTCTGGCCGTCTCGGAGGCAGTCGCTGTAGCTGCTGGCGCTGGAGGCTGCTGCTGCTGCTCCTGATCGCTGCTGCGGCTGATGCTGCTGCGGCTGATGCTGCTGCGGCCGATGCTGCTGCGGCTGATGCTGCTGCGGCTGATGCTGCTGCGGCTGATGCTGCTGCGGCTGATGCTGCTGCGGCTGATGCTGAGGCCAATGCTGCTGCGGCTAATGGACGACGACCAGGTTAGGTCCGCCTGGTAAGTGTTCACTTCCCAAATCTTTTAAATTTCCGGGGCCCTCTAGATAGGGTCCCCGGTGGCTTTAATATTTACAAAAAACACTGTTATTCATAAGTTTATTGCAAATAAATAACCACTCACTTTAATTTATCTAAACACTAATAATGCACATATGAACTTATTTTTCCACGACTGTTCTCCTACGACTTATTGCAGCAACTAAAGCAAAACCCTGACCTACACCAAAGGCGTTCGCCATTTTCCCTCCCGCTCTCTCAAGATGGGTCAGCGAACGTATTCAAGGCTATTTAACCCAGTTAACGAGCGAACCGGGCTAAATTTAAATAGCTAAATCCTCTCCCGCTATCAATAGTAGGTGTCACCACCGAATCTTATCGATAGCGGGACCTGCTGACGTATCGGTTCGTTTTAGTATTTTCCAGACGGCTTCAACTGAAAATGCAAAAAAACTTAAACTCTTGTTTGTTTACTCTCTTCGACAGCTTTTTGGTTATATTCGTCCAGTGTGACCGCAGGCTGGAAAAGTGAAATATACCACATATGGTATATCTTTTTGAATTTGAAACATTTATCTTCAACACACAATCCGTATGGTGACTGACATCCTAGACAGAACATAACAGGGCTCATAGAGCCGCTCAAGAAAACGTGAAAAAGATTTTGCAAGACTATTTTTTTCCCAAAATGACTCATATGGCAAATGAGGTGGTCGCAAGTTGTAAAATATGCCAGAAGGCAAAATACGATAGACACCCTCAGAAACAGATTCTCGGAGAAATACCCATTCCCTCAAACACAGGCGAAATCCTACACATTGACATATTTTCAAAACACAAAAAATACTTTTTAACTTGCGTAGAAAAATTTTCAAAATTTTCAATTGTCCAAACAATAGCTTCCAGAACCATTGCAGACGTGCAAACCGCGATTTTACAACTTATTAGTTTCTACCGGCAACCCAAAACAATGAGCCCTCTATAAAATCCAAAACAATTAGGTCTTTTTTAAGCATCCTGTTTAACGTGCAAATCGTTAATGCACCGCCGCTTCACAGTACATCGAAAGGACAAGTGGAAAGATTCCACAGTACACTAACAGAAATAGCACGGTGTTTAAAAATCGAAAGAGCTATTGAGGAAACGGTTGAATTAATACTTGTCGCGGCTATAGAATACAATAGAACAATTCACTCTGTAACAAATAAACGACCCTTCGACATAATTCATTCATCAACCATAAAGCTTAACGCTGAAATTAGAGATAAAGTCTAAAATGCACAGAACATCCAACTACATAGATTAAATAAAACTAGACAAGACAGAAATTTTCAAGTAGGAGACAAAGTTCTCGTAAAATCAAAAAAGAGGTTGGGAAACAAACTTTCCAATTTGTACACCGAGGAAACCATAGAAGAAGACTTGGGGACCACAGTCTTAATAAAAGGGAGGGTGGTCCATAAGGACAATTTGAGGTAATTAAAATAAAGTTTATTTTTCTTCTATTCTTTTATTTTCAGCTATTCTTTATTTACATACCAATCATAGACGGAGTCGTGACCATTTGGAAAGACTAACAGTACCTAAAACATTCGACTCATTTAACAATGTATTCGGAGATAGTAAAGGACACGGAAGAAATGGAAGAACATTTCCCTCGGTCACATATCAGGCAGATGTTAGACTCGGATTTTCGACACATTAGAACTCCCATAGATATGTTCACCATAGACACGCTAGAAGCATCAACTTAGTAGGTACCGCATTAAAAATCGTAGCCGGTACTCCAGATTTCGATGACTTCTAGAAAATTAAATTCACGCAGAAAGAACTCATAGAATCAGAAAATAGGCAGATAAACATTAACACAAAGACCCAGGAACAAATAAATATCCTAACAAACTCAGTAAACATTTTAGTAAGAAACGCAAAAGTAGAACAGATAAATACAGAAAATTTGTATGAGAAATTGCTATCAAGAAACAGAATAATTATTTCCGAACTCGACGCCTTAATCAACATTAATCAACCCCGCAATTTAGATTCAAATGATTTACATAATTTAATCAATGAACATTCTACAAATGGTACTGTTACTGATCTAATGGGAGTTGCTCAAATTAAAGTTTTATTAAATAATAATTATTAAAATATCTTAAGCCGTATGTAGCTTGTAATCTTGCATCCCGTTGAAAACAATGGCACTATTCTTAATTTAGCTGAAGATAATACTATAGCTGACTGCGGTAACAAAATCATGCCGATTGGAAATTGCAGCACCGCCCTTACAACAACATTTTGCAGAGAAATGCCCTGCACAACCTGCGCACAGCAACTTCACTCAGTAGGCAACGCACACTGCTCGACTCGCACCACCCACCTTGAACACCTCATCGATGATGGCATCATAATTCTTAATGACGGAACAGCTACGATCAATGGACAACTGGTAACCGGAACGTTCCTCATTACATTCGAAGACGAGGTAAAAATAAATAACACCGTATACCAAAATTTGAAGAGCTACGTTAAGAAGTCACCAGCCCCAGCTGCATCAACAGTCCTTAACATAACGGGCCATCAAGAAATACTGAGCTTACCATAATTACAAAAATTAAATATGAAAAATCTATGTTACATTGGCGAAATAGAAAAGGGACTGGAAACACGGCCTATAAGCTCTACCAAAGATGCCAGCGAGATCAACGTCAGCGTGACCTTCAAGTTATCATTGACAGCTTCAAGAAGTCCGAGGACGTCCTTCATCTAAGTAAGGGAGGAGTTAACACGGTCTCACAGCAACATGGAAGTTCCCAAGCTGATCATGCATAACCGACTAAAATAATGCAAGTCCAGGGACACCTACGGATGTTGCACAACGACGTTGCCAAAATCCCAAGCTTCGGTCAGCGCAATCAGCGGGCAATGCACTCCGATGCAAGGGCGGCTACCCAAGCCATGCATGGGCAGCCAGGTCAGCACTTCTTGGGCATAGGGCTAGCTTTCGTTATAAGAATTATTGTACTTAGCAGTTAGTTGAATTTTGGAAATAAACCTTGACGGTCAAACCTCGCAATTACAAATATTTTTATATTAGTGAAAATTCACACAACATTATTAATAAAGTGTTGGATTAATTTATATAAAAATTGGAATTATGTTAATTGTCATTTCTTGGGCAATTAAGCGATGTTGGTCTTATTTCACAAACAGGAGGAAGAGAAGAGTGAAAACTGCAATCGCGACGGTTGACGGTAGCACTTCTAGCTGAGGTTTCTTCTGGTGGTTCCAATTACAAATAAAAACTTTGATCATTTGCTTGTATTTAATTGTTTGTTTATTATTGATGGGTGTTATCGATTGTTTTGCCGAAATTGAAATAATATTAATGAGGAGGAAGTTCAGAATCAACATAAGGATCAAGAGTCCAGTAATGAGGCACAAAACATTGTAGACTTTGGTTATGTCCTCCTTGTGGTCTACAATTTCGACGTTGTTCACCATGTTTGCCGTGTTGTCGGATGCCTGCGAGGTTGTAGATCCCATGATATACAAGTTATATTTCTATCGGGTTCTAAATTCGATCACTCGTATAGGTCCTCCGCGATTACAGTTTTTGTCAGTAGTGGACTTAACGCGGTTCCGCGATCGTTTCTGTCTTAACTCCCAATTCTCAATTATGTTGCACTATGACTGCCCGATTCGCAATTATCTTGGACTGTGACTGCCCGATTCGCATTATCTTGGACTTTGACTGCTCGAACCTAAGGTGGTGGCTCCTTTGTACCGGTGGTATTGCTTCCGGGTCATCTAAGTGTTACCACTTAGGTACAGCATTTCCCCTTTTTCTGGCTTTATGGCCCACTTCTGGATTCTGCTAGGTTTCATATTAATTGCTGCGTACACCTATTGCCGCTGTATGTTCTTATGATTGCTTACTCTGACCAATTCGTTGCTGGCTACTGTATTGGCCAATTTCGGTGTTCGGCACTTCACAGTGTCTTCTGTCTCTGGTTATTGTATCTATTTTTTTCTTGTTTTATTTCTTACCCCGCTCCCGTAACAGCTATTGTACATTTTTTTAACACACTTTTAGAAAGAGAGAAAGAACAAGACCAATATACTAACCGCTATTGTACATTATTTTAACACACTTTTAGAAAAAAAGAAAAAAAGAGACCAATATACTAACCGTTTTTGTGCATTATTTTAACACACTTTTAGAAATACTAACCGCTATTGTACATTATTTTAACACACTTTTAGAAAGAAAGAGACCAATATACTAATCGCTGTTGGTCCGATTTTGATGAAATTTAGACCGTAATTCTAAAATATTTAACCATTACTAAATGTCGAAGAAATAAAAAAAAAGTAAAAAACCGTAAACTTATAATTTTTTTCATTTATTTTTCCGATTGTTCCTATGGGAGCTATTTGCTATAGAGATCCGATCCGGCTCGGGAGCAAACATATTCAAAAGGATTTCAGTCTTTCTGGGTCTTTTTTGATTGGTAAAATTTTTGTTTACGTAATTTATTCTTTTCATATATAAGGTCTTTTTTCTCTTTCGCAGTGGTCTTTTTAAAACGGTTTTGTTGTGAACGCTCAAATAAAAGGCCGATTTGCTTGTTCTGTTGAACCGAACACTCGGACTGAAAGCCGCAAGCAAAACGAGAATAGTGTTTCAGAGAAATCGTTGCACTGCATTGCAAAAATCGATTTACGGTTGTTTGCGAGCTTTAAATTTGGTAGCTATAAAGTTGTTTTCAAAGATTTTGTTAGATTTTATATACACTTTAAAACCGCCATTCTCCTACGGTCAAGCGCATTTACTCAAGCTAAAGCCCTCATTCCACACAGTCCATCCGTTGGAAACGGTTGGAATTTTTAACATTTGTGAAACTCCGATATCCACAGAGCACATCCACCTTTAACCTTCCGATTTCAGCTGATCTGAACAGCTGTGGCTCGTCAAAACGTAAAAAATGTTTACAGGTTAACCATCTTTGTATACGTTTTGATGAGCTACAGCTGTTAAGATCAGCTAAAATAGAAAGGATAGTGTGCTCTGTGGAAACCTTATGGACCATCTCTTCAACGGATGGTGGAAAGTGGATGGATCTCTGTGGAAATACGCTATAAGTGTAAACGCCAGTTCATTGAGCACTTGCTAATAGCTGGATTCCATCGACGCATTAAAACGCATTTAGCCCAATGCGCATTTATTTACACACGTTTTTCCATAGAGCTAAATGCTGCTATTAAAATAAATGCGATAAGTAATTGCGATTAAAAATCATTCGCCCCGAACATTTTTAGAACAAATACCGGGAAATACTGATTTTTAGCGATATTTCGTTGGTGCCACGACTACAATAGCTTGTTTTTATGGAGCAATTTTTGATTTCTTTTGAATATAAAATCTATTTGCGCAAATCCTGGTTGCAGTACCACAATGAATTACTGCTGGATCTCTGGCAAGAAAAATCTATTAAATATACGGGGAGCTTTGCTCTTTTTTAGAAAATGTGTTAGTCTCCTTAACAAACACGTCAAACAACACCATCAGCTATTGTTCCTTGTCGCCCAAGTTGACAAATGCATCCAATAGCATTATCGATGACCTGCTGAGCACTTAAGATATCCATTAATTTGCTCATATTCACGATTTTTAATTTGCAACAATTCAAAAGTAAACAAACCCAGATCAGCTGTTCGTAACACTCAGATGTCGAAATAGCACTAGCTAAATGCTAATGCGCCAATGGAGTTAGGCACATTTAAAAAGTCCACTAATGCGGCAATGGAATCAGGCTATTAAAAAGTCCACTCATGCGGCAATGGAAACAAGCTATAAGAGTTTTTTCCTGCCATAGATCCAGCAGTAATGCAATGTGGTACTGCAACCAGGATTTGCTGCGGTTGCTCTTGCTTTCAGTCCTATTTGCGCAAAACAGATTTTATACTTAAAATAAATAAAAAATTGCGCCATCCTTGCATATAAAAACCAGCTATTGTAGTGATGGCACCAACTAAATATCGTTAAAAATCAGTATTTTCCAGTATTTTTTCCAGGTGCCATATCGGTGATTCCCCTGTATCGCTCAAATTAAGTCAAGAAACTCACTACCAAAAAAAAATTTTGGATATTTGACGCTCAAAGTAAAATTTTTTCAATATAAATAAACTGCACGAAATAAGCTGCGGCATGAAAAAAGACTGTACATTTTTATTTTTGTTAGATTTTTTGTTACTTTTAAAAGAAAAAAAAATTTTTTTAGTTTATTATTATGCTATTGTTTTTATTAAAAATATTGCGTTTACATTTTTGTTTTATCTTTATTGGTTTAGCCGCAATACAGTTTAAAGCTGCACGAAATAATGTATATTTTTATTACAATATATCGAAGTTAACTACCGTGAGGTAAGGGGGGGTGTGTGTCAAAACGCGTCTTCCTTTTATTACCTCTCCGAATTTATAATGATCCTCAAATTGGTGGCTTGCGGCTGCGCTGCCAGCTAATCTCGGCAGCGGCCAGCAGAGGCCTTCTATGTAACAATTCTATGATCATATATAAACGAGAGCGCGAGAGAAGTTGTATTTGCATGTATATGTATTCATTGTAGTTGACTGCACTCAAGCCATGGGAATTCGCTGACACTTGCGCTTCCCATAAGTTGAGTTCTGAGGCGCATTCATATTTCACTTGGCTGCCCGAGTTTTGTGTATTTGTTTAAGTACAGTGGGTACTCACTACAATGATAAATGCATACAACAGTTAAGAGCGTACATCTCAATTTTAAACATTTTTGTGTCTACCGATAAATTTTAAACACAAACACCTCTTAACGAGGGAAAAAACTCGTAACGATCGCACCTTCAACATACAAAATATGTGATGTCTAATTTTGTGACGGAAAAGCATTCGACTAAATAAATACACTTTTTAAATGTTCTTTCATCATATAGGTATTCTCCGCAAAAAGCTACACAAGTCAGTACAAAGTCAGTCATGTTACTTAACAATTTCAAAGCAGCGTGCCGTTTACAAAACAAATTGATTAAAAAGAAGTAATTTTGTTTAATA
This sequence comes from Drosophila gunungcola, assembly GCF_025200985.1. Lineage (NCBI taxonomy): Eukaryota > Metazoa > Arthropoda > Insecta > Diptera > Drosophilidae > Drosophila > Drosophila gunungcola. The sequence continues at coordinate 646,201 of NW_026453215.1, read as the reverse complement.
AAATAAAAAATAGTCGTCACAAAATGAAATATCAGTAGTTTTTGGATTTGAGGGTGCGATCACGTTAATTTTACCTAGTCAAGAGGTGTTTTTGTTTGAAACAACAGTCTTGTTCCTGCAAAGCTCCGGAACCGGATTACAATAAAAGATTTGTATGAGTAGGCTATTGAAAAAACTCTGACTCTTGATCTTAGCTCAACGACCAAAACAAAAATGTTGGGAGCCTGAATACCAAGCATACGAAACGTAGACAAAATTTGCTCTGCCCGAACCTCTGCCATCCTATGTGTTGTGTCCCAAAGAAATAAGAAGACACGATCGGGTTGAGGTCAAATATGCAAGTGATTTTATCCCCTTCGTGTTATAAGCTGATGCAAGAGGAACAAAGTTTTCATAAGAAGGGCTGATACCAGAATATAACTTTTAAGAAGAAGGATGCATATTCTTTTGAATTTACGACACATATCACATCTCTCCCCTAAAATTACATAGTGTTAGTAGTTTTACGCTTTCAAAAATTTTGGAACGGAGTTCGTTTTAGATAAATGCTTGCCTTAAAGTTTTTTAGTTTTTTTTTTTTTTATTCTTCCAATCGCCGGCTCAAATACTTCCTTGTACTTATTACAAAGATTGGTCATTTGATTTGATATTGTTTAGACTGCATTGTTGTTTTTTTTTTTTTTAAACGAAACGAACGCGTTTTTTTGTAAACAGGTCGAGGGTCTTACGACGCTTTGTTTTTTTTTTTATTGAACACGCGTCGAGGGTCTTACGATCGCGTTTTTTTGTACACAGGTCGAGGGTGTTACGACGCGTTGTTTTTTTTATTTAACACGGGTGTCAATTAATTATATGTCCTGTTTAAGGATTTATTGTAAGACGCACTGTACTGCACGAATGAGAATTCTTTGTAATTGCGGGGTTTGACCGTCACGGTTTATTTCCAAAATTCAACTAACTGCTAAGTACATTGATTCTTTTAACGAAAGCTAGCCCTATGCCCTAAAAGTGCTGACCGGCTGCCCATGCATGGTGTTAAGTAGCCGCCGTTGCATCGGAGTGCATTGCCCGCTGATTTCGGCTGACCGAAGCTTGGGATTTTGGCAACGTCGTTGGGCAACCTCCGCAGGTGTCGCTGGCCTTGCATTATTTTATTCAATTATGCATGATCAGCTTGGGAACTTACCTTTTGCTGGGAAGCCGTGTTAACGTATACACCCAATTAGCAGTTTCTTTGGTATCCAATTTCTACAAATAAGTATTGCACTACTTGATGAATTTTTACATACAAACTTGGAACTTACCTTTTTCTCTCCAGCTCTCTTCTTTCCGAGAATCCTCAACTGCGCATGGAAATTTGATCGATTTGGGTTTAAATTATAAAATTGGAATATTTGCTGACCACGCCTTTGCCATAATGATAAACATAAAGGCCTAAATAAATGTAAAATAGCTGAAAAAAATGTAAAAACAATGGGTTTAATTATAAATGCGCGAAATGAATTTATTTTTAAAGGCCCGAACTAGCAGCTTCCAGAGCAGCTAATTCATAGGGGTGCAAATCTCCATTTAAACTAGTTCGGCCAAGCTCTGCACGCAAAACGCCTCCTTCCTACTTTTTCCTTTACGTAAACATCTCCTCTTGAGATGCATCGCCCGCTTAAAGATCTCGTATTTTGGTTTGGTCTGCTGTTGGTTTATATAAATACACGCTGGCGAGTCTAGGCCAATAAGCTTTAAGTTCAGTTGGGTTTTATTTTCAGCACGCAGCTGTGCTGATTTGTCTTGCACGTGTTTTAATAATAATAATTGAAACCACTTGAAACCAAAAACTTGTATAATATTGCGCTCCCGTTTGGAGAACTGTGATCAAAACGTAAGGTTGTATTCTTACTCTAGTAGATTACTATTGCTTAATTTACCTACTCTTATAAATCGTAGAATCATGCTTGGAACTATTTTTATGCACAATCTTGTGGAAGGTGATATTGACTCCATAGAATTGGTTTTTAATGTGCCTTTTGGACCAACCCGCAACTACCATTTTCTTAACTTGCTTAAATTTTGGCCTGCATGAGCCCTTTCGTGTTCTCCGTAATAATTATAAAAATCTATACAATCAAATTTGCATTTCAACATCTATCCCTGCACCTTACTTAATTATTTTATTTGTGTTTTCCTCGCGAACTTGACAACTGCTCACTATGCTAACAACGTTCAACAATATATATACCAAAAGTTGATGAATCTCTAGGGCTGTATACGTAAAAATTATGTTAAGGCAGCGTGATTAGCATTTGACAGTTCCCTTTTAATGACATATATCACTTGTCTGCAGCTTAACTAGAATAGTTATAGCCGTGCAAAGCGTCGCTATTTTTTTTTACCGATTTTCCGATGGTTTTTAAAAAAGGAAAACAAACTTTTTTCATCAACTTTTGTAAAATTAACATGTTCCCACTTCAAAAATTGAATTTCCTTCGACGTCAGTTTTTTTTAGTAGGTCCAGTCTAATTATTCTATCAAACGTTGTTAGGTTTGGTAGCAAGAAAAATGTTGTATTTGTATTAAAAAGGTGCATTATACATTTTTTGTTTATTGTGTTGTGACCATAGATTGATTTTATAGAGAATGGTTTATTTACGAAAATAACGTTGTTTAATTCTTTCATAGGTTTGATGAAATTCTTAGAAACCCCTGTGTCAATTAAAAGTTTTATTTTTCTCCCTGTGATTTCCCTTTCTATGAATGGGAGCAGGGAGTTATGAATAAAAAATGTATTTCATCGTATTCTACTAAATCATCGTCAATGTTCCCACATTCCCCTTCGGCTACTGCCGGGTATTCATTATTGGTTTCATTTGGTGGGTCGTTTTCTAAAGTCAGATGGTTTATCCTCTGGTGTTTTAGTCCTGTATATCTAGCGCAACTACTAATGGGCCTTTTAATCGTCTCTCCCCGATTATTATTACAGTTGTGTTGAATATTTAGGTAATTGTTTTGAATTGGCCTTGAAAACGGTGCACTTTGTTGGTTTTGGGTTGGTTGTCTAAAACGGGATAATGAGGGATCAACGTCCATCGGTTGTGTCGGATCCTGTCTGGGTGACTGTCTTGGTGGTAATTTATTAAAGTGGGGATTTTAACCATTTTGTTAGACTTAGCGTCTGTCGTTGCACTTCTTTGTTCAGCTGTTTGGTGTTTTTCCTCTGTGCTACGTGTAAAACTACTTGCAAACATGTATCGCTCATGATTAGCGTCTAGTTCTTGGGCTAATGCTAAAGCAGAAGGAAGATCGGTTGGTCTTGCCGAAAAAAGAACGTCGCTAAGCGATTTTCTTGTGCCCGACATTAATACTTGTAGCGCATCAGCTCTGTAATTTTCGTTCAGTGAGGCAGCTACGGTATTGTCGTAAGTCATAATTGTCTTGTTTATTAGCAGAGTCAGTTTTTTCTCTACTTCGTCATAATACAGCAGAAGTGTCATGTTTCCTTGACGGAGTGTCGACATCTCCTGTTAGGTCGGTCGTTTGTCCGCGTAGTCAAGCCTGTTAATAATATCTCTAAAATTTAAAGGCGTGTCGAACGACGAAAGAACCATATCGGCTGAGCCTTTTATTTTGTTTCGGAGAATGCCTTAAGCTAGTGTAGTGTTTGGAAATACCATCATATTTTTCGAATACTTTATATACTGTATGCGCCGCTTTCCTCCAAGAGACGAATGTCTCATTCATTTCCTCAAAGTCCGGCAGAACTTCATAATATCTAACGTTTCGCAGCACTCGATACCTATTCTGATTTCGGCATCCCTATATGTTTCTACTTCTGGTGTGCCGATATTAACACCACCTAATCGCTTCTGAACATCTAGTCATTTCTGCTCAAAGCTCTTTTCCTGCGCGGCGAGTGCGCTCGCAACTGCGCCATCTATAATGGATTTTAATTGTTCATCGGTCAATGCCATGTTTGAACTATTTTGTTTAGTTTTTGAATTCTTCTATCTCTCTACAAAGAATTTTGTTCCTTTTTTTTTGACTGAGACTCTTGGAAAATTACTTTTTTTAAATTTTTTTCAAATATTTTGCAATTTGAAAATAGTGGGAATATAAATGAACACTTTACTTACATGGTTTTTTTTAAATTATACAACTAAATGTTGTTGCCGCTGTGGGTGGGTGTCTACTTTCTTTTAATTTAGTTTCGCTCTTGTAGTCGGTCCTGCTTTGTTTTTATTTGGTTGATTTCTTGTTGTTGCCTGGTTTTGTTGGGTTTAGGTTGCATTGTTGTTTTTTTTTTTAAACGAAACGAACGCGTTTTATTGCACATAGGTCGAGGGTCTTAAGACGCGTTGTTTTTATACCCTTGCAGAGGGTATTATAATTTCAGTCAGAAGTTTGCAACGCAGTGAAGGAGACATTTCCGACCCTATAAGTATATATATTCTTGATCAGTATCACTAGGCGAGTCGATCTAGCCATGTCCGTCTGTCAGTCTGTCCGTCTGTCCGTCCGTTTCTACGCAAACTAGTCTCTCAGTTTTAAAGCTATCTGCATGAAACTTTCCCAAAAGTTGTCTTTCTATTGCAGGTAGTATATAAGTCGGATCGAGCCGGATCGGACGACTATAGCATATAGCTCCCATAGAAACAATCGAAAAAATAAATAAAAAAAATTATACCTTTGGTGTTTTTTAATTTTTTTTTTAGTTCTTCGAGATATAGTAATGGTTAAACATTTCAGAATTACGGTTTAAATTCCATAGGAAACAATTCATAAAAGAAATAAAAAAAATTATAATTTTGCTGTTTTTTTATTTTTTTTTTAGTTCTTCGAGATATAGTAATAGTTAAATATTTCAGAATTACGGTTTAAAGTTCAACAAAATCAGACGACTATAGCATATAGCTCCCATAGAAATAATAGTTAAATATTTAAGAATTACGGTTTAAAGTTCAACAAAATCGGACGACTATAGCATATAGCTCCCATAGAAACAATCGTATAGCTACCATAGGAACTATCAAAACTAAGCTGCAAATCATAATAGCTTCAATGTTTTTAAACATACACGCAAAATTTTAACGTTTTCAAGAGTATTTAGTTTTTGAAATAGCTGCAAGGGTATATGAACTTCGGCTTGCCGAAGTTTGCTTCCTTTCTTGTTTTTATATAACACGGGTCGAGGGTCTTACGATCGGGTTTTTTGTACACAGGTCGAGGGTGTTACGACTCGTTGTTTTGTTTTTTATTTAACACGGGTGTCAATTAATTATATGTCCTGTTTAAGGATTTATTGTAAGACGCACTGTACTGCACGAATGAGAATTCTTTGTAATTGCGAGGTTTGACCGTCACGGTTTATTTCCAAAATTCAACTAACTGCTAAGTACATTAATTCTTATAACGAAAGCTAGCCCGCCCTATGCCCTAAATGGTTAAATATTTCAGAATTATGGTTTAAGTTTCATCAAAATCGGACGACTATATCATATAGCTCCCATAGGAACAATAAATATATAAAAAGAAAATTTTTTTAATTTAACTTTTTGATTTTGTAATTTTTTTTAGAAATTCTTTTTGAATAATTTATAATTTGACAGTTCAAAATAATGTTTTTAATTTTAATTAATAGGAAACCGATATCAAGTAGCTGTCATAGAAACTATCAAATAATTGAGCTGCAAGTCATCAAAGCTTCAAGTAAATCATAATTTTAATGTTTTCAACTATTTATATTTAATATTTGCAATAGCTGCAAGGGTATATGATCTTCAGCTTGCCGAAGTTTGCTTCCTTTCTTGTTTTTTTATAAATGTCTATATTATTTTATTTGTGTTTTCCTCGCGAACTTGACAACTGGCCACTATGCTAACAACGTTCAACAATATATATACCAAAAGTTGATGAATCTCTAGGGCTGTATACGTAAAAATTATGTTAAGGCAGCGTGATTAGCATTTGACAGTTCCTTTTTAATGACATATATTACTTGTCTGCAGCTTTACTAGCTTAGAATAGTTATAGCCGTGCAAAGCTCCTCTATTTTTTTTTAACGATTTTCCGCTAAATAAGCTGGCTTTTAAAAAAGTAAAACAAACTTTGTTCATCAACTTTTGTAAAATTAACATCTGCACACTTCAAAATTTTAATTTCCTTCGACTGCTATTAGTTATTAACTTTTTTTCTATTAGGTCAAGTACGACGTCATTTTTTTTAGTATTAAAATTAAAAAGGTGCATTATACATTTTTTGTTTATTGTGTTGTGACCATGGATTGATTTTATAGAGAATGGTTTATTTACGAAAATAACGTTGTTTACTTCTTTCATAGGTTTGATGTAATTCTTGGAAGCCCCTATATCAATTAAAAGCTTTTTTTTTCTCTCTGTGATATCCCTTTCTATGAATGGGAGCAGGAAGTTATGCCTAAAAAATGTATTTAATCGTATTCTACTAGATCATCGTCAATGTTCCCACATTCCTCTTCGGCTACTGCCGGGTATTTATTATAGGTTTCATTTGGTGGGTCGTTTTCTAATGCCAGATGGTTTATCCTCTGGTGTTTTGGTCCTGTATATCTAGCGCTACTACTATTGGGCCTTTTAATCGTCTCTCCCTGATTTTTATTACCGTTGGGTTGAATATTTAGGTAAGTGTTTTGAATTGGCCTTGAAAACGGTCCACTTTCTTGGTTTTGGGTTGGTTGTCTACAACGGGATAATGAGGGATCAAAGTCCATTGGTTGTGTCGGATCCTGTCTGGGTGTCTGTCTTGGTGGGATTTTATTAATGCTAACGGAAGGAAAATCGGTAGCGCATCTGCTCTGTATTTCTCGTTCAGTGACGCTGCTACGGTGTTGTCGTAGGTCATAATTGTCTTGTTTATAAGCAGAGTCAGTTTTTTCTCTACTTCGTCATAGTACTGCAGAAGTGTCATGTTTCCTTGACGGAGTGTTGACATCTCCTGTTCTATAAAATATATCGGTTGTTTGTCCGCGTATGTAAGTCAAGCCTGTTAATAATAGCTTTAAAATTTAAAGGCGTGTCGAACGACGAAAGAACCATATCGGCTGAGCATTTTATTTTGTTTCGGAGAATGCCTAAAGCTTGGTAGTGTTTGGAACTACCATCATATTTTTTTAATACTTTATAGGCGGTATACTCCTCCAAGAGACGTATATCTCATTTTATCCCTCAAAGTCCGGCAGGGACTTTATAATATCTAACGTTACCTATTATGATTTCGGCATCCCTATGTGTTTCTACTGCCGATATTTACACCACCTAATCGCTTCTGAACATCTTGTAATTTTTGCTCAAAGCGCTTTTCCTGCGCGGCGAGTGCGCTCGCAACTGCGCCTTCTATAATGAATTTTAATTGTTCATTGGTCAATGCCATGTTTGAACTATTTTGTTGTGAACTTGCCGCGGTGTTTAGTTTTTGAAATCTGTCTAACAATTGTTCTATCTACCTAACGCTCAGAATTTTGTTCCTTTTGTATTTAATTTTTTCTAAAAAAAGTTTCCAAACTTGTGCCTTTTTTGTTGACTGTTGGGCCACGCTGACCACGCTGCCTAAAAATATTTATGAAGCGCCTTTGCCATAATGATAAACATAAAAGCCTAAATAAATGTAATATATCTAAAAAATGTAAAAAATGGATATGAATATAAATGCGCGAAATGAATTTATTTTTAAAGGCCCAAAACTAGCAGCTTCCAGAGCAGCTAATTCTTAGGGGGTGCAAATCTCCATTTAAACTAGTTCGGCCAAGCTCTGCACGCAAAACGCACCCCCTCCTACTTTTTCTTGAGATGCATCGCCCGGTTAAAGATCTCGTATTTTGGTTTGGTCTGCTGTTGGTTTATATAAATACACGCTGGCGAGTCTAGGCCGATAAGCTTTAAGCTCAGTTGGGTTTAATTTTCTCTTTGGTATGCCCCGATCGCACGCATCATTGCTGATTTATCTTGCACGTGTTTTAATAATAATAATTGAAACCACTTTAATAATAATAATTGAAAACACTTTAATAATAATAATTGAAACCACTTTAATAATAATAATTGAAACCACTTTAATAATAATAATTGAAACCACTTAAATAATAATAATTGAAAACACTTTAATAATAATAATTGAAACCACTTTAAAAATAATAATTGAAACCACTTTAATAATAATAATTGAAACCACTTGAAACCAAAAACTTGTATAATATTTCGCTCCCGTTTAGAGTAACCAATATCAAGTACACATTGATCGTATTGAGTCGGTACAAAAAAAAATTTGCTTTTTGGACCAATCCGCAACTACCATTTTCTTAACTTGCCAACATGTACCATAAATTTTGGCCGGCATGAGCCCTTTCGTGTTTTCTGTAATAATTTTCAAAATTTCTATATAATCAAATTTGCATTTCAACCTCTATCCCTACACCGAACATAGTTTTAGTTTTTTTTTTTAAATGTCTCTATATTATTTTATTTGTGTTTTCCTCGCGAACTTGAAAACTGCCCACTATGCTAACAACGTTCAACAATATATAAATTACATATAAATTGTGTTAAGGCAGCGTGATTAGCATTTGACAGTTCCTTTTTAATGACATATATCACTTGTCTGCAGCTTAACTAGATTAGAATAGTTATAGCCGTGAAAAACTTCGCTATTTTTTTTTTTTTTAGCGATTTCCCACTAAATAAGCTGGTTTTTAAAAAAGTAAACCAAACTTTTTCCTTAACTTTTGTAAAATTAACATCTGCACACTTCACTTTATTGTGTTGTGACCATGGATTGATTTTATAGAGAATGGTTTATTTACGAAACGTTTTCTAATTCTATCATAGGTTTGATGTAATTCTTGGAAGCCCCTGTGTCAATTAAAATGCTCCACACGCCATGATCAAAACAATTGTTTTGCACTTGTGCTTACATTATTATTACAGATTTTATTATTAACTCTTAAAACAACTGTACTGTCTCTTTCAACAGTTTATTTTTACATTGTTTCAGTAATGTCTCTTTCAACAGTGTCTTTTTCAACTATTTCATTACTGTCTCTTTCCACAGATTCTGATTCAACTCTTTTCTTTATTACTGTCTCTTTCAACAGTTTATTTTAACATTATTTCATTATTAACTCTTAAAAACAACTGTACTGTCTCTTTCAACAGTATATTTTTACATTATTTCAGTACTGTCTCTTTCAACAGTGTCTTTTTCAACTACTTCATTACTGTTTCTTTCAACAGTTTTTGATTTAACTTTTTTATTACTGTCTCTTTGAACAGTTTCTGTTTCAATTACATTATTTAAATCCTTATTACAACTTTCAAATTCAACTGGTATTTGAGCATTTGGCATTTGACATCATGAGCATATTTATATTTTCTATTATTTGTCAGAGACCTGAGCATATATCTACCCCCCTCTAATAATTCAGTTATTTGAAACGTCCCCCTAAACTTTGGACTTAACTTTGTTTGATTGATACCTCTCTTCATTTTTTAACAATACGAAATCTCCAACCTTGCATCCAACAATTTTAGCCTTGTTTTTATCAAATTGCTCCTTGTTATATGTTGCTGCAGCTGAAATATTTTGACCTGCGCGTGTTCTTACTTCTGCCAAGTCGACCTCTTCTACCATATCGCAGGGTGGAAGCAACCCCAACGGGCGAGCAACTTTGCCGATAAACAATTCCAAGGGGCTTGCTTTTGTCACTCGACTAATGCATCTTGACAAAAGAACATTTTTTTACATTGAATGACAATCCAGCCTCCGTGAGACAATTAAGAGTTATTTGCAACCTTTCCAAAGCCTCACTTTTTGTTGCAGCAGCCACCATTACGTCATCCATATAAACGACAACAAACGTATTTGCAATGGGTCCAAGTGCTTGCATGACTGTGCGTTGAAATACTGAAGGTGCGTTTCTGAGCCCAAAAGGCATTGCCAAAAATTCATATTGCCCGTCTGGTGTGACAAATGCTGGACACTCTACCGATTCTTTGTGCATAGGAATTTGATAATACCCACTTGCCATGTCTAAACATGTAAAATATTTTGCTCCATAAAGTCTGGCTATCTGATCTGATATACAAGTGGCAAGGGATATCTATCTGCTTCCTTTCTTGTTTTTATTTAACAAGGGTCGAGGGTCTTACGATCGGGTTTTTTTTGTACACAGGTCGAGGGTGTTACGACTCGTTGTTTTGTTTTTTATTTAACACGGGTGTCAATTAATTATATGTCCTGTTTAAGGATTTTTTGTAAGACGCACTATACTGCACGAATGAGAATTCTTTGTAATTGCGAGGTTTGACCGTCACGGTTTATTTCCAAAATTCAACTAACTGCTAAGTACATTAATTCTTATAACAAAAGCTAGCCCGCCCTATGCCCTAAATGGTTAAATATTTCAGAATTATGGTTTAAGTTTCATCAAAATCGGACGACTATATCATATAGCTCCCATAGGAACAATAAATATATTAAAAAAAAATTTTTTTAATTTAACTTTTTGATTTTGATTTTTTTTAGAAATTCTTTTTTAATAATTTATAATTTGACAGTTCAAAATGACGTTTTTATTAAAATAGGAAACCGATATCAAGTAGCTGTCATAGGAACTATCAAATAATTGAGCTGCAAATCATCAAAGCTTCAAGTAAATCATAATTTTAATGTTTTCAAGAATATTTAATATTTGCAGTAGCTGCAAGGGTATATGATCTTCAGCTTGCCGAAGTTTGCTTCCTTTCTTGTTTTTTTATAAATGTCTATATTATTTTATTTGTGTTTTCCTCGCGAACTTGACAACTGGCCACTATGCTAACAACGTTCAACAATATATATACCAAAAGTTGATGAATCTCTAGGGCTGTATACGTAAAAATTATGTTAAGGCAGCGTGATTAGCATTTGACAGTTCCTTTTTAATGACATATTTTACTTGTCTGCAGCTTTACTAGCTTAGAATAGTTATAGCCGTGCAAAGCTCCTCTATTTTTTTTAACGATTTTCCGCTTAATAAGCTGGCTTTTAAATAAGTAAAACAAACTTTGTTCATCAACTTTTGTAAAATTAACATCTGCACACTTCAAAATTTTAATTTCCTTCGTCTGCTATTAGTTATTAACTTTTTTTCTATTAGGTCAAGTACGACGTCATTTTTTTTTAGTATTAAAATTAAAAAGGTGCATTATACATTTTTTGTTTATTGTGTTGTGACCATGGATTGATTTTATAGAGAATGGTTTATTTACGAAAATAACGTTGTTTACTTCTTTCATAGGTTTGATGTAATTCTTGGAAGCCCCTGTATCAATTAAAAGTTTTATTTTTCTCCCTGTGATATCCCTTTCTATGAATGGGAGCAGGAAGTTATGCCTAAAAAATGTATTTAATCGTATTCTACTAGATCATCGTCAATGTTCCCACATTCCCCTTCGTCTACTGCCGGGTATTTATTATAGGTTTCATTTGGTGGGTCGTTTTCTAAAGCCAGATGGTTTATCCTCTGTTGTTTTGGTCCTGTATATCTAGCGCTACTACTATTGGGCCTTTTAATCGTCTCTCCCTGATTATTATTACCGTTGGGTTGAATATTTAGGTAAGTGTTTTGAATTGGCCTTGAAAACGGTCCACTTTCTTGGTTTTGGGTTGGTTGTCTAAAACGGGATAATGAGGGATCAAAGTCCATTGGTTGTGTCGGATCCTGTCTGGGTGTCTGTCTTGGTGGGATTTTATTAATGCTAACGGAAGGAAAATCGGTTGGTCTTGCCCAAAATAAATACTCGTAGCGCATCTGCTCTGTATTTCTCGTTTAGTGACGCTGCTACGGTGTTGTCGTAGGTCATAATTGTCTTGTTTATAAGCAGAGTCAGTTTTTTCTCTACTTCGTCATAGTACTGCAGAAGTGTCATGTTTCCTTGACGGAGTGTTGACATCTCCTGTTCTATAAAATATATCGGTTGTTTGTCCGCATATGTAAGTCAAGCCTGTTAATAATAGCTTTAAAATTTAAAGGCGTGTCGAACGACGAAAGAACCATATCGGCTGAGCCTTTTATTTTGTTTCGGAGAATGCCAACAGCTTGGTAGTGTTTGGAACTACCATCATATTTTTTTAATACTTTATAGGCGGTATGCGCCGTTTTCCTCCAAGAGACGTATATCTCATTTTATCCCTCAAAGTCCGGCAGGGACTTTATAATATCTAACGTTACCTATTATGATTTCGGCATCCCTATGTGTTTCTACTGCCGATATTTACACCACCTAATCGCTTCTGAACATCTTGTAATTTTTGCTCAAAGCGCTTTTCCTGCGCGGCGAGTGCGCTCGCAACTGCGCCTTCTATAATGAATTTTAATTGTTCATTGGTCAATGCCATGTTTGAACTATTTTGTTGTGAACTTGCCGCGGTGTTTAGTTTTTGAAATCTGTCTAACAATTGTTCTATCTACCTAACGCTCAGAAGTTTCCAAACTTGTGCCTTTTTTGTTGACTGTTGGGCCACGCTGACCACGCTGCCTAAAAATATTTATGAAGCGCCTTTGCCATAATGATAAACATAAAAGCCTAAATAAATGTAATATATCTAAAAAAATGTAAAAAATGGATATAAATATAAATGCGCGAAATGAATTTATTTTTAAAGGCCTAGAACTAGCAGCTTCCAGAGCAGCTAATTCTTAGGGGGTGCAAATCTCCATTTAAACTAGTTCGGCAAAGCTCTGCACGCAAAACGCCCCCCCTCCTACTTTTTCCTTTACGTAAACATCTCCTTTTGAGATGCATCGCCCGGTTAAAGATCTCGTATTTTGGTTTGGTCTGCTGTTGGTTTATATAAATACACGCTGGCGAGTCTAGGCCGATAAGCTTTAAGCTCAGTTGGGTTTAATTTTCTCTTTGGTATGCCCCGATCGCACGCATCATTGCTGATTTATCTTGCACGTGTTTTAATAATAATAATTGAAACCACTTTAATAATAATAATTGAAACCACTTTAATAATAATAATTGAAACCACTTTAATAATAATAATTGAAACCACTTTAATAATAATAATTGAAACCACTTGAAACCAAAAACTTGTTTAATATTGCGCTCCCGTTTGGAGTACCCAATATCAAGTGCAAATTGATCGTATTGAGTCGGTACAAAAAAAATGTTTTCTTTTTGCCCGTTGTGGTTTGAACTGTGATCAAAACGTAAGGTTGTATTCTTACTCTAGTAGATTTCTATTGCTTAATTTACTATACCTACTCTTATAAATCGTAGAATCATGCTTGGAACTATTTTTATGCACAATCTTGTGGAAGAAGATATTGACTCCATAGAATTGGTTTTTAATGTGCCTTTTGGACCAACCCGCAACTACCATTTTCTTAACTTGCTTAAATTTTGGCCTGCATGAGCCCTTTCGTGTTCTCCGTAATAATTATAAAAATCTATACAATCAAATTTGCATTTCAACATCTATCCCTGCACCTTACTTAATTATTTTATTTGTGTTTTCCTCGCGAACTTGACAACTGCTCACTATGCTAATGGTTTATTTACGAAACGTTTTCTAATTCTATCATAGGTTTGATGTAATTCTTGGAAGCCCCTGTGTCAATTAAAATGCTCCACACGCCATGATCAAAACAATTGTTTTGCACTTGTGCTTACATTATTATTACAGATTTTATTATTAACTCTTAAAAACAACTGTACTGTCTCTTTCAACAGTTTATTTTTACATTGTTTCAGTACTGTCTCTTTCAACAGTGTCTTTTTCAACTATTTCATTACTGTCTCTTTCCACAGTTTCTGATTCAACTCTTTTTCTTTATTACTGTCTCTTTCAACAGTTTATTTTAACATTATTTCATTATTAACTCTTAAAAGCAACAGTACTGTCTCTTTCAACACTATATTTTTACATTATTTCAGTAATGTCTCTTTCAACAGTGTCTTTTTACATTATTTCAGTAATGTCTCTTTCAACAGTGTCTTTTTCAACTACTTCATTACTGTCTCTTTCAACAGTTTTTGATTTAACTTTTTCAATACTGTCTCTTTGAACAGTTTCTGTTTCAATTACATTATTTAAATCCTTATTACAACTTTCAAATTCAACTGGTATTTGAGCATTTGGCATTTTTCTTATGACATCATGAGCATATTTATATTTTCTATTATTTGTCAGAGACCTGAGCATATATCTACCCCCCTCTAATAATTCAGTTATTTGAAACGTCCCCCTAAACTTTGGAATTAACTTTGTTTGATTGATACCTCTCTTCATTTTTTAACAATACGAAATCTCCAACCTTGCATCCAACAATTTTAGCTTTGTTTTTATCAAATTGCTCCTTGTTATATGTTGCTGCAGCTGAAATATTTTGACCTGCGCGTGTTCTTACTTCTGCCAAGTCGACCTCTTCTACCATATCGCAGGGTGGAAGCAACCCCAACGGGCGAGCAACTTTGCCGATAAACAATTCCAAGGGGCTTGCTTTTGTCACTCGACTAATGCATCTTTACAAAAGAAAATTTTTTTACATTGAATGACAATCCAGCCTCCGTGAGACAATTAAGAGTTATTTGCAACCTTTCCCAAGCCTCACTTTTTGTTGCAGCAGCCACCATTACGTCATCCATATAAACGACAGCAAACGTATTTGCAAGGTCTCCAAGTGCTTGCATGACTGTGCGTTGAAATACTGAAGGTGCGTTTCTGAGCCCAAAAGGCATTGCCAAAAATTCATATTGCCCGTCTGGTGAGACAAATGCTGGACACTCTACCGATTCTTTGTGCATAGGAATTTGATAATACCCACTTGCCATGTCTAAACATGTAAAATATTTTGCTCCATAAAATCTGGCTATCTGATCTGATATACAAGTGGCAAGGGATATCTATCTGCTTCCTTTCTTGTTTTTATTTAACACGGGTCGAGGGTCTTACGATCGGGTTTTTTTGTACACAGGTCGAGGGTGTTTCGACTCGTTGTTTTGTTTTTTATTTAACACGGGTGTCAATTAATTATATGTCCTGTTTAAGGATTTTTTGTTAGACGCACTGTACTGCACGAATGAAAATTCTTTGTAATTGCGAGGTTTGACCGTCACGGTTTATTTCCAAAATTCAACTAACTGCTAAGTACATTAATTCTTATAACGAAAGCTAGCCCGCCCTATGCCCTAAATGGTTAAATATTTCAGAATTATGGTTTAAGTTTCATCAAAATCGGACGACTATATCATATAGCTCCCATAGGAACAATAAATATATTAAAAAAAAATTTTTTTAATTTAACTTTTTGATTTTGTAATTTTTTTTAGAAATTCTTTTTTAATAATTTATAATTTGACAGTTCAAAATAACGTTTTTAATTTTATTAAAATAGGAAACCGATATCAAGTAGCTGTCATAGGAACTATCAAATAATTGAGCTGCAAATCATCAAAGCTTCAAGTAAATCATAATTTTAATGTTTTCAAGAATATTTAATATTTGCAATAGCTGCAAGGGTATATGATCTTCAGCTTGCCGAAGTTTGCTTTCTTTCTTGTTTTTTTATAAATGTCTATATTATTTTATTTGTGTTTTCCGCGCGAACTTGACAACTGGCCACTATGCTAACAACGTTCAACAATATATATACCAAAAGTTGATGAATCTCTAGGGCTTTATACGTAAAAATTATGTTAAGGCAGCGTGATTAGCATTTGACAGTTCCTTTTAATGACATATTTTACTTGTCTGCAGCTTTACTAGCTTAGAATAGTTATAGCCGTGCAAAGCTCCCCTATTTTTTTTAACGATTTTCCGCTAAATAAGCTGGCTTTTAAAAAAGTAAAACAAACTTTGTTCATCAACTTTTGTAAAATTAACATCTGCACACTTCAAAATTTTAATTTCCTTCGTCTGCTATTAGTTATTAACTTTTTTTCTATAAGGTCAAGTACGACGTCATTTTTTTTTAGTATTAAAATTAAAAAGGTGCATTATACATTTTTTGTTTATTGTGTTGTGACCATGGATTGATTTTATAGAGAATGGTTTATTTACGAAAATAACGTTGTTTAATTCTTTCATAGGTTTGATGTAATTCTTGGAAGCCCCTGTATCAATTAAAAGTTTTATTTTTCTCCCTGTGATATCCCTTTCTATGAATGGGAGCAGGAAGTTATGCCTAAAAAATGTATTTAATCGTATTCTACTAGATCATCGTCAATGTTCCCACATTCCCCTTCGGCTACTGCCGGGTATTTATTATAGGTTTCATTTGGTGGGTCGTTTTCTAAAGCCAGATGGTTTATCCTCTGGTGTTTTGGTCCTGTATATCTAGCGCTACTACTATTGGGCCTTTTAATCGTCTCTCCCTGATTATTATTACCGTTGGGTTGAATATTTAGGTAAGTGTTTTGAATTGGCCTTGAAAACGGTCCACTTTCTTGGTTTTGGGTTGGTTGTCTAAAACGGGATAATGAGGGATCAAAGTCCATTGGTTGTGTCGGATCCTGTCTGGGTGTCTGTCTTGGTGGGATTTTATTAATGCTAACGGAAGGAAAATCGGTTGGTCTTGCCCAAAATAAATACTCGTAGCGCATCTGCTCTGTATTTCTCGTTCAGTGACGCTGCTACGGTGTTGTCGTAGGTCATAATTGTCTTGTTTATTAGCAGAGTCAGTTTTTTCTCTACTTCGTCATAGTACTGCAGAAGTGTCATGTTTCCTTGACATCTCCTGTTCTATTAAATATATCGGTTGTTTGTCCGCGTATGTAAGACAAGCCTGTTAATAATAGCTTTAAAATTTAAAGGCGTGTCGAACGACGAAAGAACCATATCGGCTGAGCCTTTTATTTTGTTTCGGAGAATGCCTAAAGCTTGGTAGTGTTTGGAACTACCATCATATTTTTTTAATACTTTATAGGCGGTATGCGCAGTTTTCCTCCAAGAGACGTATATCTCATTTTATCCCTCAAAGTCCGGCAGGGACTTTATAATATCTAACGTTACCTATTATGATTTCGGCATCCCTATGTGTTTCTACTGCCGATATTTACACCACCTAATCGCTTCTGAACATCTTGTAATTTTTGCTCAAAGCGCTTTTCCTGCGCGGCGAGTGCGCTCGCAACTGCGCCTTCTATAATGAATTTTAATTGTTCATTGGTCAATGCCATGTTTGAACTATTTTGTTGTGAACTTGCCGCGGTGTTTAGTTTTTGAAATCTGTCTAACAATTGTTCTATCTACCTAACGCTCAGAATTTTGTTCCTTTTGTATTTAATTTTTTCTAAAAAAAAGTTTCCAAACTTGTGCCTCTTTTGTTGACAGTTGGGCCACGCTGCCTAAAAATATTTATGAAGCGCCTTTGCCATAATGATAAACATAAAAGCCTAAATAAATGTAATATATCTAAAAAAATGTAAAAATGGATATAAATATAAATGCGCGAAATGAATTTATTTTTAAAGGCCCAGAACTAGCAGCTTCCAGAGCAGCTAATTCTTAGGGGGTGCAAATCTCCATTTAAACTAGTTCGGCAAAGCTCTGCACGCAAAACGCCCCCCCTCCTACTTTTTCCTTTACGTAAACATCTCCTTTTGAGATGCATCGCCCGGTTAAAGATCTCGTATTTTGGTTTGGTCTGCTGTTGGTTTATATAAATACACGCTGGCGAGTCTAGGCCGATAAGCTTTAAGCTCAGTTGGGTTTAATTTTCTCTTTGGTATGCCCCGATCGCACGCATCATTGCTGATTTATCTTGCACGTGTTTTAATAATAATAATTGAAACCACTTTAATAATAATAATTGAAACCACTTTAATAATAATAATTGAAACCACTTTAATAATAATAATTGAAACCACTTTAATAATAATAATTGAAACCACTTTAATAATAATAATTGAAACCACTTGAAACCAAAAACTTGTATAATATTTCGCTCCCGTTTAGAGTACCCAATATCAAGTACACATTGATCGTATTGAGTCGGTACAAAAAAAAATTTGCCTTTTGGACCAACCCGCAAATACCATTTTCTTAACTTGCCAACATGTACCTTAAATTTTGGCCGGCATGAGCCCTTTCGTGTTTTCTGTAATAATTTTCAATATTTCTATATAATCAAATTTGCATTTCAACCTCTATCCCTACACCGTACATAGTTTTAGTTTTTTTTTTTAAATGTCTCTATATTATTTTATTTGTGTTTTCCTCGCGAACTTGAAAGCTGCATACTATGCTTACAACGTTCAACAATATATAAATTACATATAAATTGTGTTAAGGCAGCGTGATTAGCATTTGACAGTTCCTTTTTAATGACATATATCACTTGTCTGCAGCTTAACTAGATTAGAATAGTTATAGCCGTGAAAAACTTCGCTATTTTTTTTTTTTTTTTAGCGATTTCCCACTAAATAAGCTGGTTTTTAAAAAAGTAAACCAAAATTTTTCCTTAACTTTTGTAAAATTAACATCTGCACACTTCAAAAATTTAATTTCCTTCGACTGCTATTTGTTAATAACTTTTTTTCTATTAGGTCAAGTACGACGTAAGTGTTTTTTAGTAGGTCCAGTCCATCCACCGTTGTTAGGTTTGGTAGCAAGAAAAATGTTGTATTTGTATTAAAAAGGTGCATTATACATTTTTTGTTTATTGTGTTGTGACCATGGATTGATTTTATAGAGAATGGTTTATTTACGAAACGTTTTCTAATTCTATCATAGGTTTGATGTAATTCTTGGAAGCCCCTGTGTCAATTAAAATGCTCCACACGCCATGATCAAAACAATTGTTTTGCACTTGTGCTTACATTATTATTACAGATTTTATTATTAACTTTTAAAAACAACTGTACTGTCTCTTTCAACAGTTTATTTTTACATTGTTTCAGTACTGTCTCTTTCAACAGTGTCTTTTTCAACTATTTCATTACTGTCTCTTTCCACAGTTTCTGATTCAACTCTTTTTCTTTATTACTGTCTCTTTCAACAGTTTATTTTAACATTATTTCATTATTAACTCTTAAAAACAACAGTACTGTCTCTTTCAACACTATATTTTTACATTATTTCAGTACTGTCTCTTTCAACAGTGTCTTTTTCAACTACTTCATTACTGTCTCTTTCAACAGTTTTTGATTTAACTTTTTCAATACTGTCTCTTTGAACAGTTTCTGTTTCAATTACATTATTTAAATCCTTATTACAACTTTCAAATTCAACTGGTATTTGAGCATTTGGCATTTTTCTTATGACATCATGAGCATATTTATATTTTCTAATATTTGTCAGAGACCTGAGCATATATCTACCCCCCTCTAATAATTCAGTTATTTGAAACGGCCCCCTAAACTTTGGACTTAACTTTGTTTGATTGATACCTCTCTTCATTTTTTAACAATACGAAATCTCCAACCTTGCATCCAACAATTTTAGCCTTGTTTTTATCAAATTGCTCCTTGTTATATGTTGCTGCAGCTGAAATATTTTGACCTGCGCGTGTTCTTACTTCTGCCAAGTCGACCTCTTCTACCATATCGCAGGGTGGAAGCAACCCCAACGGGCGAGCAACTTTGCCGACTAAACAATTCCAAGGGGCTTGCTTTTGTCACTCGACTAATGCATCTTGACAAACGAACATTTTTTTACATTGAATGACAATCCAGCCTCCGTGAGACAATTAAGAGTTATTTGCAACCTTTCCAAAGCCTCACTTTTTGTTGCAGCAGCCACCATTACGTCATCCATATAAACGACAACAAACGTATTTGCAAGGGTCTCCAAGTGCTTGCATGACTGTGCGTTGAAATACTGAAGGTGCGTTTCTGAGCCCAAAAGGCATTGCCAAAAATTCATATTGCCCGTCTGGTGTGACAAATGCTGGACACTCTACCGATTCTTTGTGCATAGGAATTTGATAATACCCACTTGCCATGTCTAAACATGTAAAATATTTTGCTCCATAAAGTCTGGCTATCTGATCTGATATACAAGTGGCAAGGGATATCTATCTGCTTCCTTTCTTGTTTTTATTTAACACGGGTCGAGGGTCTTACGATCGGTTTTTTTTGTACACAGGTCGAGGGTGTTTCGACTCGTTGTTTTGTTTTTTATTTAACACGGGTGTCAATTAATTATATGTCCTGTTTAAGGATTTTTTGTAAGACGCACTATACTGCACGAATGAGAATTCTTTGTAATTGCGAGGTTTGACCGTCACGGTTTATTTCCAAAATTCAACTAACTGCTAAGTACATTAATTCTTATAACGAAAGCTAGCCCGCCCTATGCCCTAAATGGTTAAATATTTCAGAATTATGGTTTAAGTTTCATCAAAATCGGACGACTATATCATATAGCTCCCATAGGAACAATAAATATATTAAAAAAAAATTTTTTTAATTTAACTTTTTGATTTTGTAATTTTTTTTAGAAATTCTTTTTTAATAATTTATAATTTGACAGTTCAAAATGACGTTTTTATTAAAATAGGAAACCGATATCAAGTAGCTGTCATAGGAACTATCAAATAATTGAGCTGCAAATCATCAAAGCTTCAAGTAAATCATAATTTTAATGTTTTCAAGAATATTTAATATTTGCAGTAGCTGCAAGGGTATATGATCTTCAGCTTGCCGAAGTTTGCTTCCTTTCTTGTTTTTTTATAAATGTCTATATTATTTTATTTGTGTTTTCCTCGCGAACTTGACAACTGGCCACTATGCTAACAACGTTCAACAATATATATACCAAAAGTTGATGAATCTCTAGGGTTGTATAGGTAAATATTATGTTAAGGCAGCGTGATTTGCATTTGACAGTTCCTTTTTAATGACAAATATCACTTTTTAATGACAAATTTTACCAACCTGAGCTCAAGAACTCCACTTAAGAATTTGTAATATGTCCTTTCATCGCCTAATTTATTTTCCTAAAATCTTGGTATGCAATCCCTATTCTTTTAGCGATACCTTTCGATTGGTGTATTACTCATTACAGCAGATTATCAATGCTGCGGCTTTATATATATTTAATTTAACTGGCTACGTATATATATTTAACATAATTCTTACGCACTAAAATGTAAAAAATAATCGATCAACCTGTCCTTGAGATAGGTTTCTTCTATGATCACGCTTTAGGTGCGCATCGTCATTACATGTACTGCCGTCCATAGTGATATCCGAAACACACACACAGTTCAATATTTAAGGACATAACTCAGAGTGAAGTGACAGCCGTTTGCGATTTTTGGACGTTTGACTGGGCGTGGCCCCGAGTCGATTTAAACTTGCGCCGCGTTAGAGCTGCTAAAAGTCGTAGTTCAAATCTCTAATCTCTAGCTTTTATAGTTTTCGAGATCTAGACGTTCATACAGACGTGAAGAACATGATCAAGAATAGATATATATACTTTATATGGTCGGAAACGCTTCCATTAATCTGCTACATACTTTTAAACGAATACAATAACGGGTATAGACATCATGTTGGGCACGTTTCCTCTTTATTTATGAACGTCGAGATCTGAGAGCCTATACAAACCATAGTTTGGGATTTAACAACCAAATTGTTTCACAACTACAAGATTACGTATGATATAATATAAATCTCTATGGTAAGGTGAACATTGATATATTTGCAAATATAAGACAAATTTTTTTTTTTTTGTTTACATATGCATTTTATTTATTGCATCTTCTCTGAATAAGTATATAACAATAAGTATATAAAATCTTAAATTAAAAAGCTATATCTGACAGTCAAGTTGACTGACGCGGGATGTAAGGGCTCTAATAACTATTGCTGAGCTGGAAGGTCATTTCGTTGCAATCGGGTCCGGTTGGAAACCCTGGCTAGGCCCTGGCGAGCTGGTTTGGATGAGAAGTTAGCTTGGTGTGGTAGGACGCCTTTTGTTTTGAAATTTCATCTTTTACGGGTAGAATGCCCAGATCTCTGTGGATGTTGTCGTTCCGAACATACCAAGGTGCCCCAGTGATAGTTCTCAGGATTTTTGATTGTGCTCGCTGGATAATGTCGATGTTACTGCTGCTCGCGTTTCCCCACAATTGAGAGCCGTAAGTCCAGACTGGCTTAAGCGTTGAATTGTAGAGCAGAACCTTGAAGTCCAGGCAGAGGGGGGAGCGAGCGTTTATGAGCCAATGGAGGTTATTGGATTTTAGTTTTAGATGAATTTTCTTAGCTTCGATATGTCTCCGCCATGTAAGTCTTCTGTCAAGGTGGACGCCAAGGTACGTTACATCGTCAGCTTGTGGAAGTGGCGTGTTATTCAGAGTTAGCGGGGGACACGTTTGTCTGTTAAGAGTAAACGTTATGTGTTTACACTTTTGCGCATTTATTTTTATACGCCAGTCTGATAACCACCTCTCCACTACAACGAGATGATCAGCTAGTTGTGCTGTTGCCTGAATTGGGCATTTGGACCGACTTAGGATCGCGGTATCGTCTGCGAATGTAGAAGTAGTTAGCCGCTCGTTCGTGGGAATATCTGCGGTGTAAAGGAGAAATAGAGTTGGACCAAGGGCGCTACCTTGAGGAACTCCAGCCTCTATCGTGTAATCGTCGGATATTGTAGTGTTGCATCTCACGGCGAAGGCTCTGTTGTAAAGGTACGATTCAAGTATCCTGTGAGTGTTTTCCGGTAGTAACGTTCTGATTTTATGCATAAGGCCATCGAGCCAGACTCGGTCGAAAGCCTGCGCAACGTCAAGGAATACCGCACTGCAGTATTCCCGAGACTCGAATGCTGTTCGTATTTCTGTTGTTAATCTGTTAACTTGCTCTATTGTTCCATGGCTTTCTCGAAAGCCAAATTGATGCGCCGGAATAATGTTGTGCTCTTCCAGATATGGGATTATGCGTGTCAAAAGGCATTTTTCGAACAGTTTTGACAGACACGAGAGTAAACTTATCGGTCTATATGAGGCAGGTATTGTGTGATCTTTTCCTGGCTTTGGGATCATTATGATTACCGACTTTTTCCATTTTTTTGGGAAGTAGCCAAGTCGTGTAATCCCGTTAAATAGTTTACAAATTACCTCAACTGCACAGTTTGGGAGTTCAATTAGCATCTTAGGAGTTATTAGATCACCACCTGGGGCCTTTTTTTGTTTTTAATCGCTCGCTGATGACTTTTGCAACTTCGTTTGTTTGGAACAGAATAGGCGCCGTCTCAGTTCCACCTCGAATTGGCGGCGACGGTAGTGTGAATGAATTATTTGCAGGGTTTGGCTGAAAAACATTTCGAAGGTGTAAAGCAAATGTACAGGCTCTGTCTTTGTCGCTTCTGGCCCAGCTGCCTGAAGAGTCTCTTACGGGAATTACTGTTTCGGCCGGCGCATTTAGATTTGGGTGGGCCCTCCACAGGGGATGCTTGGTGCTGGTGGGTGAAAGTTTCTCAATGTACTGGCGTTGTGATTTTTCTTCTTCGTGCCTTAGAGCCCTGGTAAGTCTGCGACCAGCTTCCTTAAGACTATGCTTTGAGGATGGCGATCTGCTGGTTTGCCAAGCACGCCTCAAACGTCTTTTCTCCAAAACAAGCTGTTCGATTTCAAGGTTAGTTTTGTGTTGTTGTGTGTGCCCATCCCTCCCTTGCGGTGTAGAGACTTTGGCTGCTGCGACGAGTACAGACTCCAGTGCATTGGCATAGCAGTCGATGTCCTCCTTGATGTTGAGCTGAGGAGTTAGTTTAATGTGGGAACTAACATACTTTTTGAACTTCAGCCAGTTGGTTCGATGCGACGTCAGCCTGCATGGGTGCTCGATTAGTTCCAGGTTTTGAAGAAAAGTTATTAGCACTGGTGAGTGGTTCGATGATAGATCCAAAAGCGGTTTCGCAGATATTAGATTGCGAGGAATGTTTTTTGTCACAGCAAAATCAATTAAATCAGGTAGTTTCCTAGGATCTGTAGGCCAGTATGTAGGACTGCCTGGTGAAACGTAGTTCAGTTTGTTGCATGTTTTGATGAGTGCATTAAATAGTTGCCTTCCTTTGGGGGTCACAAGGCAGGATCCCCAGTGTGTGTGCTTGGCGTTGTAATCACGTGCTGCTATAAATCGCTCTTTAAGTGAATTGTAGAAGTCCATGAATTGGTCTTCGGAGACTGTAAAGCGGGGTAAGCAGTAGACAGCGGCAATGGCAAGGTTGCAGTTGCCCAATTGTAATTTTATCGATGTAGCTTGCAGATAATTTTTTGCAATCCGTTGGTGAAAGTGGTGTTTGATACGGTCTCTTATTAGGATGCCGGTTCCGCCATGCTTTACCATCTGGATGATCGGTGCCGTAGAACGTGTATCCCCGTATTTGAAAGTTATATTTGCTGGTGAGATGCGTTTCTGCCAGCAACATAACGTCGATGTGGTTTTCGTTCAGAAATTGAGTTATTTCAGGTATATGCCGTGAAACACCGTTGGCGTTCCACAGAATTATTCGAAGGCTAGGCATAATTTATTTGGAGCTGCAAGCATTTGTAACAAGATATTTTGGTTTTGCATTAGAGTTTGTATGGTGGTTTTCATGAAGGACATAAATTCCATCATATTTTGTTGCAAAGTTATCATCATAGTTTCCATGTTACTTTGTGGCTGCCCCATGGCCTGCTGTATGTTATCGATTTTCGGCTCTATGTGAGCTGTGCCTGATCTTAGAGCACTGGCGTAGGAAATGCCGTTGGTGGCAATTCAGGGCCCAATTGATGACCTGGCTGCTTTTGCGAAGAAAACTTCCGGTGTCGTTTGTGATTTCATGAAGATATTCTGGCGTGCCGTTGTCGCTCGTTGCATACGACTTTTCATCTCCTTTAAGACTGGACAGCCTCTGTAGTTTGCTGTGTTGTTTCCTTGGCAGTTTACACACTTTTTAGTGAGAGAGTCTTATTGTTGGCAGGGCAGGGTTCGGAGCCGTGACAGTTTCCACAAGCTACACAAACTGACCCGAGGGTGCAGTAAGCCCTGGTGTGTCCGTATTCCTGGCAATTTGTGCATTGCACTTGCCCGTTCCGTTTGTGCGGCTCTTCTACAGTGATTCTACGGTGCAGAAGGTACTGCAACATGTAGTTTGGGTGCACTGCGTTTTTTTCAAAGTTCTGCTGTCTGGCTCCAGCTCGACCTTGAAAAGTGGTTGCGGCTTTTTGTTTTTGTTTATAATATTTATAACATGTTTGAGTAAAAACCGTTTTCTTTTAAAGCCTCTATAATTTCGGAGAGGGTCACATCGGGTTCTATTCCTTTCAGCACAACTTGTAAGCCTTTGCAACTTTTCAGCTGGTACGTGTAGTAATTCTTTTTGGCATTGTTTAGGTACTTCGACACTGCTCGGAAATCATCTTCGGTTTTGGTCTGAAGTTTGGTTTCGCTTATATTCCCTTTCATAAGCGGAATAACATGAAAGTTATCTTTTCCGACAAGCTCAACTATTTTGTTGACTAGGACGTTGGAGATCTACTCCCGAACAAAGATAGGTGGTGGCTTAAGTTTCTTTGGGGCTAAGTTAAGTTTCTTTCGGGGCCTTTGTTGGTCCGGTTTATTTTGGGCATATTGCCGTCCGATTTGGGGGTGTTAGCTTGCGCTTGGAAATAATAATGTAGCGATCCATGCCTGTCTGCATGGCCGAACTTGCGGAATTGTCAATTCACCTACCGTAGCTTTGTTTTTGCCGTTTGACCCGATTTTTGCACTTAGTTGTGTTGTTGCATTACCCGCGACAGAGACCGTTGTGGCTGACGTAGTAGTTACTGTTGTTGTTGCACTAGGTGGCAGAAGCTTGGTTGGAGTTTTGCATTGCTCACTCCATGGCGTTTGAGCGGCGCTTTTAAGGCGGGAGAGCAAGAACTAGCTCTCTGGTTTTCGGCGGTCAGTAAACTTGTTGGGCTTGTTGGGCTTCGTCTTGTTGTTTTTGGCGTTGAGTGCGCTGATCCACGTTCTACTCATTTGTTTACTGTTAGTGCGTAAAGATTAATCAATTAATTAATTGAAACTTTAGTTTACGATATGCGAATTAGCATCGCGAATCGCAAAATCTCGCGTTTATAAATTTTTTCGACGTTTTCGACTGACTATTTGTTTTTCCGGAGCGTTGAGTGAGAATACACGTCCACACGCGACCGGAGCTCGACTTATTTTTCATGACAAAGACAAAGTTGATAATCGGTGGTTGATTTATGTTAAAATAATAAATTTAAAATAAGGTAACTTTTAACCTCAATAAGATAATTTTTTAAGTCTGCTACATTCAAGGAGTACGGTAAATAAACGACAAACGACTTAATAAACATTGAACATTTTCGTAAGATATTATAAATCAAACAAGTTCACAAAAATTATTATAAAAATAAAATAATAATCTTCAGAATACCAATGTTAAAAAATAAAATGAAATTATTGAGGATTAATTTCGGAATTATATAATCTATGAATTAACCGGTTATAACCTATCTTTATGTACTATCTGCTATTTATTCTTATTGTCTTTTATTTTTATATTAACTTTTGGATTGATTTCAAATACTACATATGGTCCTAAATACTGGTTATCTAATTTATGACCTGTTTTGTTTTTTAATAAAACCTTATCTCCTACTTTTAATTTAAAATCTTTAGTATGCTTGTCATATATATATGTGTTTGCTGTTTTTTATTTTGTTCATTCATTGATCGTGCTCTTTTATATGCATTCTGGAGTCTAAACTTTGATTCCTTGGCATAATCATCTATATTATATAGAGGTGTAATATTGTCATTAGTGTTAAATAAAATGTTTAATTTAGGAGTTTTACTAAACACAAGCTCATATGGACAGTAGTCATGTATCATAGAGGGTGTAGTGTTAAAACAATATGAAAAGTAAATAAGCCAAACATCCCAATCTGTTTTGTCGGACAAGATGTATGATCTAACGTATTCGTTAAATGTTCTGTGGCTTCTTTCGACTGTACCTAAAGTCTGGTGGTGGTGTGCGGTAGAAGTTATGTTTTCAATGTTTAGATATTTACATAAATCATTGATTACTGAATTCTTATATTCGGTTTCCACGTCCGTAATAAATGTATTCATTGGACCGTACTTTAGAATAAAGGATTCAGTAATAGCTTTTGCTACAGTTTTTGCAATTTTATCCGGTATTGGAATGGCTACAAGGTATTTTGTTAAGTCACAATTTAAGGGAGTGGCGATCAAACACTCTCCGAGTCAAGACGTGCCTAAATTCTACGTGGAAGCTACGCTTAATCTACCAAAAACAGATACGCGATTTGCGAAAACAAAACACAACAAAAACATAACGGTGGTTGCTGATAAGCATCAACAAAGTGTTGTTGTTACCATGCAAGACGATGAAGACGACACGGTTTGGAGCTGGCAGAAAGTAAAACCGAAGCCAAATGCACTCAAGAGACAAAACCAAGTTTCTCCGATTCTAATTTAAAAAAAACTGGCCCTGGACCCTGCACCGAGCACTAGCTCCAATAAATTCGCTGTCTTAGCGGAACGCTCACCAACTGAAAAAGGTAATGATGCAGACGAAAATGAAGCCCTGGAAATGATAACTGAAGACAACGTTGATGAACCTGCCAAGCCGCCACCTATATTCTTATCGGATGTTAGTGATATAAGTAGTATGCTGACCTACCTCGAAACGAAAATTAAAAAAGAAAATTTGCTCTATAAATCTCAACGAGATGGTCAAGTGAGAGTTATGGTTAAGTCAATTGATAAATACAGTCCCTCGTTAAAAATCTTGCTTGTGATTTTGTTAAGTTTCACACATATCAGCTTAAGCATGAAAGAGCATTGAGGGTAGTTATAAAAAATTTGCACTTCTCAACGGATATTGATATAATTAAACGAGACGTTGAGTCCAAAGGTCACTCTGTTAGGAACATAAATAACATTAAAAGCCGTGGAACCAAAGAGCCACTAAATCTGTTCTTTCTGGACATTGAGCCCAACAATAATAATAAAGATATCTACGAAGTTAAGCATATTGGTAACGCAATTGTTAAAATAGAGCCCCCTCATAAAGCAAAATACATTGTTCAGTGCCACCGTTGTCAGGAATTCGGACACACAAAATCCTATTGCGCCAAGACCTATAGGTGCGTAAAATGCTCTCGTAAGCATTCCAGCAAGCTATGTCCAAAAGATAAAGAACAACCAGCAAAATGTGCAAATTGTAACGAAGACCACGCTGCCAGCTACAAAGGGTGTAGAGTCTATAAGGAGCTTATTTCTAAACAATTAGCCACTGGTCGAAAGCAGATGCATAGCAAGGACCATAATAAAAATGATCCTGTAATATTTCCATCACTTATTCTGTCTGATAAGCCGACCCAACAACCAAATGGCTATCAATCATACGCCCAAGTTGCTGCAGGAAACAATAATACGAATACTTCTCTAGAAAGAATAGAACACCTTTTAGAAAAACAATTTGAACTCACCAATAACTTGCTTAACATGATTATGTTACTGGTTAATAAACTATGCAAATAAGTCTAAACTTAGGAATCTGGAATGCCAATGGGCTTTCCAACCATGTTAATGAGATATCCTTATTTTTAAAAACAAATGCAATCGACATCATGCTTGTTTCAGAAACACACTTCACCAGTAAATCTTTTTTTAGAGTAGTTGGATATGACACAATAAGAGCTGATCATCCGTCTGATAGAGCCCATGGAGGCGCAGCAATTCTTGTCAAAAACGGTCTAAAATTTAAAATCATGGCCAGCACCAGAGAAAATGCTATGCAGGCTGCCACAGTTGTGATTAAATGCATGCACGCAGATGTCTCAATCTCAGCAATATATCTTCCACCAAGATTTACAATAAAAGAACTCGATTTTAAGAACTTTTTTCAAGGACTGGGGACAAAGTTTATTGTTGGAGGCGACTTCAATGCCAAACACCCATGGTGGGGCTCGAGACTCATTAACCCAAAGGGATCCGAATTATATAAATGCATACGAAACAATAATATAACAACTCTCTCAACTGGTAAGCCTACATACTGGCCCACAGATATTCGAAAAACCCCAGACTTGATTGACTTCGTAGCATTCTCTGGTATCCCACAAACACACATTCGTTTAATGGAAAGTTTTGATCTTAACTCAGATCACTCTCCGATAATAGCGACCTATAGCACAATATCGTCATCTCTGCTTCCACAGACATTTACGCTTTTAAAAGCTATTTAGATGAAGCCATAAGCCTAGACATTTCGTTAAAAACAGGAGAGGAAATAGACTATGCTGTGGAGCTTTACACAAACACAATTCACAAAGCGAGCTATATAAATACGAATCACACCCACAGAAACCAACAACCAAGCCAACTGTACCTTACTATTGAAATTCGAGAAAAAATTCAACTCAAAAGGGATCTGAGAAAACGTTGGCAAGAAACTCACTATCCTGCTGACAAAAGGTCATACAACAAAGCTGCATCTGAGCTTAAACAATTACTGTCTAATCTACGAAATGAATCTCTAGCGGCATATTTGAGAAACTTAGACCCTTATTCTAGCAACAAAGAGTATAACCTGTGGAGAGCAACCAAATATCTAAAGAGACCTGCAAAAAGAAACATAATCATCCGCAAAAGCAATGGAAATTGGTGTAGATCTGACGATGAACAAGCTGAGGCATTTGCTCAACACCTGCACTCTGTGTTTCAGCCAAACGATATTAGCAATCCTATAACAGAAGCTGAAATAGAAAACTTTATTCGGTCACCCTGTCAAATGAGCTTGCCTATTAAAAGAATTCATTTTGACGAAGTTGTCACAGAAATTAAATGCTTAAACAATAAAAAATCACCAGGCCCGGATAAGATAGATGGCATCACTCTTAAAACTCTACCATCAAAATGCATACGGTTTCTCACGCTAGTATTTAACGCTATTCTCAGGCTAGACCACTTCTCAAGTCAATGGAAATGTGCAGAAATCATTTTGATCCTCAAGCCAAACAAGACAGAAACTGAACTATCATCTTACCGTCCCATTAGTCTGTTGACAATATTCTCGAAAGTATTTGAAAAAATACTACTGAAGAGGATGTTGCCAATTTTGGACGAACTTGCCATTATTCCTGAATATCAATTCGGATTCAGAAAAAACCACGGGACCACTGAGCAATGTCATAGGGTTATCAATGAAATTGTATCTGCACTTGAGAATAAAAAATATTGTACTGCAACATTTCTTGTCGTTCAGCAAGCTTTTGATCGTGTTTGGCACAATGGATTACTCTACAAGATAAAGAAATGGCTGCCTGCTCCATTATATTTATTAATGAGATCCTACTTGTCTAAGAGATGCTTCTACGTGCAGCAGAGAAATGATACGTCAACACTACTTCGCATAAACGCAGGCGTTCCTCAAGGGAGTGTATTAGGACCAGTCCTTTATACACTATACACGACAGATATGCCAGTAACAAACAACTGCACCATTGCAACATATGCTGACGATACAGCCATTCTGGCAACAAGCTCATCTAGAGACGAAGCATCTCATCTCTTGCAATGTGAGCTCAGTCTGATTGAGGCCTGGTTCCTTCGCTGGAAAATTAAAATCAACTCCCTGAAGTCAGTCCAAATAACTTTTGCACTAAGACCAGGAAACTGTCCAAATGTCACACTTAACGGCTCAGAAATTCCACAAGACTCCTGTGTGAAGTATCTTGGCATGCACCTCGACCGCAGACTAACATGGAAACACCACATAAAAGCGAAAAGACAACAACTCAAACTGAAAACACTGAAAATGTCCTGGTTACTAGGTAGAAAATCAGCAGCCACTTTGGAAAATAAAATTCTTCTCTACAAAGCCATTTTGAAGCCTGTTTGGACCTACGCTATCCAACTCTGGGGAACAGCTAGCAATTCAAATATTGAAATACTTCAGCGCTACCAATCAAAAACCTTGCGACAAATTGTTAACGCTCCATATTATGTAACCAATGCAAATATTCATAAAGATCTAAATATTTCAACTGTAAAAGAGGAGATAAAAAAATATAGTAAGAAATATACAGACAGACTTCACAATCATGTAAATTATTTAGCCCTAGGTCTAGTAGACAATAGCTTAAAATTCAGAAGACTCAAAAGATTCCACATTCTTGATCTCCCTGATAGGTAAATTTAAGTAAACGAGAAATTAAATTAATAGCACTGGAAATCTGTTATTCCTGTTATGTAAATATTAGTGAAACCATTTACTTATTGTCATTAGACAGATTGTAAATAAAAATTAAATTAAAAAAAAAAAAAAAAAAAAAAAAACAATTTAAGGTGACTGCGTATTCATTTCCATCTTCTGATTTAGGTAATGGACCGATCGTATCCACTAACACTCTATCAAATGCCTTAATTGGTGTTTCTGTAATGGTCAAGGGCGTTTTTGTATGTTTCGTTGTATTGGCCTGTTGGCATTGAATACTTTTTTTCACGCGGTTTGCAACGTCACCTGTCAAGTTTTCCAATAATAATGTCGTTTTATTTTTGCTAGCGTTTTTTTATTCCTGTATGTCAACCTTGTATTGGATCATTGTGTAGTCTAGACAGTTTAGCTTCTTTTTCTTTTTGGTTATTTATTGTGGTCACCGGCTTGAGTAGAGCTACTCTTAAATTCATTAATATTTTGTTGAATATATCTATTGAAATAATTTCAAAGTTTTTCTCGCTCGGTGCCATCTTAAGTTGATTAATCTTGTTTATACCGGCTTTTTTTTCCAGCCTTTGGAATAATTGATCCAAATCGAATTTTCCATTGGTATATAGATCATTAAATTTTTATTCTTGCATATATCTTTTTTCTTTTTTTTTTAAGGGAACAATTTTATGCGGTTAGAAGCTGTCGGTTGCTTTTGTCAAATCCGAATCTGATTTTGAAAATGAGCAGTTTTTATTTTTCTGTCTACTTTGGAATCTTGCAGTGATTTTTAAAATTTGTCTATTACTATCTTCAAGTGCTTCGATGCTTATCCTTGAAAAGGCCTCTGCCACATAATTGTTCTTTCCCTTCAGGTACTCTGCTGTAAATTGAAATTCTTCTAGATCTAGTCTCATTCTTGTTATTTTAGAAGATGGTTTTTTCATTGAAAATAAATATGTTAAAGGCTTATGATCTGTTTTAATGGTGAAGGGTTTACCGTAAACATATGGTCTGAAATGATTTACAGCCCAATGTTGACTTATTACTTTCGCCTTTTGTAAATGTTCTAGAGGCGTATGCTATTGAGAGGTCTACCCCATCATATCACTGGGTTAAAAGTGCTCTGCAAGCTTGCTTACTGGCATCTGTTGTTATACTGAATTCTTTATTGAAATCTGGGTCTTGTAAGAGGGTTGGTTGAATTAATGCATTTTTAATATATTCAAAGGCTTTTGACATTCAGGTGTCCAATTAAATGTAACATTTTTCTTGCAGAGGTGAGTTAAGTGTCTTGAGTAGTTAGAAAAATATGGCATAAAACGTCCTGTGATAGTTGCAAAAAGCTACGAATATTCTTGATTTATCTGCATTAGAAGGGACAGGGTATTTAATTATTACGTTACATTTTTTATCAATAGGTAAAATTCCCTTATTTGTGCATTTATGACCCAAGAATGTGACTTCGTGCATAAAAAAATGAACATTTTTCCGGGTGTAGTTTGAGATTGTGCTTTTGGTATAGGTTAAATACGTTAGTTAAATATTTTATCGTATGATTTTCAGAACAACCTACTACCAGGTCATCCATGTAAAGGAAAGCTTGTGATGGTTCTAATCCCGAAAAGGCTAGTGTGATTCATCCTTTGAAATGAATTAGGAGATATTTTTATACAATAGGGTAATCGTTTGAAAGTTATGTCTCTGGAGAGTTTTTCTAAATTAATTTGATGGAATCCGAACATTAAATTCAGACATGAAAAAAAATTTTGCTCTGCCAAGTTGATCGAGAATATCATCAATTCGAGGTAATGGGAATTTATCTGCAAATAACATTTAATTTGTCGGTAGTTGATAACTAATCTCCATCGTTTTTCTTCTGTCCCAGGAAGGGATTATTTGGGTACAAGAAGTAATGGGCTATTGTATTCTGATACAGATGGTTCTACTATGCCATCTTTAATTAGTTTTTCAACTTGTTCATCTATTTCTTTTTTTGGCTACGGGGTGTTCTATAATTTTTAATATAAACTGGAGCGTCATTCTTCAATCTTAATTTTTGTTCATACAAATTATTTGAGGATATAGGTTATTTTTCTAGTCCGAATATATAAGTAAATTCGGTGCATAATTTAGTGAGGGTTCTTTTAAACGTTTCAGGAAAATTCTTTATTAATTTGGATAGAACTTCGTTTTTTCTGATTTCTGTATTTTGTTGTATTTGATAGTTATCTAATGGCTCATAATCGATTTTAGTAATGTTTATAATTTTATTAGCATCCGTCGTATTTAAAATGCGGACAAATGTATGCGGACAAATGTATGGTGCTTGCTATTATTACACCATCGGCTATATATTGGTTTTCAATAAGTGTTTCTTTGTGAGACGTGTTTATATGAGTTTGTCTTACGACTTCAGATCGAGCAGGAATTATTCAATTATTGTCTATTGAATGTATAAATCGAATGTTGATCTCTTGATCGAAGATTTCGGGTCTAACTACTAACCAGTCATGATCTGTTTGGAAATCAAGTTGGCAATTAAATGTTTTTAGGAAGTCCATTCCTATTATACCATCACAAGGTATTGGAAAGTCGTCATTAACCATTTGGAATTTGAAAGGGATTATAAATTTTCCTGTTTGTATTTCTATATATGTTAAACCTTTTGATTTAAGAGTAAGGGTGTTTTAGTGTGATAGTTATTTATTTGTATATATATGTTGAGACTGAGATTTATATTATATATAGTTGCTTTGTGTGGCCTTTTTTCTTAAGGAAATTTTTTAGTTTTCCTGTTCGGTTTCAATAGCTCTTTCTTTAGCATTTGAGTTTCCTTAATTATTTGAGTTATTTCGGAATGAACCTCTTTGGTTTCCGCTGTAATTATGTTGGTTTTGGTTTCCATAGTAATTCTGGTTTTGATATTGGCCTTGGCCATAATTTCCTCGCTTATTATTATATTGGTAATATTGGCCTCTACCGCGACAATTTCCCTGGTAGAAGTTATTTCTACAGCGTATGAAATTACCTCGATAGTTTCCTCTACCATTGCCTCTATAATAACTACCTCGGTTGTTTGTGGTTATTTGTTTGTTGGGTACTGCAGTGAATGTATTTATCGTCAATAATATTATTTAATGAGCTAGCTTCCAAAATTGTTTTGGTTTTTCCGCTTTCGCAACTGTTTATCAAAGTAGTTTTTCCTTTTTTTGAGCTGAATTAGTCAGCCTTTTCTGCATTTAGTCCTTCGTCGATATAAAGATGCTTCTAGTAATTTGCGAAGGCTATAAAGTTCGTTTGTGAATTGAGTGGCTGTTTTTCCTCTTTGGGAGATATTTGCCATATTAGCTCTTAGTACATCTGAGGTTTTGCCAACAATTATGCTTTGGAGTTTAGTGATTATTGCATCAATTGTAAGCTCATTTTGGACCTTGTAAAGCGTTGACCCAATTATTTTGGATTTCATTTCTTCTATAGCAATTTGTTCGTATGGTTCCTTTGTCTTGTTGACTAATTTTATTGCAGTTATGAATCGCTGGAGATTTATTTTTCTTTAATCGAATTCAGGTACTGCATTTCAAATATCTTTGATGTAAATTATAAAACCGTTGGGTATTTATTTTATATTTTATTTATTTCCATACGCCCGTAAGGGCATAGGTATTTTATACAGAGTTAGTTCTCTGGAGTACAATTTTTGACTAAACTAAAGAACCTATCCAACTGCAGCTTAAGACCTTTGCCTGACTGCAGCGCTGTCGCCAAGGTGCCAGGTCAGCGTTTTGTCCCTGCCCGTGGAGATCACTCGCTCCGCGAGTGCTCTGTTCTGACTCCGGGTACTTGCACCCGGAACGCGCGGTCAGCGGTTTCTTCGCTGCGCGTGCAGGCCACCGGATATGGTCTGCAACTCGGCAGTTTCTTCTCTTGGGAACTGCCTGTGTTAACTTCTCCCCCCTTCAAGTGGTCGACGTCCCGGGGACCCGCTCGTTCCACATCGTTGTCAGTTCTTGGTTTGGTGTGACTTCTGGCCCTTAGATAGCGATAGCCGAGCCAAATGGTGGAACACAGGAAGAAGGTAGCAAGTAGGGCAAAGGAGTTGCTGAGGAAGGACCCCAGTGTAAGTTCTTCTCTGAGGGTCCCGATGTGGTGGAGATTGCTCAGACTCAGCTCGTGAAGAAATGGGAGACTCAGCCGGTTCTGGTGGGCCGTGATGTTGACTATGGCCATGGCCGACACAGCAGGTTTTCTCATTGAACTTCCCAATTGATTTACGAACCAAGTTCCGTTGAGGGCTACCTTGTCAGAATAGGTTACCAGGTAGGTTCCGGATATTTTTGTCTCTCGCCCTTGGTTATCGGTTATGGTCACGTTGGCATCGTTCACGATGAGGGTGCCATGATCCACAATGGTAACCGGATCCAGGTGACCTGGGAGTGTGGAGCAGTGCGCAATAGCCCCAGAAACAATTTGCTGTGCGCAGGTGCCATTTTGCAGCTCCCTGCAGAAGGTGGCGCCGACCGTCGTTTTGCAATGACCGATGTTAAGGTTTCGCGCTGGGCATTCGGCAACAAGGTTCCCATCTTCAAAGTCCAGGATTTTTTTCTGGTGCTGAACTGGATAGACTTATCTTCTTACATATTAATTTAGGGCTAGGGAGTTTAATGAGAAAATGTAGAATTTCGGAATTTTGAAAAACACTAATACTAGATACCTCTAATAATTCTATCAAACTAACGTCAATAAGCTGTCTGTCCTTGAATTCTCCAATATCGGAACTATCCAAAATTGCTGGACTTACGATGTTTAATTTTGCCAGGGTTAAATGTTTTCTAGATCCGTGATTACAATTCTATTTTTTGCTAGAATAATTTCCAAAAGGTGGGTTTCTTTGTCTGTTTCGAATTTATGGATTTGATTCATTGAGTTTGTGAGTTCATTTAGACGTTTCTGAAATTTGATATTTAATTCTGTTTGTCCTTCATCTGTTCTAATTAATTGTTCTTGATTGAATTTTATTTGCTCCCAATCGTTAAAGTCGGGTGTGCCGGCAATAACTTTTAGTGCTGTCCCGAGTAAGTTAATACTCCTAGCGGCTCTATGGTGGATTTTTAAGGTAGTCACCAATTTGCGAATATTTGTAAGGTCCGTCATTATGACTGGTGTCCTGTGATCGTCTGTAAATGTCTTCGACATTGTTTCCGTCTGGTCGGCGTAGTCTTCATAAGTCGTCACGTTCGTTGAGTGCTGTAGGTATCCGTAGGACTCCCAGATGACAATTTCGTTGTCTTCTATCGGGATGTAGTCTGCGTTCGTGTAGTCATTAAGTTTTACTGTCGCGTCCGTCTTGACAGCCGTAAGTACAAAAACTAAAACGAATTTTCCTAACCTAGAAAAATATAAAAATAATAGAAAAAGGGGTTCAGTAATCTCGCGAAGATGGTTAACGTAGATTGTCCTTGTGGACCACCCTCCCCTCAATTTGGACCGTGGTCCCCAGGTCTGCTTCAATGATTTTTTCCGAACATAGTGGCGAGAGCTTGTTTCCTATGCGTTTGTTTGCCTTTAAGAAAACTTTTTCACCAGCTTGATAGCCCTTTTGGGTCCTATCTTTGTTTACCTGGTCAAGGGATTTTTCTTGAGCCTGTTGTATTCTCTTTCTAATTCTGCTTTCGAAATCCGCGGGTTTTGAGTGAACAATCTCTATGGGTTTTTTGTTGGTTACTGAGTGGATAGAATTGTTGTATTTGTTGGTTGCCAAAAGAATTAGTTCGGTCGTATCGCTTAAGTTTCCCTCTATT
This sequence comes from Drosophila gunungcola, assembly GCF_025200985.1. Lineage (NCBI taxonomy): Eukaryota > Metazoa > Arthropoda > Insecta > Diptera > Drosophilidae > Drosophila > Drosophila gunungcola. Next base: position 609,209 of record NW_026453215.1, on the reverse strand, counting down.
TTCAAACATCTGGCTATTTCTGCCAGGGTACTATGAAACCTTTCTACTTGACCGTTTGAGGTGCTATGTAGGGGCGGGGCGTTGGCGATGATGATATTGAAATGATTCATGAGTATCGATTTAATTGTTTCGGAGTTGAACGACCTTTCGTTATCACAATAAATTGTTTTGATTTTTGGGAAGAAATTTATTATGTGTAGTATAGGGGATTTTACGTCCACTATGGCCCTCGATGCGATAGCCTGCACCGTGGCGAATTTTGAAAATTTATCGATGCATGTTAGAAAAAGGGTTCCATCTGTTGAAAAAATGTCGATGTGGAGAATTTCCCCCACAAAAGAAGATATCGGTGTCTCTGCTACCACTTGCTTAGATGGATGGCGTTTGTATTTTGCCATTGAACAGGTCTTGCAATTCAAAGTTGTTTCTGTTGCTAACCGAAGCATTTTAGGGAAAAAATAGTCCCTCAAGATTTGCTTTACATTTTCTTGTGCTGCTCGGTGAGCCCTGTTGTGTTCTGCTATGACAATTTCCCTCTGCTCAGTAGTATCCGTTATGTCCTGCACGAAGCTTTTCGTATATTTGAATGACGTGCTGGGGAACAATTCGACTAGTCGATGTTGAATAAATGCCAAGATCGGTAGGGAGCAATATATTGCGTTTACCACCTCAGCATTAACTAAATCTTGTAAAATGTTAAGCAGATTTTCTCGGTTAGAAATTTTTATTACGTGTCGCACCTTGCTTTTAAACAAGATGAATGTGTCAACAGAGGAGCTGTTTCCTTCCTCAATAACTATTTGGTTCCGGAAACAGTTTACTGGGTTGTCCGTCGTGTCTATGGTGTATGTCAGTGATTGTTCGCTGTGAATGGTTGCTACGTCTGATTCTATTTCGTCTTCTAAGACGTTTATGTTCTGGCGAGACAGCGCGTCTGCCACAAGGTTTTCTTTGCCAGGTTTATAAACTAATTTCGCGCCGTGATCGTCGATAATCCCCTTCCAGCGTTTTAGTTTCGCGTTAGGGTTTTTGTCCGAGACGGCAAAGGTAAGTGGCTGGTGGTCGGTAAAGATCTGCAAGCCTTTCACTCCGTACAAGTAATTCCGGAGGTTTTTCAGTGCCCAAACTATAGCGAGGAGCTCTCGCTCGTTGGTTGCATAATTTTTTTCGTTGTCCCGCAGCGCTCGTGATATCATAGTGATGGGGCGGCCATCTTGTGATAGTACTGCTCCCAATCCAGAGCCTGACGCATCAGTCGTCAAGTCAAATGGCTTTTTGAAGTCCGGGTAGGATAGCAGAACGTCTTTTGATGCCAAGATCTCTCTCAACCTGTCAAACGTTTCTCTCTGTTCTTTGGTCATATCTATGTCGACTTTTCTCGACTGATATTTGCTAATTTTACCATTTTCTCCCTTTAGGATATTCGTTAAGGGTCTTGCGATAGTCGCGAAGTTTTTTATGAAGCACCTATAATAGCTTGCTAGTCCCAGGAAAGATCTGAGTTCGTATAACGTTCTAGGCGGGGGGAATTGTTTTATTGCTTTGACCTTCTCAGGTGAAGTTCGTAGCCCTGTTTGAGACACTATGAATCCCAAGTATTCGACGCTTTTTTTGAAGAACTTTGACTTTTCTTGGGACACTCTCATGCCCGCCTCTAAGAGTTTCGTTAAGGCCCAATCCACGTCCCTAAAATGGTCCTCTTTTGTTTTGGAAAATATTATAACGTCATCGACATACACATAGCATATCTTTGAAATTCCTTCCCGGAGGACATCGTCGATGGCCCTCTGGAAAATGCTCGGGGCATTTTTAAGTCCAAATGGCAGTCTACAGAATTCGTATTTGCCGTTGTTGATTGAAAAGGCTGTCTTTTCCCTGTCCTTTTCTGCCAGCTCTATCTGATGAAAGCCTGACTTGAGGTCGAGTGTCGTAAAAAATTTCGACTCGCCCATAATCGACAGTATTGTCGAGATAGTAGGGATAGGGTATCTATCGTCTACGGTTTTTTGGTTGAGTTTTCTAAAGTCGATAACCAATCGCTTCTTTTTAACCCCATTTTGGTCAGTTCCTTTTTTGTCCACAACCCAGGTAGTGTTATTATATGGGGACTTGGATGGCCTTATTACGCCGTCCGCAAGAAGTTGTTTAACCTCTGCATTGACGAATTCGGTTACACCCATGAGGTGAGGGTATGACTTAGAGTATACCGGTTCCCCATCTGTTTTAATCGTTGCCAATGTGTTTATGTTGAAAGGCAGTGCTTCGTCCGGATCGGCGAAGGCTTTATGATTTTTTACAATCATTTTATCGAAGGTGGCTTTAATTGCCAGAGGAACGTCCTCGTCATCGATTTTTATGAAGTTAACGTTTTCCGCTTTAGCAAACTGGATCTTTTCAGTTCCATTGCTAGTGTGCAAAACATTGTTAGTAAAATCGAGCTTCGCATTTACTTGTTTAAGTAAGTCGAGTCCGATAATGCCGTTAAAATCCTTAAGGTCATTAAGAATGAAAAAGGGTGTTTTTACGTTGAACACTGAAACAAGACATTTTTTATCTATTTTAGTAAAGCCATGGATCGACTTTACTGTGAAGGGTTTATCCGCTGCCACGATGCCTTTCAGCCCCGGGAGTGGAGTAATGTAATTTTTAGAGGTGCCTGTGTCGATTAATAGTTTTATTTCTTTTCCTGCTACCGTACGTGTAATGTAAGGAAGCAAGGATTTTATTCTAAAAAATTGCAGGAGTCTTCTCCAGCTAACTCGTCCTCTATCTCCGTGGTGCTTGCTTGCGCAACGAAGTCATATTCCTCATCGTCGGTTTTTTCTTCCGGCATGAAGTTTATTTTTTGTTGGGATCGTGTCGACCCCCTTTGCCACGCCGTGGGCTGCTTGAACCTGGAGGAGGTGTCGACCTCCATTGGTTCTGGTGCTGGTTGGCTTGGACCTGCGTTATTATATGGTTTTTGTTTAAAGGAACCGCTCTGATTAGTTGCTCCCTTTTGGGTCCTGATAAAGTGAGGGTTCTTTTTTATCGCCCCCTGGCTTTGGTTCTGTTCATAGTTTCTCCACCCCGTTTGTCGCTGGTTGCTCGGCCTAAATATCTTTTCCTCGCTGTGGCGGGCGAAGGTGGCTGCGAAAGCGCTTCTGTCATTACTTGCCTCAGCTTCTTGAGCTAATGCCAAGGCTGATGGTAAGTCTCTTGGTTGCGCCGGAAAAACGGCTATTTTCAATGACTTTTTTAAGCCAGATATGAACGCATGTAAAGCGTCATCTCTGTGCTGTTCATTTAGGACTGCCGCCGCGGTGGCGTCGTGAGTCATGATTGTTTTGTTGGTAAGAAGCGTTAGCTTCCGTTCGATCTCGTCATAGTATTTAAGAAGGGGCAGTTCTCCCTGTCTTGATAGACTTAACTCTTGTTTTGTCCGCATACGTAAAATCCAACCTTGCCAGTATGGCATGAAAGTTAAACACTGTGTTAAATGAGGCTAATACAGCCGCTGCCGCGCCCCGTACCTTATTTTTAAGTATTCCTACAGCCTGGTAATGTCGGCTGCTGCCTTTGTATGGCTCAAATACCCTATATGCTGCAGTAGCAGCCTGCCTCCAGGAAACATAATTTTCCTGCTTCCCGTCGAACTCCGGGACAGATTTTACCATGTCTAGGGGTTCGTTACATTCTTTTCCCGGTTCTATTTCTATTTCCAGAAAGTCTGAATTTTCGGAGTTTTATCCTTTAATGAGCATAACTCCCCCATAATTTTGGCTAATTTTTCTTCGAATAACTCTTGTTGCCTTTGGAGCGCGCAGGCTATGGCAGCTTCCATGCTCGCAATTTGTTCAGCCTGAATTTCTTCTGTGTTCTGGGTTCGTGCGTTTTTAAAGTCAAGAACACTGTCTCGGATGTGTGGTACCCTGCTGGTCGATGGGTGACAATCTCTTTCAGATTGATTCTGTTCTGACTTCTGCCTTTCTACTCTTGTCTTCAAAAGTTTTTGTATTCTTCTAGAACTTCTTCGTCCGATGAGACGTTGTCGCTATTTCTATACATGAGTCAGAATTCAATTCAATCAAGGGTTTGTTAAAAAAATATTTTTGCACCTATTATTTTTTGCAACAAAATTTAAATATCAAAAAGAACGTTTTATTAAAAAAATGTTTTGTATTTTTTTTTGTGACGGAAATCAGGCATCAAAAATATAAATTTTTATTACTAAAAATTCTCCAAAAAATATAACTGGTTTATTTTATTATATGAAAATTTGAAATTTATTCGTTTTTAAGTGTCAATGAGATTTATTTTTGAAGAATTTGCATTAGCGAACACTTAGGACAAAAAGCCTACTCACATGTTCTTATATTTATTTCGTCTTCGAGTTCTATGTTTTGCCGACGGCTTTTGCCGCCACTGGTACTGCCGCAGTCGTTGTCGCTGTCGAGTAATTTCTTGAACTTTCCGTTGCAGACGGTTTTTTTTTCACTTGCTAAGAGGAAAGTTTTGGGAAATATTACGGTTTGATGTTCGTATTTATTTTTTTAGTGCCAGTTCTTGACCGCACTTTATATTTTCACTTGCACTTATTGCACTGGATCGCATGTGTCGTTGATTTACTTTTACTTCACTTGCATTTCTTGCACTTGGATCGCGTGAGTATCGTTGAGTTGGGCGACAATTATAAAACCGTTGGGTATTTATTTTATATTTTATTTATTTCCATACGCCCGTAAGGGCATAGGTATTTTATACAGAGTTAGTTCTCTGGAGTACAATTTTTGACTAAACTAAAGAACCTATCCAACTGCAGCTTGAGACCTTTGCCTGACTGCAGCGCTGTCGCCAAGGTGCCAGGTCAGCGTTTTGTCCCTGCCCGTGGACATCACTCGCTCCGCGAGTGCTCTGTTCTGACTCCGGGTACTTGCACCCGGAACGCGCGGTCAGCGGTTTCTTCGCTGCGCGTGCAGGCCACCGGATATGGTCTGCAACTCGGCAGTTTCTTCTCTTGGGAACTGCCTGTGTTAGCTTGTACGCACTTTGGGCAGCATCTGTTACATCTTGATCTGATAGCTTGATTGAATTAGGATGGCGGGAATTGTTTGATCGTTTAAATATTTTTCTTTTACTTCCGCGTTATCGGAATTAAACTCTTCTTGTTCCTCTTCGTCCTTGCCTTCGGCTTCTATTGATTTCGGTTCTTGTTCCAATGTCAGTGGTGATAGTTATCAAATTTTATCGTAATTTGATAAAAAAAAATGTAGGTACTTGGGACCGATGTGCTTTTTCTAACCTGTCTCGTTGGTCATATATTAGTGAACGAACTTTGTTGAAGCATTGTACTAATGTTTCTGCATGTTTGTTTATGGTTTTTTTTTCTGAATCGACCTGTTTTTCGTCAAAGACTTATAAGATCTATCAAAAATATTTTTTTCTTCTCTTAATTTTTTACGTAGTTTCCCATTTCATTATTTGTAGGAATTACTTTTTAAAAACTACAAACAAAAGGTTTTTAGGTTCATTTACACCTGATTCCACCTGAACACCGGTAATGGTGGACAATACGATTGCTTATGTGTTTTAGTGCAATGTATTAAAGGTGAGATTTCTAAATTGGAGGGTTCCAAATATTAAATTTCTAATTCATATATGCCTATTGGAGTCGTTGAGACTAATTGCTGAATTCGTTCTGCAAAATAGGCATCCCTGACATAAACTTCTTCAATTGCTTTTAGGGTGGTCATTCTTTATGAATTTTTAAGATTAAGTGAACATTTCATTTTATTTTGTCATTTATTTTTATCAAAAATCGCACGTACAAATTTTTTTTTTATAATGATAATAATAATAATGATAATAATAATTGATGTTTTTGTTCTGATATATATATTTTTTTTTAGATTTTGTCTAAATCATTAGCTTTGCTTTGGATTCTTTTTATCAGGCATTTATTGTGAAACAAATGCAATTCGCAGATCGAATTTCCGAGCAAAATAGCAAAAATTATCATTAACAACATATTTGTCAGATACAACATTATTGGATTCTACTTTATTAATTACATTTGCAGTGGAATCCACTGTTTTTGGTCTCTATAAGGTCCATTTTTGGTATGACGTTAAATTTTATTTCTTGGTTGTCAATTATATCTGGTGTTTTATTGTTTGGTTTATCAATTTTACTAATACTATTTATTCTCATTACTTATTTGTTTTCATTTGTATAATATATATTTATTTTTTTTTTGTTTTTTGAATTTAAGACTTTTTTTAAAATTTGAATTTTAGAATTTTCCTGCCTGTTTTTGTACGGGCTATACTTCTAATTGGGCAGAGAGAGTTCCGCTCAATTTTACAAATGCATATTATATACTAATATTATTAAAGATTGCTGGAATTAGGGACCTTTCCGCATCAACTGGGCGTCGCCGGTCTCTGGCACGCTGATGCTCCCTTGATGACTTAGGTGGCGGGGTGCCTCCCGCGCTTGGGGTGTTGTATCCTGGTCCAGTTCTTCAGACATCAGTTAGACGTCGTACTGACAGTGAACGCTGCCTAAGGGTCCAGGGCAGTTAGCAGGGCACTTTTTCCGATGTAGCCCACGCTGGAGGTGTTGAGCTGCACCACTTTATGTGCACTACCCTTTTCTTGATTTTATTGTTCACACCTCCGCGTCTACCCAATATCGCGCTCTATTAACTCAAATATTTTTCATTCCGTTTCATCCTGTGCCGTTCAACGCCATGGAGTGAGCAATGCAAAACTCCAACCAAGCTTCTGCCACCTAGTGCAACAACAACAGTAACTACTACGTCAGCCACAACGGTCTCTGTCGCGGGTAATGCAACAACACAACTAAGTGCAAAAATCGGGTCAAACGGCAAAAACAAAGCTACGGTAGGTGAATTGACAATTCCGCAAGTTCGGCCATGCAGACAAGCATGGATCGCTACAAGCATGGATCGCTACATTATTATGACTATCGTATTCGGATTTCTTCCAGGTTTGGCAGGATGGTACAGTTGCCTGAATCTTCTATTGGGCTTGTGGAAAAAAACAAATGTGAAGCTAAGTGAATTTACTTGGGCAGGGGCTTTAGACAGCGCGTCTGCTACCAAATTGGCTACTCCTGGTTTGAATTTAATTTCGTGGTCGTATTCGCCAATAAGGTGACACTATTGGAAAAACTCAAAGGCTGGTGATGTGTATATTATCAGGTGTACAAATAGAAAACCGCCGTTTTCCTATAAATGGTGCCACCTTCGCTTATCGGTAGAAAAGTATAAGGAACGTCACATGGTCAACCGAGGCATCAGTAAACAATTTGTTATACCTCACTTCCCGATGTATACAGTGCAGTATTATAAACATCGAGCCAAAAAAGGGTAATTTGCGGAAGGTGTTGCTTTTTTGCATTTCATTCGAAAAAAAAGTGCGGCTGAGGCGCGTCGAATGATTGTGGAATCTTAAGGTGAGAGTTGTATTAGTGACAGAACGTGTCAATGGCAATGGTTTTTAAAATAAAATTTTCGAGGCTTTGCTGGATGAAGATTCTTGTCGAAACCATTACGGGAGCCCTCTATCGAACTCAACTTATACGTTTGATTCGAGCGATGAAGGAAAAACGACCATAATACTCTAAAAGGCACGACACGGCATACTTCTCCTTGACAACGCTCGGCCACATGTTTCCAAGGTCGTGAAAACATTCCTAGAAACTTTGAAATAGGACATTTTACCTCACCCGCCGTACTCTCCTGATGATTCCGATTGATGGCGCATAACCTGGCCGAACAGCACTTTCGTTCTTACGAAGAAACCAAAAACTGGATCGATTCGTGGATTGCATCAAAAGATGAACACTTTTTTCGCCGAGGAAATCAGAAGCTGCCAGAAAGATGAAAAAAAAATTGTGTGCAGAAATGAAAATTATTTGAATAATAAGCGTGTAACGAAATTTTCACAATAAAGCCTCAAGTGTAGGTGATATAAATGTCATTGGCCTAAGGTTTTGTTCTAAAACTGACGTATCAGTAGTTATTTGAAGTTCATTTCCAAGATCCGAGTATGCCAAGGTGACATACCGGAAGACGAGTATCTTTTCTAGATTATTAAATGCACTTAAATGCGCGTCTTTGTTAAGGTTTATATCAGTTCTACTTGAAGTGATATGCGTCCCTCATTCTCTCTTGGCAGAAAGGTTAAAGGTTTTTCTATTTTTGCATAGTCTCTTAAAACGTCTATAGTAGCCTGTTATGCCTAAAAAAGATCGGAGATCTTTCAACGATTTTGAAATCGAAATGTTCGTGATTGCCTTTATTGTATCTATGCTCGTTTTTACTGAAAACGATTATACCGTCAACGTACTCAAAATGTCGTCCAGTGATCTTTGAAAAATAGATGGTGAGTTTTTTAATTCAAATGGGAGTCTGGTGAATTTCTCCCACTATTTTCGTTGTCTATGCAAGTTTTGTACCATGGTCGGCAGAGAGGGATTTATGGTTGTAGATCAGACTTCTTACACTCAGTTTTTGCGATTCCAGTTGTATTTACGGCTTGTGAAGCTTATTGGTAATTTGTTTTGTTCTGAATTGTTCTGAAGGATTAATGTATCGCTTTTGCTGCCTACTGAACTGACTGAATAATTTTTTTCGTTTGTTTTTGGATTGGGGTCTAATTGCGTTTGAATTTATTTCTGATTCGAGCCAATTAAGCCAATGTCAATTACAAATTTCAGGATTTTCCCGGTCCCCGTGGAAACCTTTAAGTAAAGTAGTAAGAAACGATTTTTTCTAAAAAATAAAGTTCGGACATGTTCAGAATCTGTGTACCCCAATGCATTCCCAATGAAGTATATAGTATTTTATTCTGCCATCTTATAATATTCCTGTTCTAAATGTATCTTGCTGTGTATCTTGAGTTGTTGGGGTTTCTGGCTCGGTTTTGATATAAATTAAAAGCATTTTCCCTGCAATATCGTTGATAGCCGGTTTTTTCATATAATTAATATGACGCGAACGAACTGATGGATAAACTTCCGTGGCTATCGCTTTGCAGTTGTGGCGGTAATGTGTATAAAAAACTGCGATTGGTCTAGTGTGATTTGTGGTGCCTGGTTATAATTTAAATTTAGGAGAATTTTCCCGATTGAAGTCCCTAGCTGTGTTGGTTAGGGTTGTGGTATAAATGTGGATGAAAGTTTGATTTGATTGCTACCATTCTGTAAAGTTGTTGGAACTTAGGAGGTAACATATGTGCTTTTTTTTGGTGGCTGGTTATTTTTAGTATATTGGTTCTCAAGCAGACTGCACAGGTGTAGGGCGTGCTCTATGTCATTCGATTCCTTGGTTACTAGAAGTTGAGCCAGGCTGAAATTCAAATACGCTAACAAAGGTGTCTAGGTATTTTACATGTACAAAGCAGTAAGTGATTGTACGGACTCCTGTGAGACGTCTAAGAATCCAGGTTGGTTCAGAATAAAAGAAAGCTCGTGATAGACGGCTTGATAAAATTCGACTATAGTATTGCTGCCTTGATTGAGTGCATACAGTTGGTACTTCAAAGTTTTTAGGTCTCGTTTGTCTGCGTAATGCGAGTTTAAACATATTAAGATAACTGTTCAGTACAGTTAAGTATTGTATGATATATGGTATCAATAGCTGCGTCCGCTTGTCCCGTAATTTTATTACTGATTACTAAAAAGCAGGGACAGAAAATAATAGTTATTGAAAGCAATTAAATCACTGTAAAGGAGTTGACTGACCTAAATGATTTATATATTTAAAATTTTGGTTTTTCAACCGCTTTTTAAACCGCAAAAAATCAAATTTAAAAATTATTTTGATTTTTATTTATATTTTATTAATGGCTGATGCAATATCGCCATTATCATTGTTGGTAAATGCACTTTCTGATAAAGTTCAAACACCAATGGAAATTAGGTGTTGTATGATTTCCACGATCGTTAGCGGATAAAATGTACAAGTTCGGCGCGCGTGGCTTCCGTTCGGATCCGTTCTATTCCTGGGCATGTCAAAAAACTTTGGCTTGATTGTTTTGCAATGCTTTCAGCGCACACGCTGCTGAATTTTTGCTGTCAAAATTTCCGCGTGATGGTCTAAGTTATACTTTGTGTTAACCTATATATAAAGTAAAATTAAAAAAAAAGAAAAAGTTACCACTTACCAATAAGTTTCTTTATTAACCAAACCACTTACCAATAAGTTTCTTTATTAACCAAATTTGCGACATGTCGAAACATTATTGCTGATCTTGCTCAGTTTGTTGATATCAAATACGCACAGTTGAAGAGTGAGCGCAGCACATCTTACATGGTAAATATTCGCCAACTATATTGAATCCAGTTTTTCCACTAGATTTTCAACGTTAGCATCATCGTCACAGGAGTCTTTTTTGAATCAACATTCAAAAATTTTCCTTCCAATTTGGATGTAATGGTGTGCTTATAGTTGTCAGTTTTTAATAACAAACATATAAAACATTTTCTGAAATTAAGATTTTACCTGATGTATGATCTCCAAAACTTTCTCCTTAATGTACATTTCAGTCATGCCTATCATTGCTAAAATTTTGACAACGATCTCTGCTTTTGATGGTTTTTATTGAATTATTTGTAAATTTACGCCTAAAATATCTGTGTCCACCCTGGTGTCCATATTATTTAAATTTAATTTGATTCATTTAATCAGACGACATATACATACGCTTACAAATGCAAAAGACTTATTTTCATTTCACGCTACAAATCGGTCAGCGAGTGAACAGAACGAAAAAAAATCACGAAATCAATCTTTGGATAAGCACACACACACCCGATACGTTTAAAGGAAAGTGTCAACGGTTCTTTGACTTTTTGCGCAATAGGTCCGTAAATAACAGTTATTATTATTTTGCACTTCAAAAAACGATCAACTGTAATTTGCGAGCTCTGCTTACAATATATCAACAAAACGTATTTTGTTTCTTTTAAAAATACACATAAGCAATTTTTGAAATGTAAGAATGATTATATTTTGTATTACATTTTTATAATGCCAATTAGTTTAGTTTAAGAATGTTTTGATTAATGGATAATGGGATAAATAGATGCTTTAAAAACCCAAAACTAAGAACAATTTTGAGCTATAATTTCTGTATTACTGCTTTTACCGTATTATATAGATTTATATAAACAAAGGAAAATTAAACAGCGTCAGCGGGACTTTGGAATTCAGACAATGCATGTATAGGGTTCTGAACCTTTTTTTGAGAACCCTTACGAACTTTTGCTCGAACTTCTTCTGGTTTTTCCGGTCTGACCAAAGGTTTCTTCTCCGGGGCTTTCATTTTCCACACTACAATTGGAGACTATAACGTAAATTTAAATTAGTTTAATTTCTTTGACCGATTATTAAAAAATTAAACTTACAGATACTGTCCCTTGCCTAGTATATTTTGTCGATGCCACATATGAGTATTTTACTGTTAGAACAACAGCATTCATTAGATTTTTAGCAGCTTGAATCAACGATGTTGCGCTATCGAGCTAAAAAACAAAGTTTGTTTGAATGCAGCCATTTTAATAATTGTCAAACTAATTCTCACCCCAGAAACTATAAGTTCACCACTTATGTTTTGAACGTCAGCTTTTACTTTTGAAGTTATTTGAATTTGATGACAATACAGGGCAATACGTTGCAAATATGCTAATAGGTCCTTTTTAGTGCTGCTTTCTGGGCATTGTTCTGCTATTTCCCTGGTCAGTTTATCCAGTTTTGTACCAGCTTCTGAAATTTTTTTGGCTGCGTTAATAACATCCATAGTAGTTTTTAAAGGTCCGCGTCCTCTGCAATTAAAAATAAGTGCCGCAAAATAAATATTTTTGTGTATACAAATTTAAGAAAAATGTATATATATAGAGCGCCATTAAAGGAGTAAGTGTCAATTGACTTTGAACCTGTTTTAAAAACGGGTTTTTAAGGGAGTTTTCTATCTCCTTGGCCCCAAAACCAGCTGGTTTTGTGTGGATTTTTTTTTAAGTATAGGTATGATAATGAAATTTAAGCCAGTTTTAGAGTGCAGTTTATTGAAGGAGAATGAGGTCAGTCCCTAAGCTCGTTACAGGTTTGTCTTCTCAAACCATCTGGTAAGAGCAAGAATCGTGAAAGATTGGTCAGTTTGATTGTTGGTATAGCCGCAAGGCTGGGAAAGCTATAGCTACCAAGGTGTAGAAATCTTCTGTGGTTGTGCGCAGGCAGAATTCGTAGTGTTGGACTCTAGCCTAGGAAGCATTCTGTAATTAGTTGTGTTAGGTAAGTTAGTGAAAGTCCTGAAGTTAGTAGAATGCTGATACCGCGCCACTAGTTAGGAGTAGGCGCATCCTGAAATTTTATGAAGTTTGGTTAAATTGTTCTTCTTTTCTAGGAATTTCCACCAAACAATAATCCCATACAGAAGAATTGGTCTGACTATTGCTGTATAAAGCCAGTGTCCGACCTACGTCCAATTGCTTTTTGCAAGTGAACAAAGCTATGGCCGCTTTCCGTGTTCGGTCTGCTGTTTTCTGTCCAGAACAGTTTTCAGTCCAGTATTAAGCCAAGGAATATGGCTTTTTCGCTAAAGATTAGGCGAATATGGTGGGTTAGTTCTGGAACCTTGTACTTTCTGGTGAATGGTATCAGATCTGTTTTATCTGGGTTAGCCCCAAGTCCACACCCCTGCGCCCACCCGGACAGTGATGATAGAGATGTTTCCATGAGGTTACTGAGTGTTTCTGTGTATTAAACTTGAATTAGGATTACTACGTCGTCCGCATATGCTATTACCCTAAAGCTAGGAGTAGAAGTAGTTGGTTAACCACTATGACCCATAGATGCTTCCGATCAGAAGCATCACATGGCAAGCTTAGGTATCGGTCAACAACTCCACATCATCTCGCTCGTCTATTCTCATTGTCCATTTTTTTGTTGGTGCGCGAAGATGTCGTAAATTGAACCGAATAGGCGTCATTTGCGGGAGATTTTGCTTTTCGCGTTTCATTCGAAAAAATCTGCTGCTGAAGCGCGTCGAATGATTGTAGCTCCTACACGACAACGCCCGGCCTCATGTTTCCAAGGTCGTAATAACTTACCTGGAAACGCAGAAATGGGACATCCTACCCCACCCGCCCTACTCTCCAGACATCGCTCCCTCCGATTTGCACTTGTTTCGATCGATGACTCATTGTCTTGCTGAGCAGCACTTCCAGTCTTACGAGGAGGTCAAAAATTGGCTGGATAAATGGATCGCGTCCAAAGACGAACAATTTTTTCGACGCGGAATTCACATGCTACCAGAAAGATGGGAGAAAGTTGTAGCCAGCGATGGAAAATATTTTGAATAATCAGTATGTAGCTACTTTTACGCGATAAAGCCTCAAACTATGAAAAAAAACCACGGTTTTCTACGTCAACTACAACGGTCTCTGTCGCCAACAATGCAATATCGACTCCACTCTCTTCTTCTGCAGCGGGTAAAGCAACAACACAACTAAGGGCAAAAATCGGGTCAAACGGCAAAAACAAAGCTACGATAGGTGAAATGACAATTTGAAATGACAGACAGGCATGGATCGCTACATTAATATTTCCAAGCGCAAGCTAACACCCCCAAAAAACGATTTCAAAAATAATTACTACACGTCGAGCTGGAGCCAGACAGCAGAACTTTGAAAAAAAAACTTGCACCGTAGGATCACAGTAGAAGAGCCGCACAAACGGAACGGGCCAGTGCAATGCACAAATTGCCAGGAATACGGACACACGAGGGCTTACTGCACCCTCAGGTCAGTTTGTGTAGCTTGTGGAAACTTCCACGGCTCCGAACCCTGCCCTGCCAACAAGGAAGACTCTCTCACTAAAAAGTGTGTAAACTGCCAAGGAAACAACACAGCAAACTACAGAGGCTGTCCAGTCTACAAGGAGATGAATAGTCGTATGCAACGAGCGCCAACGATGTTTCACGGCATATACCTGAAATAACTCAATTTCTGAACGAAAACCACATCGACGTTATCTTGCTGGCAGAAACCCATCTCACCAGCAAATATAACTTTCAAATACGGGGATACACGTTCTACGGCACCGATCATCCAGATGGTAAAGCACATGGCGGACCCGGCATCCTAATAAGAGACCGCATCAAACACCACTTTCACCAACGGTTTGCAAAAAATTAGCTGCAAGCTACATCGATAAAATTACAATTGGGCAACTGCAACCTTGCCATTGCCGCTGTCTACTGCCCACCCCGCTTTACAGTCTCCGAAGACTAATACTTCTACAATTCACTTGGAGAGCGATTTATAGCAGGAGGTGATTACAACGCCAAGCACACTCACTGGGGATCCCGCCTTGTGACCCCCAAAGGAAGGCAACTATATAATGCACTCATCAAAACATGCAACAAACTGGACTACGTTTCACCAGGCAGTCCTACATACTGGCCTACAGATTCTAGTAAACTACCTGATTTAATTGATTTTGCCGTGACAAAAAATATTCCTCGCAATCTAATATCTGCAAAATCACTTTTGGATCTATCATCGTCTTTTTTGGAGAAAAGACGTTTGAGGCGTGCTTGGCAAACCAGCAGATCGCCATCCCCAAAACATAGCCTTAAGGAAGCTGGTCGCAGACTTACCAGGGCTCTAAGGCACGAAGAAGAAAAAGCACAACGCCAGTACATTGAGAAACTTTCACCCACCAGCACCAAGCATCCCCTGTGGAGGGCCCACCCAAATCTAAATGCGCCGGCCGAAACAGTAATTCCCGTAAGAGACTCTTCAGGCAGCTGGGCCAGAAGCGACAAAGACAGAGCCTGTACATTTGCTTTACACCTTCGAAATGTTTTTCAGCCAAACCCTGCAAATAATTCATTCACACTACCGTCGCCGTCAATTCAAATTAGAACTGAGACGGCCCCAATTCTGTTTCAACCAAACGAAGTTGCAAAAGTCATCAGCGAGCAATTAAAAACAAAAAAGGCCCCAGGCGGTAATCTAATAACTCCTAAGATGCTAATTGAACTCCCAAACTGTGCAGTTGAGGTAATTTGTAAACTCTTTAACGGGATTACACGACTTGGCTACTTCCCAAAAAAATGGAAAAAGTCGGTAATCGATCCCAAAGCCTGAAAAAGATCACACAAAACCAGCTTCATACAGACCGATAAGTTTACTCTCTTGTCTGTCAAAACTGCTCGAAAAATGCCTTCTGACACGCATAATCCCACATCTGAAAGAGCACAACGTTATTCCGGCACATCAATTTGGCTTTCGAGAAAGCCATGGAACAATAGAGCAAGTCAACAGATTAACAACAGAAATACGAACTGCATTCGAGCTTCGGGAATACTGCACTGCGGTATTCCTTGACGTTGCGCAGGCTTTCGACCGAGTCTGGATTGATGGCCTTATGCATAAAATCAGAATGTTACTGCCGGAAAACACTCACAGGATACTTCAATCGTACCTTTACAACAGAGCCCAGCGCCCTTGGGCCAACTCTATTTCTCCTTTACACCGCAGATATTCCCACGAACGAGCGGCTAACTCCTTCTACATTCGCAGACGATCCCGCGATCATAAGTCGGTCCAAATGCCCAATTCAGGCAACAGCACTACTAGCTGATCATCTCGCGGTAGTGGAGAGGTGGTTACCAGACTGGCGTATAAAAATAAATGCGCAGAAGTGTAAACACATATCGTTTACTTTTAACAGACAAACGTGTCCCCCGCTAATTTTGAATAACACGCCACTTCCACAAGCAGACAATGTAAAGTACCTTGGCGTCCACCTAGACAGGAGACTTACATGGCGGAGACATATCGAAGCTAAGAAAATTCATCTAAAACTAAAATCCAATAACCTTCATTGGCTCATAGACGAACGCTCCCCCCTCTGCCTGGTCTTCAGTCTTCAAGGTTCTGCTCTACAATTCAACGCTTAAGCCAGTCTGGACTTACGGCAGTAACATCGACATAATCCAGCGAGCACAATCAAAACCCTGAGAACTATCACTGGGGCACCTTGGTCATGTTCGGAACGACAACATCCACAGAGATCTTGGCATTCTACCCGTAAAAGATGAATTATCAAAACAAAAGGCGTCCTACCACACCAAACTAACTTCCCATCCAAACCAGCTGCCAGGACCCTAGCCAGGGTTTCCAACCGGACCAAATTACAACGAACGAACCCGATTACAGCTCAACAATAGTTATTAGAGCCCTTACATCTCGCGTCAGTCATCTTGACTGTCAGATATAGTTTTTAATTTAAGATTTTATATACTTATTGTTAGGCTCAAATCAGAGAAGATTCAATACATAAAATGCATATGTAAACAAAAAAAAAAAAAAAAAAAAAGTATCTAGCCTTATTTTAGGTATATATTGAAGAGAAAAATAAGTATCTAGGAGCAGCTCTAGTGTTTCTAGGCTGGTCTCTGCCCATCTGTTTGACAGGTTTTTAAGGTATCCTATGGTGGTTGGGGATTTGGAAAGAATCTTTCTAAGTCCATCCGCCGTTTGGCCTGTCTTATCTCTTAAAAACGCTAAGTTTTGTGTAGTATTCATTCCAGCTATTGTCAGTGTTGTTATGTTTGGCTAGTTGAATTTATGTCTACGATCATAATCGATTTAGCGTAGCTTGTGAACGGTTTTGTGTATCTTGTGCTCTGTGATTTTGTAATGTTTTGATTTATATCTGAAAGTACTGGTGTTTTTCTTGTAACCAAGATTAGCTTATCTACATTGTGTGTGTTTGGAACTAGGTTTTTTTTTTAAATCTGTAGTCACTATTAGTGTTTTCATCATTTTATTTTAAATTGGTCGGGGATTATTGGATTGTTATTGTAATCTCATTCTCTTGTGCATGCACTGCACGATTAAATCTCTGTAACATAGAGTTGTAGTTCATAGTTGTTAGTAGTTCACAAGCCACGCTCAGTCGATATAAAAGATTTTATCTCACGCTCTCTCGCTTTTGCATTTAAACGCGTTTCTTTTACTTGTGTTTTTTTGTTTATAATTTTTGTGTTTCCATTTGATCCCAGTGTTGAATTGACTGAGGTATTTATTTATTAATTTATTTTTTTACGTTATAATTTATATTATCGCTTCTTTACTTACTATAAATAAAACAAATATTTAATGACTTTGTATGTTACCTGTTTAAATATCAAAATATATATTTATCTTCTCCTGGCTCTGTGAAACAATCATGCAAAATGTGCAAGGTTTGTTGGCAGATTTAGGGAGTGGTCTAGTGGTCATGTGAGTTATGCAGGGAAATGGAACTCCAGATGATTGGCTTTATGAGGCAGACACTCCGAAGGGTTTAACGCGTAAGTAAAAAAAGGTAGTAGTAAAAAAATGCTTAGTGAGTAGCTTAAGCGTACTTCAGCTAGATCAGCTGCTCCTGTAACTGGAGAAGAGCAGCCCGGTGCATCAAAAGCTGTGCCTAATGAAACTACGTGCTCTGGAGTACTCTCTTCATCGGAAAGTTGGGGTAAAAATGTTTTAAGTATTCAAGGTGTTGGTGGTGGTAAGAAAGAACTTGTTTGCTTATAAATTTTTTTGTTTTTCAATTTACCCCCGAAACCATATCTGATGATGTTATGGAGTTTATTCAAGAAAAATATCCGTCTCCAAACATTACAGTTGAACAATTTAAATTTTCATACGCTCGCAAGTTATCCGCTTTTAACGCTCTAAATAATACAAGTTTTTGGCCTGATAATAAACTAATAATAAAAGAATTTGTTTCTAAAAGACAAAGAAACAATAATAGACCTCCGATTTTAGAGTCTGTTCCAAAAAACTAAACACTTCTATATTTCTAGCCTATCAAAAGGTAAGGGGACTTTAAACGAAGTTATCTAGGATGTGCGCTGACTCCTCTGCAATGAACAAATATTGGTCTTCACAGAAACTTGGCTGAATCCGGAGATTTTCAGCACCGAAGTTTTTCCAACTATCTGGAAAGGTTCTTATTCCACTTCATAAAAGGTGAGGAATGACGGATGTTCAAAATTAAAGAGGTGTTACTTCTCATTTGTAACATTTGTGTTCCTCACTAATATCACCAACCTACTAGAACGTAACATCTGGAGTGCCTCAGGGTAGTCATTTGGGCCCATTGCTGTTTACTTTATTCATCAATGATCTTCCCTTCTGTAGTAGGCTCATTTCATGGTCACCTTATTATATAAGCTCTTGATAACTCGGTTAGTAGTCCAGCTAAAAAGGTTTTCTGTTTTGGGATTGCCAATGCAAGGCCTTAATCTCGCTCGTGTTCCACCCGAAGAGCGTGGCCAGGCACCACGTAAGGACGCCAGTCAAGATCAAGACACCAACGGAGATTCTGGATTCGGACAATGCACCACCGGCTCCACAGGAATTGTCTTCCGAGAATGCTCTTCAGCAACATGAGCAACATCAGGCAGCTGCAAGCAGAAGTTATTGCGCATCGCAATTTGTTGCAGCAAATGCAGACACGTGGCGCCAAACACCAGCAACAACAACATGCAATTGGCAATGTTGGTTGCAACCCCAGCGGAGCGAACATTTTATCGCTTTCCCGAGAGCATGCCTCGGTTGGCAACCTGTCAGTCTGATCGTTTTATCGACTTCAAACGACAACGCATCGGTTTACAGCACGAAAGTTCGAGCAACGCCGATGGCAGCAGTCCGAGCTTTTTGCCATGTACTTCGAGGAGAATATCATGTTAGCACAGCCCATCAACCTGGACACAGACGAGCTCTTGTAGCAGATTATTGAAGGAGTGCCATCAGCAAAATTAAGGGATCATGCCCGAATTCAACGTTTCGCCAACCCGGAACAGATGCAAAAAGCCTTCGCCAATATCTGCCTCCCGCATTAAACTGAAACCAACACAGCAAAGAAGCCATCAATGGAGGTCTCTGGAAACAACGAGCTGCGCTGCAGGAACAGCTACTCGAAGGGCCATTTTGCAAAG
Organism: Drosophila gunungcola; assembly: GCF_025200985.1. NCBI lineage: Eukaryota > Metazoa > Arthropoda > Insecta > Diptera > Drosophilidae > Drosophila > Drosophila gunungcola. The sequence goes on along the minus strand of NW_026453215.1, from coordinate 590,202 downwards.
GATTGCCGCAACTAAAAAAGGGCCCCTGGTTCCTGTTTCTCCTGTAGAGAAATGGAGCACTTTGTAGGGCACTGCCCCCAGAGGAACAAAAAAAACTATGTAAGAAGTATAAGATTTTTTTTTTGCTTATTTTCCTAATGTACCAATCATTTCAGAATGTCTCATAGACTCAGGCAGCACGATATCTTTTATAAAGTTAACTAAAGGCCCATATGGAAAAGTCATCAGTAAAGTTAACACACAAAGTTATGGTATAAATAAAAGCCAACTCAATCTTATTAGAAAGTCGTTGTGCTTCATTATGAAAAAAGAAATAAAGATTAATTTCGATTTGGTAATCGTCGCTGATGAGTCAATGAGCCATGATGCAGGGGAAGGGATTTCATGGAAATTTATAGATTGAGCATTAATCTAGACACTATTAAGCGTAGTTATTGTAGTAATAGCACCTGCAACTTGAACCTGGTTAATGGGACGAAGGGTCAACCACTTTCAACTGCCGAATTAGAAGATTGTTTTACGAGTGGTCTAAGAAATACAAATAAGAATGAGACTGTTAAGGATCGATTGTTAGGAAATTAGACTGTTAAGGATGAACTGTTAGGAAATGAGATTTTGAAGGAGCAACTGTTAGGAAAAGAGACTGAAAACCTGTCAAAGAGCGTTTTAGAAGAAATGTTTAAAAATTATATGTTAAACATCAAGGTTGTTAATGATCAGTTTTCGGATTATAGCTGTGATAATGTTATCGACTATGAGACCAAGTGCAGATTTGCCAAAATGTTAAGGAATTATACGATACTGCAAACAGACCAAAAATACCTTTTACCATATGTGAAATGAAAATTAACATAAAAAACCGAAAGCGGTCAGTTGTTCATCTAGGCGGCTGTCATTTAGTGAAATAATCAGCTCCAGAAATTGTTAGACGAATATCTAGATAAAGGAATTATAAGAAACAGCGACTCGGAGTACACTTCCCCAATCGTGTTAGCAAAGAAAAAAAACTGGAGATCTAAGACTATGCATAGACTACCGCAAGCTAAACAAAGTCCTAATAAAATTATAATCTCAAAGCTCGATTTGAAAAATGAATACTTTCACGTTTTTGTGAGCGACGATACGGTAAAATATACGTCTTTTGTAACTCCTTTAGGACAGTTTGAATTTTTGAGGATGCCCATGGGGATAAAGCTGCTGTGTTTCAACGTTTTGTAAACAAGATTTTTGCCGATTTGATTAGAGAAAACAAAGTCATCGTATACATGGATGACATTATAGTAGCAAGCACAAATATAGAAGAACATTTAAAAACTTTAAAAGGAGTATTTATTCGATTAGTGAATAAAAAATTAGAACTACGATTGGATAAATGCGAATTTATACCGATCATTTTTTTTATAACTAAAGAAGGAATTAAAGCAGATGATAAAGGGTTGATGCAATAAGAAACTTTCCAATTCGAGAAAAATTACACAATGTTCAAAGCTTTTGGGGCTTATGGACATATTTCATAAAAGAAATTTTCCATTTTAGCCCAGCCACTTTATGACATGTTAAGGAAAGGCAGGGAATTTTCGTTTAAAGAGAAAGTTAAATTGATTTTTGATCCTTAAAAAAAAGATTACAGAGTCACCGGTCTTAGCTATTTATGATCAGAAGGATGATGTCGATGCAAGCTCTTTAGGTTTCTGTGGGGTGTAATAAAAAAGAAAGGAGGTGGGAAAACTTCATCACGTGTTCTAAATCTCTAAGCGAACGACAGAGACCGAGTCTTAGTACCACAGCTTTGAGCTCGATACATTGGCAATTATATACGCTCTTCGCAGATTTCGAGTTTACCTTCAGGGAAAGCTTTTTAAGGCAATAACCGATTGCAATTTCTTAACTCTTACATTAAATAGGATGAAATTAAACCCTAAAATCGCTCGGTGGGCACACGAACTTCAAAATTACAATTACGAAGTGGTTCACCGATCGGGACGCACTAAGTAGGTTTCATGTGTTGATTGTTGAGGCCAATAGTTTTAAAGACAATCTGTTAATCTGCCAATCAAAGCACCAAAATATACAACAAGTAAGGGATCAATTAGAGAAAAATCAGCTTACAATGTTCGGAATGTTCGAAAAACGAACGAAGACAGATTATTATTTTAAGTCCCTGAAGAAATGGAAAACATATTTTACAAAAATACGATAATGAACTTGGACACATTGGTAGATACAAAATGATAGAATCAATTTCAACAACATATTGGTTTATGAACATAAAAGAAAAACGCAGTAGTCACATTGAAAATTACCTGAAATGTGTTGCGTTTTCCCCGAAAACTGAAAAATCAGAAGTTTTCCTAAATAGTATTCCGAAAGGGAATAAGCCATTCCAACTAGTGCATATATGGATCAGTAACTAAAGGTAGAGCAAATAGGCACATATTTCTTATTGAAAAAGCACTTGAAAATAGCAACAGGATCCTTACAAGCAAACGGGCAGGTCGAAAGAATAAAGATGAGCATTGGCCCTATGATGGCAAAGTTTACGGAACCTGAAAACGGGGAACATTGGGACATAGTAATTGAACAAATAGGGTACACACTTACTAACACTGTACACAGAAGTATAAAAGAGGTCCCGAGCAAAATGCTTTTTGGGGTACATCGAAAGTGTGAGATTGTAGATGAGCTCAGAGAAAAATTGGAAGATTTAAATGATACAATTGTTACAGAGAGCTTAGAACAGATTCGAGTAAAAGCTATGGAAAATCAAAATCAAGCTCAGGCATACAATAAGTCTTATTTCGACAAAGCAAAGAAAAAGACCAAGGATTACGCAAACTTGATACCCAAGAATAAAGGACCAAAGTGTTTCTTATCGAAGGATGTTGAAGGTTTCCAAATTTCTCGAAATCCATACAAGGGTATTTGGAGTGCTCAAAATGTAAGACCGTGGATAGGAAGAAAAAAATCATTAAATCATTAAAAAAAAAGTTTGTAATTAGTTTTAGTTTTTGCCTTAATAATATCAGGATCAGGGGATCCAATTCGCAGGATGGCCGAATTGTAGTAGGCTCATCAGACGGTCACCTTACTATTTAAGCTCTCGATACCTCGATAGTAAGAAGAAGAACGATAGTCTGTTAACAAGCAGGAGGTTAAGCATTCTGGTTGAACGTGTTGAACATATAAGTAAACCGTGTTGTCCTATAATAATTTGCAATCGGGTTTCGGTTTACAGTCTGATATTGATTGCTTTCAGATATGGTGTCAATCTAACTTCTTAAATCTGAACTGCCTGAAATGTAACGTAATGACTTTTTATTGGGGTACGCTTTTCTCTTCATAATATGCCACTGGATCGAATATATTCGGTCAACGATTTAGGAGTGCTTCTTGACCCAAAATAAAAATTCACTGTGACAGGTAAGTCTACTTTTAACAAGTGTTCTTGGATTTATTATGCGATGGTCTAAAGAATTTGATCAATTTGACGATTTTTATACTTTATTTTTATTTTCTTCCCTTGTCCGTCCTAATTCAAAATATTGCGCTCCCGTTTGGGGTCAAGTTCACATTGATTGTATTGAGTAGTTACACAACAAAATTCTTTTTTTTCGCCCTCCATTTTTTGAACTGGAATCAAAACGTAAGGTTGCCTTTTTACTCTAGTAGCTTACTATTGCTTAATTTACCTACTCTTGTAAATCGTAGAATGATGCTTGGAACTATTTTTATGCACAATCTTGTCAGAGGTAATATTGACTCCATAGAATTGGTAAGCCAATTAACTTTTAATGTGCCTTTTAGACCAACTCGCAACTACCATCCTCTTAACTTGCCAAGATGTATCTCAAATTTTTGCCTGCATGAACGCTTTCGTGTTCCTTGTAATAATTATATTTATCTATTTAATCAAATTTATTTATCCCTGTCTTAAAACTACAGTTTTAACATATTTACGCCGCGCTTATTTAAGGTTTTTTTTATAAATGTCCCTATATTGTGTTGTATGGGTTTTCCTCGCGAACTCGATAACTGACCACTATACTAATAGGGCCGCGCGTAACAAGCTCGTGCTTGGTTTCGTTAGGCCACTTGTTTGTACTGTTCAACGTTCAACAATAATAAACTGGGGCTGTGGGCCCAACTCTCAACTACCAAGTGTATCATTTTATCAGCGTCCACACCAAACAGGACAGAACAAAACCAATAGCAAATACAATCTGAAGAAATCTTCACGTGAAGTAAAATAAATAAAATTAGTAAAATAATGCAAAAAATGAAATAAACGCAATAAAAACTAAAAAAAAAAATTAAGGTCTTTATACAAAGCGTGGAAGACTATCCCCGGAATCACGGCTAACCTACTTGCGAACGTGATTTATGGCATCGTTGCGTTAAAGGCTACCAGATATCTTGATTATCAAACAACAATTGAAGACTCTATACAACGCGTGTTAGGCTACTGACCCCGCCCACAGTGCCAACGAGAGGGCTAAAACAAAAATAATACGGTAGGTGCTGTACCCCAAAATGACAAGCCGACACTCCAGGAGGCGTTGGAGGCACACCCAAAGCATGGGCCTAGGTCAATAACCATTACAGAGTACAGGGCAAGGAAAGCACCTTCTTTTAAAAAAACAGAAGGGTGGTCAGCGCGATAAGCCCGGCTTATCGGAGAGCTGAAGGAAGGAAGACCGTTGAACAAGGAGGGAGGAGGAGAAATTAAATGCCATTGTTCATCGGGAGAAGAAGAGCGGACTAAGATATTAGTTTATCGCTGATTTTTTAGCACAAGAAACGCGTTTACGCGGCATTACTAACAAACAGTTTTGTTCTCATAAACGCATATACTAACACACTCTAATATAAGTAATTCTATAGTTACTTGTTAATTACCGTTATGTAAACCAAAAATGGTGCAATATATGAACCAAATCATCCATATATCTATTACTCACATTCACATCATTACTCTTATTAAAATGTTGATTTTTTATACCCTTGCAGAGGGTATTATAATTTCAGTCAGAAGTTAGCAACGCAGTGAAGGAGACATTTCCGACCCTATAAAGTATATATATTCTTGATCAGCATCACTAGCAGAGTCGCCATTAGCCATGTCTGTCCGTCCGTCTGTCCCTCCGTTTCTACGCAAACTAGTCTCTCAGTTTTAAAGCTATCTGCATGAAACTTCCCAAAAGTTGTCTTTCTATTGCAGGTAGTATATAAGTCAGAACGAGCCGGATCGGACGAAATAAAAAATAAATAAAATAAATTACAACTTTGCTGTTTTTAATTTTTTTTTTTTAGTTCTTCGACATATAGTAATGGTTAATTATTTCAGAATTACGGTTTAAATTCATCAAAATCGGACGACTATATCATATAGCTCCCATAGGAAATATCGGAAAAAAAAGAAAAAAAATTATAACTTAGCTGTTTTTTAATTTTTTTCTTAGTTCTTCGACATATAGTATTGGGTAATTATTGCAGAATTACGGTTTAAATTTCATCAAAATCGGAAAGACTGTATCACATAGCTCCCATAGAAGTAATACAAATATATAAAATAACTATCTAATAATTGAGCTGCAAATCATCATAGCTTCAATGTTTTTTTAACATATAAGCAAGTAAATCATAATTTAAATGTTTTCAAAAGTATTTAATTCTTGCAATAGCTGCAAGGGTATATGAACTTCGGCTTGCCGAAGTTTGCTTTTTTTTCTTGTTTTAATTAAACTTCAAACAGTAGAAGTACAAGCAAGCAAACTCGGCAAGCCGAATTTCATATACCCTAGCAGATATTGCAAAATTTAAACATTCTTTAAAACATTAAAATTATGATTTACTTGCGTTTATGTTTGAAAACATTGAAGCTTTGAAGCTATGTCGTCCGATTTTGATGGAATTTAAGCCGTAATTCTAAAATATTTAACACTTACTATATGTCGAAGAACTAAAACTATATGCTATAGTCGTCCGATCCGGCTCGTTCCGAGTTATGTACTACCTGCAATAAAAGACACCTTTTGGAACAGTTTTATGCAGATAGCTTAAAACTGCGAGACTAGTTTGCGTAGAAACGTACGGACGGACAGATGCTAGTGATGCTGATCAAGAATATATATACTTTATAGGGTCGGAAATGTCTCATTCACTGCGTTGCAAACTTCTGACTGAAATTATAATACCCTCTGCAAGCGGGGTAGGTGGGGTTTAAAAGGAGCAGAAGTAATGGAAATACGTAAATAATGTAGTTGTTGAAAACAATCCTCTTTTCAACTCCATGTACATCCTGTTAATTATAGTAACGTGGGTTTAGTGTCAAAAGTAGTGCCTAAAGTGTACAAAGTACATAGTGTTAAAGTGTATTGTTGCTTACACCGGAAAAATTTATTTTTATATATAAGCACTAACCATACAACATATAGACTGGTCATTTCATACAACGCAATTTGGACACAAAAAAACGGATCGCGGGAGGTTCCCCGTGCTCACAGCAGCAGGTCCATGCACTTCGTGTGCGTTCTGGTTTTTGCTCTCTCATTCTTATTCTCATTTTATGCTCGCGCACTCATTGCACGAGTTCAGTCGTTCAGTCGCAGAGAGGCGCTTTTTGAAGAAGGTTGCTCTGCCCTTGCATTCGTCTTTGTATGTATGCGTGATCATGCATTCCTATACACGGGAGCATGTGTGCCTTATTTCATTTCGGCGCATCAAGAATATTTTTTCTTTTGCCACTTTTCAAACTTGGTACCCTAAGAATATGGGCGTTTTTGACTATGTGGTTATGATAAAAATATCAATATTATATGTTATAATATATTTTATAATATTTCAGCATACGTTTTATTTTTTTACTAACTCAAATCAGTGGTAGCAGTAAAATGTTTTACATATATGTATGTATTTGAATTAATAGAAATCAGTCCCTAATATGAGAACAGGGTATATCGCAGTCGTGTCACTTAAAACACCGACTGCCTTTCAGTTTTGAGAAAAACTTCAACCAAAATCACCTTTTGTCGTTGTTTTGCGAGCGGATGGTGCCTGCATACCCTACCGGGATTAGGCGCGGGCAAGTAACAAAAACAGCTGCTTGGCTTTTATTTTGTTTACACTTTTTAGGTCACTTGTTTTAATGTTATGTTTAATTATTCTTTGGTGATTTATTTTTGAATGATTCGCAGCATAATTTTAATTGTCGTTAAAAATTTTAATTGTCTTAAACAATTCGTTATAATTTAAGATAGTGGTACAATTAAAATTATAAAACTATTATCAATAAATAATATTTAAACAAAAAACCGTTAAAACCTTACAAAATATAAAAAAGTATTTTATTATTATTACTTGTTTTAAAGACAATTAGATTTGTTAACGACAATTAAAATTACACTGCGAATGAGCAATGTGCAATAAGTCCGCGAGCATAAAAATGAGAATAACAATGAGAGAGCAAAAACCCGAATGCACACGAAGCGCCGGGGCCTGCTGTTGAGAGCCCGGGGGGCCTGCCGCTTTAAAATTGTTGTGTCCAAATTCGTTGTATGAGATGACCAGTCTAAATGTATGATTAGTGATTTAACTAACTCCTGAAATATCAAAATATTATATTTTTAACATTTCAATAATTAACTAGTGAAACAAAAAAATAGCAAAAAAAAATTTAAGACCAATTTAAAATAAGAACTTTATAAAAAAAATGAACTCCTAATATAAGCATCGTTTTTTTTTTTTTTTACAATTATCTTAGAATTACTTTATAAATTTACGTCATTCATTTTAAAGGGGGAGATGTCGCGAGCGAAGTATATGATTTCAATTCTTATTTAATTACATAAATACCTACATTGTTTATCCACATACAATTCTGTATCAAGTGCCAGGCCGACAAGCTCTTGATGCTCCTTTCTCTGGCTCTGAGCTTTGCTTCAGCCCTTGCGCTTGTTCCGCGCACCAGTTCGCTCAATGGAATCTGGTCTGCCATTACAAACGCCGCTTCGTCGAACACGATCGAGGTTTTTTTCGGTTCTTGCTACCAGATTCCTGCTGGCATTTAGGGCACACAGATGTAGATATACCTGCTCCTGGCTCCTGCGTCTCTGGGAAAGCCTCGGATGACACGATTGCGGTATGCAGCTATTTAGCTGCGCCAACTTCGCCCATTCCCACATTAATGTGGCGCACCTGCTTGTCCTTAACAAGGGTCGCGTTAAGACTGGCGACCTCAAAAGTTTACCAATTTTCCTAAAGGCCATCCACTTCTATATTTCTAGCCTATCAAAAGGTAAGGGGACTTTAAACGAAGTTATCTAGGATGTGCGCTGACTCCTCTGCAATGAACAAATATTGGTCTTCACAGAAACTTGGCTGAATCCGGAGATTTTCAGCACCGAAGTTTTTCCAACTATCTGGAAAGGTTCTTATTCCACTTCATAAAAGGTGAGGAATGACGGATGTTCAAAATTAAAGAGGTGTTACTTCTCATTTGTAACATTTGTGTTCCTCACTAATATCACCAACCTACTAGAACTTAACATTGGAGTGCCTCAGGGTAGTCATTTGGGCCCATTGCTGTTTACTTTATTCATCAATGATCTTCCCTTCTGTAGTAGGCTCATTTCATGGTCACCTTATATAAGCTCTTGATAACTCGGTTAGTAGTCCAGCTAAAAAGGTTTTCTGTTTTGGGATTGCCAATGCAAGGCCTTAATCTCGCTCGTGTTCCACCCGAAGAGCGTGGCCAGGCACCACGTAAGGACGCCAGTCAAGATCAAGACACCAACGGAGATTCTGGATTCGGACAATGCACCACCGGCTCCACAGGAATTGTCTTCCGAGAATGCTCTTCAGCAACATGAGCAACATCAGGCAGCTGCAAGCAGAAGTTATTGCGCATCGCAATTTGTTGCAGCAAATGCAGACACGTGGCGCCAAACACCAGCAACAACAACATGCAATTGGCAATGTTGGTTGCAACCCCAGCGGAGCGAACATTTTATCGCTTTCCCGAGAGCATGCCTCGGTTGGCAACCTGTCAGTCTGATCGTTTTATCGACTTCAAACGACAACGCATCGGTTTACAGCACGAAAGTTCGAGCAACGCCGATGGCAGCAGTCCGAGCTTTTTGCCATGTACTTCGAGGAGAATATCATGTTAGCACAGCCCATCAACCTGGACACAGACGAGCTCTTGTAGCAGTATTGAAGGAGTGCCATCAGCAAAATTAAGGGATCATGCCCGAATTCAACGTTTCGCCAACCCGGAACAGATGCAAAAAGCCTTCGCCATATCTGCCTCCCGCATTAAAGAAACCAACACAGCAAAAGCCATCAATGGAGGTCTCTGGAAACAACGAGCTGCGCTGCAGGAACAGCTACTCGAAGGGCCATTTTGCAAAGGATTGCCGCAACTAAAAAAGGGCCCCTGGTTCCTGTTTCTCCTGTAGAGAAATGGAGCACTTTGTAGGGCACTGCCCCCAGAGGAACAAAAAAAACTATGTAAGAAGTATAAGATTTTTTTTTGCTTATTTTCCTAATGTACCATCATTTCAGAATGTCTCATAGACTCAGGCAGCACGATATCTTTTATAAAGTTAACTAAAGGCCCATATGGAAAAGTCATCAGTAAAGTTAACACAAAGTTATGGTATAAATAAAAGCCAACTCAATCTTATTAGAAAGTCGTTGTGCTTCATTATGAAAAAAGAAATAAAGATTAATTTCGATTTGGTAATCGTCGCTGATGAGTCAATGAGCCATGATGCAGTGAAGGGATTTCATGGAATTTATAGATTGAGCATTAATCTAGACACTATTAAGCGTAGTTATTGTAGTAATAGCACCTGCAACTTGAACCTGGTTAATGGGACGAAGGGCACCACTTTCAACTGCCGAATTAGAAGATTGTTTTACGAGTGGTCTAAGAAATACAAATAAGAATGAGACTGTTAAGGATCGATTGTTAGGAAATTAGACTGTAAGGATGAACTGTTAGGAAATGAGATTTTGAAGGAGCAACTGTTAGGAAAAGAGACTGAAAACCTGTCAAAGAGCGTTTGAAGAAATGTTTAAAAATTATATGTTAAACATCAAGGTTGTTAATGATCAGTTTTCGGATTATGCTGTGATAATGTTCGACTATGAGACCAAGTGCAGATTTGCCAAAATGTTAAGGAATTATACGATACTGCAAACAGACCAAAAATACCTTTTACCATATGTGAAATGAAATTAACATAAAAAACCGAAAGCGGTCAGTTGTTCATCTAGGCGGCTGTCATTTAGTGAAATAATCAGCTCCAGAAATTGTTAGACGAATATCTAGATAAAGGAATTATAAGAAACAGCGACTCGGAGTACACTTCCCCAATCGTGTTAGCAAAGAAAAAAAACTGGAGATCTAAGACTAGCATAGACTACCGCAAGCTAACAAAGTCCTAATAAAATTATAATCTCAAAGCTCGATTTGAAAAATGAATACATTCACGTTTTTGTGAGCGACGATACGGTAAATATACGTCTTTTGTAACTCCTTTAGGACAGTTTGAATTTTTGAGGATGCCCATGGGGATAACTTAAGCTGTGTTTCAACGTTTTGTAAACAAGATTTTGCCGATTTGATTAGAGAAAACAAAGTCATCGTATACATGGATGACATTATAGCAAGCACAAATATAGAAGAACATTTAAAAACTTTAAAAGGAGTATTTATTCGATTAGTGAATAAAAAATTAGAACTACGATTGGATAAATGCGAATTTATACCGATCATTTTTTTATAACTAAAGAAGGAATTAAAGCAGATGATAAAGGGTTGATGCAATAAGAAACTTTCCAATTCGAGAAAAATTACACAATGTTCAAAGCTTTTGGGGCTTATGGACATATTTCATAAAAGAAATTTTCCATTTTAGCCCAGCCACTTTATGACATGTTAAGGAAAGGCAGGGAATTTTCGTTTAAAGAGAAAGTTAAATTGATTTTGATCCTTAAAAAAAAGATTACAGAGTCACCGGTCTTAGCTATTTATGATCAGAAGGATGATGTCGATGCAAGCTCTTTAGGTTTCTGTGGGGTGTAATAAAAAAGAAAGGAGGTGGGAAAACTTCATCACGTGTTCTAAATCTCTAAGCGAACGACAGAGACCGAGTCTTAGTACCACAGCTTTGAGCTCGATACATTGGCAATTATATACGCTCTTCGCAGATTTCGAGTTTACCTTCAGGGAAAGCTTTTTAAGGCAATAACCGATTGCAATTTCTAACTCTTACATTAAATAGGATGAAATTAAACCCTAAAATCGCTCGGTGGGCACACGAACTTCAAAATTACAATTACGAAGTGGTTCACCGATCGGGACGCACTAAGTAGGTTTCATGTGTTGATTGTTGAGGCCAATGTTTTAAAGACAATCTGTTAATCTGCCAATCAAAGCACCAAAATATACAACAAGTAAGGGATCAATTAGAGAAAAAAGCTTACAATGTTCGGAATGTTCGAAAAACGAACGAAGACAGATTATTATTTTAAGTCCCTGAAGAAATGGAAAACATATTTTACAAAAATACGATAATGAACTTGGACACATTGGTAGATACAAAATGATAGAATCAATTTCAACAACATATTGGTTTATGAACATAAAAGAAAAACGCAGTAGTCACATTGAAAATTACCTGAAATGTGTTGCGTTTTCCCCGAAAACTGAAAAATCAGAAGTTTTCCTAAATAGTATTCCGAAAGGGAATAAGCCATTCCAACTAGTGCATATGGATCAGTAACTAAAGGTAGAGCAAATAGGCACATATTTCTTATTGAAAAAGCACTTGAAAATAGCAACAGGATCCTTACAAGCAAACGGGCAGGTCGAAAGAATAAAGATGAGCATTGGCCCTATGATGGCAAAGTTTACGGAACCTGAAAACGGGGAACATTGGGACATAGTATTGAACAAATAGGGTACACACTTACTAACACTGTACACAGAAGTATAAAAGAGGTCCCGAGCAAAATGCTTTTTGGGGTACATCGAAAGTGTGAGATTGTAGATGAGCTCAGAGAAAAATTGGAAGATTTAAATGATACAATTGTTACAGAGAGCTTAGAACAGATTCGAGTAAAAGCTATGGAAAATCAAAATCAAGCTCAGGCATACAATAAGTCTTATTTCGACAAAGCAAAGAAAAAGACCAAGGATTACGCAAACTTGATACCCAAGAATAAAGGACCAAAGTGTTTCTTATCGAAGGATGTTGAAGGTTTCCAAATTTCTCGAAATCCATACAAGGGTATTTGGAGTGCTCAAAATGTAAGACCGTGGATAGGAAGAAAAAAATCATTAAATCATTAAAAAAAAAAGTTTGTAATTAGTTTTAGTTTTTGCCTTAATAATATCAGGATCAGGGGATCCAATTCGCAGGATGGCCGAATTGTAGTAGGCTCATCAGACGGTCACCTTACTATTTAAGCTCTCGATACCTCGATAGTAAGAAGAAGAACGATAGTCTGTTAACAAGCAGGAGGTTAAGCATTCTGGTTGAACGTGTTGAACATATAAGTAAACCGTGTTGTCCTATTAATTTGCAATCGGGTTTCGGTTTACAGTCTGATATTGATTGCTTTCAGATATGGTGTCAATCTAACTTCTTAAATCTGAACTGCCTGAAATGTAACGTAATGACTTTTTATTGGGGTACGCTTTTCTCTTCATAATATGCCACTGGATCGAATATATTCGGTCAACGATTTAGGAGTGCTTCTTGACCCAAAATAAAAATTCACTGTGACAGGTAAGTCTACTTTTAACAAGTGTTCTTGGATTTATTATGCGATGGTCTAAAGAATTTGATCAATTTGACGATTTTTATACTTTATTTTTATTTTCTTCCCTTGTCCGTCCTAATTCAAAATATTGCGCTCCCGTTTGGGGTCAAGTTCACATTGATTGTATTGAGTAGTTACACAACAAAATTCTTTTTTTTCGCCCTCCATTTTTTGAACTGGAATCAAAACGTAAGGTTGCCTTTTACTCTAGTAGCTTACTATTGCTTAATTTACCTACTCTTGTAAATCGTAGAATGATGCTTGGAACTATTTTTATGCACAATCTTGTCAGAGGTAATATTGACTCCATAGAATTGGTAAGCCAATTAACTTTTAATGTGCCTTTTAGACCAACTCGCAACTACCATCCTCTTAACTTGCCAAGATGTATCTCAAATTTTGCCTGCATGAACGCTTTCGTGTTCCTTGTAATAATTATATTTATCTATTTAATCAAATTATTTATCCCTGTCTTAGAAACTACAGTTTTAACATATTTACGCCGCGCTTATTTAAGTTTTTTTTAAATGTCCCTATATTGTGTTGTATGGGTTTTCCTCGCGAACTCGATAACTGACCACTATACTAATAGGGCCGCGCGTAACAAGCTCGTGCTTGGTTTCGTTAGGCCACTTGTTTGTACTGTTCAACGTTCAACAATAATAAACTGGGGCTGTGGGCCCAACTCTCAACTACCAAGTGTATCATTTTATCAGCGTCCACACCAAACAGGACAGAACAAAACCAATAGCAAATACAATCTGAAGAAATCTTCACGTGAAGTAAAATAAATAAAATTAGTAAAATTAATGCAAAAAATGAAATAAACGCAATAAAAACTAAAAAAAAAAATTAAGGTCTTTATACAAAGCGTGGAAGACTATCCCCGGAATCACGGCTAACCTACTTGCGAACGTGATTTATGGCATCGTTGCGTTAAAGGCTACCAGATATCTTGATTATCAAACAACAATTGAAGACTCTATACAACGCGTGTTAGGCTACTGACCCCGCCCACAGTGCCAACGAGAGGGCTAAAACAAAAATAATACGGTAGGTGCTGTACCCCAAAATGACAAGCCGACACTCCAGGAGGCGTTGGAGGCACACCCAAAGCATGGGCCTAGGTCAATAACCATTACAGAGTACAGGGCAAGGAAAGCACCTTCTTTTAAAAAAACAGAAGGGGGTCAGCGCGATAAGCCCGGCTTATCGGAGAGCTGAAGGAAGGAAGACCGTTGAACAAGGAGGGAGGAGGAGAAATTAAATGCCATTGTTCATCGGGAAGAAGAGCGGACTAAGATATTAGTTTATCGCTGATTTTTAGCACAAGAAACGCGTTTACGCGGCATTACTAACAAACAGTTTTTTCTCATAAACGCATATACTAACACACTCTAATATAAGTAATTCTATAGTTACTTGTTAATTACCGTTATGTAAACCAAAAATGGTGCAATATATGAACCAAATCATCCATATATCTATTACTCACATTCACATCATTACTCTTATTAAAATGTTGATTTTTTTATACCCTTGCAGAGGGTATTATAATTTCAGTCAGAAGTTAGCAACGCAGTGAAGGAGACATTTCCGACCCTATAAAGTATATATATTCTTGATCAGCATCACTAGCAGAGTCTAGCCATGTCCGTCTGTCCGTCCGTCTGTCCCTCCGTTTCTACGCAAACTAGTCTCTCTCAGTTTAAAGCTATCTGCATGAAACTTTCCCAAAAGTTGTCTTTCTATTGCAGGTAGTATATAAGTCAGAACGAGCCGGATCGGACGAAATAAAAATAAATAAAAATAAATTACAACTTTGCTGTTTTTAATTTTTTTTTTTTAGTTCTTCGACATATAGTAATGGTTAATTATTTCAGAATTACGGTTTAAATTTCATCAAAATCGGAACGACTATATCATATAGCTCCCATAGGAAATATCGGAAAAAAAAAGAAAAAAAATTATAACTTAGCTGTTTTTTAATTTTTTTCTTAGTTCTTCGACATATAGTATTGGGTAATTATTGCAGAATTACGGTTTAAATTTCATCAAAATCGGAAGACTGTATCACATAGCTCCCATAGAAGTAATACAATATATAAAATAACTATCTAATAATTGAGCTGCAAATCATCATAGCTTCAATGTTTTTTAACATATAAGCAAGTAAATCATAATTTAAATGTTTTCAAAAGTATTTAATTCTTGCAATAGCTGCAAGGGTATATGAACTTCGGCTTGCCGAAGTTTGCTTTTTTTCTTGTTTTAATTAAACTTCAAACAGTAGAAGTAACAAGCAAGCAAACTTCGGCAAGCCGAATTTCATATACCCTAGCAGATATTGCAAATTTAAACATTCTTTAAAACATTAAATTATGATTTACTTGCGTTTATGTTTGAAAACATTGAAGCTTTGAAGCTATGTCGTCCGATTTTGATGGAAT
This sequence comes from Drosophila gunungcola, assembly GCF_025200985.1. Taxonomy (NCBI): domain Eukaryota; kingdom Metazoa; phylum Arthropoda; class Insecta; order Diptera; family Drosophilidae; genus Drosophila; species Drosophila gunungcola. The sequence goes on along the minus strand of NW_026453215.1, from coordinate 574,921 downwards.
TTAAGCCGTAATTCAAAAATATTTAACACTTACTATATGTCGAAGACTAAAACTATTGCCTATAGTCGTCCGATCCGGCTCGTTCCGAGTTATGTACTACCTGCAATAAAAAGACACCTTTTGGAACAGTTTTTATTGCAGATAGCTTTAAAACTGCGAGACTAGTTTGCGTAGAAACGTACGGACGGACAGATGCTAGTGATGCTGATCAAGAATATATATACTTTATAGGGTCGGAAATGTCTCATTCACTGCGTTGCAAACTTCTGACTGAAATTATAATACCCTCTGCAAGCGGGGTAGGTGGGGTTTAAAAGGAGCAGTAAATGGAAATACGTAAATAATGTAGTTGTTGAAAACAATCCTCTTTTCAACTCCATGTACATCCTGTTAATTATAGTAACTTGTGGGTTTAGTGTCAAAAGTAGTGCCTAAAGTGTACAAAGTACATAGTGTTAAAGTGTATTTATTGCTTACACGGAAAAATTTATTTTATATATAAGCACTACCATACAACATATGAGACTTGGCATTTCATACAACGCATTTGGACACAAAAAAACGGATCGCGGGAGGTTTCCCCGTGCTCACAAGCAGCAGGTCCATGCACTTCGTGTGCGTTCTGGTTTTTTTGCTCTCTCATTCTTATCTCATTTTTATGCTCGCGCACCTCATTGCACGAGTTCAGTCGTTCAGTCGCAGAGAGGCGCTTTTTGAAGAAGGTTGCTCTGCCCTTGCATTCGTCTTTGTATGTATGCGTGATCATGCATTCTCATACACGGGAGCATGTGTGCCTTTATTTCATTTCGGCGCATCAAGAATATTTTTTCTTTTGCCACTTTTCAAACTTGGTACCCTAAGAATATGGGGCGTTTTTACTATTGGGTTTATAAAAAATATCAATATTATATGTTATAATATATTTTATAATATTTCAGCATACGTTTTAATTTTTTTACTAACTCAAATCAGTGGTAGCAGTAAAATGTTTACATATATGTATGTATTTGAATTAATAGAAATAAAGTCCACTAATATGAGAACAGGGTATATCGCAGTCGTGTCACTTAAAACACCGGACTGCCTTTCAGTGTTTGAGAAAACTTCAACCAAAATCACCTTTGTCGTTGTTTTGCGAGCGATGGTGCCTGCATACCCTACCGGGGAGCGGGCAGTAACAAAACAGCTGCTTGGCTTTTATTTGTTTACACTTTTTAGGTCACTTGTTTTAAATGTTATGTTTAATTATCTTTGGTTGATTTATTTTTGAATGATTCGCAGCATAATTTTAATTGTCGTTAAAAAATTTTAATTGTCTTTAAACAATTCGTTATAATTTAAGATATTGGTACAATTAAAATTATAAAACTATTATCAATAAAATAATATTTAAACAAAAAAACCTAAAACCTTACAAAAATATAAAAAAGTATTTTATTATTTATTACTTGTTTAAAGACAATTAGATTTGTTAACGACAATTAAAATTACACTGCGAATGAGCAATGTGCAATAAGTCCGCGAGCATAAAATGAGAATAACAATGAGAGAGCAAAAAACCCGAATGCACACGAAGCGCCGGGGCCTGCTGTTGAGAGCCCGGGGGGCCTGCCGCTTTAAAATTGTTGTGTCCAAATTCGTTGTATGAGATGACCAGTCTAAATGTTGTATGATTAGTGATTTAACTAACTCCTGAAATATCAATAATATTATATTTTAACATTTCAATAATTAACTAGTGAAACAAAAAAAATAGCAAAAAAAAATTTAAGACCAATTTAAAATAAGAACTTTATAAAAAAAATGAACTCCTAATATATAAGCATCGTTTTTTTTTTTTTTACAATTATCTTAGAATTACTTTATAAATTTACGTCATTCATTTTAAAGGGGGAGATGTCGCGAGCGAAGTATATGATTTCAATTCTTATTTAATTACATAATACCTACATTGTTTATCCACATACAATTCTGTATCAAGTGCCAGGCCGACAAGCTCTTGATGCTCCTTTCTCTGGCTCTGAGCTTTGCTTCAGCCCTTGCGCTTGTTCCGCACCAGTTCGCTCAATGGAATCTGGTCTGCCATTACAAACGCCGCTTCGTCGAACACGATCGAGGTTTTTTTCGGTTCTTGCTACCAGATTCCTGCTGGCATTTAGGGCACACAGATGTAGATATACCTGCTCCTGGCTCCTGCGTCTCTGGGAAAGCCTCGGATGACACGATTGCGGTATGCAGCTATTTTAGCTGCGCCAACTTCGCCCATTCCCACATTAATGTGGCGCACCTGCTTGTCCTTAACAAGGGTCAGCGTTAAGACTGGCGACCTCAAAAGTTTACCAATTTTCCTAAAGGCCATCCACTTCTATATTTCTAGCCTATCAAAAGGGTAAGGGGACTTTAAACGAAGTTATCTAGGATGTGCGCTGACTCCTCTGCAATGACAAATATGTGGTCTTCACAGAAACTTGGCTGAATCCGGAGATTTTCAGCACCGAAGTTTTCCAACTATCTGGAAAGGTTCTTATTCCACTCATAAAGGGTGAGGAATGACGGATGTTCAAAATTAAAGAGGTGTTACTTCTCATTTGTAACATTTGTGTTCCTCACTAATATCACCAACCTACTAGAACTTAACATCTGGAGTGCCTCAGGGTAGTCATTTGGGCCCATTGCTGTTTACTTTATTCATCAATGATCTTCCCTTCTGTAGTAGGCTCATTCATGGTCACCTTATTATATAAGCTCTTGATAACTCGGTTAGTAGTCCAGCTAAAAAGGTTTTCTGTTTTGGGATTGCCAATGCAAGGCCTTAATCTCGCTCGTGTTCCACCCGAAGAGCGTGGCCAGGCACCACGTAAGGACGCCAGTCAAGATCAAGACACCAACGGAGGATTCTGGATTCGGACAATGCACCACCGGCTCCACAGGAATTGTCTTCCGAGAATGCTCGTCAGCAACATGAGCAACATCAGGCAGCTGCAAGCAGAAGTTATTGCGCATCGCAATTTGTTGCAGCAAATGCAGACACGTGGCGCCAAACACCAGCAACAACAACATGCAATTGGCAATGTTGGTTGCAACCCCAGCGGAGCGAACATTTTATCGCTTTCCCGAGAGCATGCCTCGGTTGGCAACCTGTCAGTCTGATCGTTTTATCGACTTCAAACGACAACGCAGTCGGTTTACAGCACGAAAGTTCGAGCAACGCCGATGGCAGCAGTCCGAGCTTTTTGCCATGTACTGCGAGGAGAATATCATGTTAGCACAGCCCATCAACCTGGACACAGACGAGCTCTTGGAGCAGATTATTGAAGGAGTGCCATCAGCAAAATTAAGGGATCATGCCCGAATTCAACGTTTCGCCAACCCGGAACAGATGCAAAAAAGCCTTCGCCAATATCTGCCTCCCGCATTAAACTGAAACCAACACAGCAAAGAAGCCATCAATGGAGGTCTCTGGAAACAACGAGCTGCGCTGCAGGAACAGCTACTCGAAGGGCCATTTGCAAAGGATTGCCGCAACTAAAAAAGGGCCCCTGGTTCCTGTTTCTCCTGTAGAGAAATGGAGCACTTTGTAGGGCACTGCCCCCAGAGGAACAAAAAAAACTATGTAAGAAGTATAAGATTTTTTTTTGCTTATTTTCCTAATGTACCAATCATTTCAGAATGTCTCATAGACTCAGGCAGCACGATATCTTTTATAAAGTTACTAAAGGCCCATATGGAAAAGTCATCAGTAAAGTTAACACACAAAGTTATGGTATAAAATAAAAGCCAACTCAATCTTATTAGAAAGTCGTTGTGCTTCATTATGAAAAAAGAAATAAAGATTATTTCGATTTGGTAATCGTCGCTGATGAGTCAATGAGCCATGATGCAGTGCTGGAAGGGATTTCATGGAAATTTATAGATTGAGCATTAATCTAGACACTATTAAGCGTAGTTATTGTAGTAATAGCACCTGCAACTTGAACCTGGTTAATGGGACGAAGGGTCACCCACTTTCAACTGCCGAATTAGAAGATTGTTTTACGAGTGGTCTAAGAAATACAAATAAGAATGAGACTGTTAAGGATCGATTGTTAGGAAATTAGACTGTTAAGGATGAACTGTTAGGAAATGAGATTTTGAAGGAGCAACTGTTAGGAAAAGAGACTGAAAACCTGTCAAAGAGCGTTTTAGAAGAAATGTTTAAAAATTATATGTTAAACATCAAGGTTGTTAATGATCAGTTTTCGGATTATAGCTGTGATAATGTTATCGACTATGAGACCAAGTGCAGATTTGCCAAAATGTTAAGGAATTATACGATACTGCAAACAGACCAAAAATACCTTTTACCATATGTGAAATGAAAATTAACATAAAAAACCGAAAGCGGTCAGTTGTTCATCTAGGCGGCTGTCATTTAGTGAAATAATCAGCTCCAGAAATTGTTAGACGAATATCTAGATAAAGGAATTATAAGAAACAGCGACTCGGAGTACACTTCCCCAATCGTGTTAGCAAAGAAAAAAACTGGAGATCTAAGACTATGCATAGACTACCGCAAGCTAAACAAAGTCCTAATAAAATTATAATCTCAAAGCTCGATTTGAAAAATGAATACTTTCACGTTTTTGTGAGCGACGATACGGTAAAATATACGTCTTTTGTAACTCCTTTAGGACAGTTTGAATTTTTGAGGATGCCCATGGGGATAAAAGTGCTTAAGCTGTGTTTCAACGTTTTGTAAACAAGATTTTTGCCGATTTGATTAGAGAAAACAAAGTCATCGTATACATGGATGACATTATAGTAGCAAGCACAAATATAGAAGAACATTTAAAAACTTTAAAAGGAGTATTTATTCGATTAGTGAATAAAAAATTAGAACTACGATTGGATAAATGCGAATTTATACCGATCATTTTTTTATAACTAAAGAAGGAATTAAAGCAGATGATAAAGGGTTGATGCAATAAGAAACTTTCCAATTCGAGAAAAATTACACAATGTTCAAAGCTTTTGGGGCTTATGGACATATTTCATAAAAGAAATTTTCCATTTTAGCCCAGCCACTTTATGACATGTTAAGGAAAGGCAGGGAATTTTCGTTTAAAGAGAAAGTTAAATTGATTTTGATCCTTAAAAAAAAGATTACAGAGTCACCGGTCTTAGCTATTTATGATCAGAAGGATGATGTCGATGCAAGCTCTTTAGGTTTCTGTGGGGTGTAATAAAAAAGAAAGGAGGTGGGAAAAACTTCATCACGTGTTCTAAATCTCTAAGCGAACGACAGAGACCGAGTCTTAGTACCACAGCTTTGAGCTCGATACATTGGCAATTATATACGCTCTTCGCAGATTTCGAGTTTACCTTCAGGGAAAGCTTTTTAAGGCAATAACCGATTGCAATTTCTTAACTCTTACATTAAATAGGATGAAATTAAACCCTAAAATCGCTCGGTGGGCACACGAACTTCAAAATTACAATTACGAAGTGGTTCACCGATCGGGACGCACTAAGTAGGTTTCATGTGTTGATTGTTGAGGCCAATAGTTTTAAAGACAATCTGTTAATCTGCCAATCAAAGCACCAAAATATACAACAAGTAAGGGATCAATTAGAGAAAATCAGCTTACAATGTTCGGAATGTTCGAAAAACGAACGAAGACAGATTATTATTTTAAGTCCCTGAAGAAATGGAAAACATATTTTACAAAAATACGATAATGAACTTGGACACATTGGTAGATACAAAATGATAGAATCAATTTCAACAACATATTGGTTTATGAACATAAAAGAAAAACGCAGTAGTCACATTGAAAATTACCTGAAATGTGTTGCGTTTTCCCCGAAAACTGAAAAATCAGAAGTTTTCCTAAATAGTATTCCGAAAGGGAATAAGCCATTCCAACTAGTGCATATATGGATCAGTAACTAAAGGTAGAGCAAATAGGCACATATTTCTTATTGAAAAAGCACTTGAAAATAGCAACAGGATCCTTACAAGCAAACGGGCAGGTCGAAAGAATAAAGATGAGCATTGGCCCTATGATGGCAAAGTTTACGGAACCTGAAAACGGGGAACATTGGGACATAGTATTGAACAAATAGGGTACACACTTACTAACACTGTACACAGAAGTATAAAAGAGGTCCCGAGCAAAATGCTTTTTGGGGTACATCGAAAGTGTGAGATTGTAGATGAGCTCAGAGAAAAATTGGAAGATTTAAATGATACAATTGTTACAGAGAGCTTAGAACAGATTCGAGTAAAAGCTATGGAAAATCAAAATCAAGCTCAGGCATACAATAAGTCTTATTTCGACAAAGCAAAGAAAAAGACCAAGGATTACGCAAACTTGATACCCAAGAATAAAGGACCAAAGTGTTTCTTATCGAAGGATGTTGAAGGTTTCCAAATTTCTCGAAATCCATACAAGGGTATTTGGAGTGCTCAAAATGTAAGACCGTGGATAGGAAGAAAAAAATCATTAAATCATTAAAAAAAAAGTTTGTAATTAGTTTTAGTTTTTGCCTTAATAATATCAGGATCAGGGGATCCAATTCGCAGGATGGCCGAATTGTAGTAGGCTCATCAGACGGTCACCTTACTATTTAAGCTCTCGATACCTCGATAGTAAGAAGAAGAACGATAGTCTGTTAACAAGCAGGAGGTTAAGCATTCTGGTTGAACGTGTTGAACATATAAGTAAACCGTGTTGTCCTATAATAATTTGCAATCGGGTTTCGGTTTACAGTCTGATATTGATTGCTTTCAGATATGGTGTCAATCTAACTTCTTAAATCTGAACTGCCTGAAATGTAACGTAATGACTTTTTATTGGGGTACGCTTTTCTCTTCATAATATGCCACTGGATCGAATATATTCGGTCAACGATTTAGGAGTGCTTCTTGACCCAAAATAAAAATTCACTGTGACAGGTAAGTCTACTTTTAACAAGTGTTCTTGGATTTATTATGCGATGGTCTAAAGAATTTGATCAATTTGACGATTTTTATACTTTATTTTTATTTTCTTCCCTTGTCCGTCCTAATTCAAAATATTGCGCTCCCGTTTGGGGTCAAGTTCACATTGATTGTATTGAGTAGTTACACAACAAAATTCTTTTTTTTCGCCCTCCATTTTTTGAACTGGAATCAAAACGTAAGGTTGCCTTTTTACTCTAGTAGCTTACTATTGCTTAATTTACCTACTCTTGTAAATCGTAGAATGATGCTTGGAACTATTTTTATGCACAATCTTGTCAGAGGTAATATTGACTCCATAGAATTGGTAAGCCAATTAACTTTTAATGTGCCTTTTAGACCAACTCGCAACTACCATCCTCTTAACTTGCCAAGATGTATCTCAAATTTTTGCCTGCATGAACGCTTTCGTGTTCCTTGTAATAATTATATTTATCTATTTAATCAAATTTATTTATCCCTGTCTTAGAAACTACAGTTTTAACATATTTACGCCGCGCTTATTTAAGGTTTTTTTATAAATGTCCCTATATTGTGTTGTATGGGTTTTCCTCGCGAACTCGATAACTGACCACTATACTAATAGGGCCGCGCGTAACAAGCTCGTGCTTGGTTTCGTTAGGCCACTTGTTTGTACTGTTCAACGTTCAACAATAATAAACTGGGGCTGTGGGCCCAACTCTCAACTACCAAGTGTATCATTTTATCAGCGTCCACACCAAACAGGACAGAACAAAACCAATAGCAAATACAATCTGAAGAAATCTTCACGTGAAGTAAAATAAATAAAATTAGTAAAATTAATGCAAAAAATGAAATAAACGCAATAAAAACTAAAAAAAAAATTAAGGTCTTTATACAAAGCGTGGAAGACTATCCCCGGAATCACGGCTAACCTACTTGCGAACGTGATTTATGGCATCGTTGCGTTAAAGGCTACCAGATATCTTGATTATCAAACAACAATTGAAGACTCTATACAACGCGTGTTAGGCTACTGACCCCGCCCACAGTGCCAACGAGAGGGCTAAAACAAAAATAATACGGTAGGTGCTGTACCCCAAAATGACAAGCCGACACTCCAGGAGGCGTTGGAGGCACACCCAAAGCATGGGCCTAGGTCAATAACCATTACAGAGTACAGGGCAAGGAAAGCACCTTCTTTTAAAAAAACAGAAGGGTGGTCAGCGCGATAAGCCCGGCTTATCGGAGAGCTGAAGGAAGGAAGACCGTTGAACAAGGAGGGAGGAGGAGAAATTAAATGCCATTGTTCATCGGGAGAAGAAGAGCGGACTAAGATATTAGTTTATCGCTGATTTTTTAGCACAAGAAACGCGTTTACGCGGCATTACTAACAAACAGTTTTGTTCTCATAAACGCATATACTAACACACTCTAATATAAGTAATTCTATAGTTACTTGTTAATTACCGTTATGTAAACCAAAAATGGTGCAATATATGAACCAAATCATCCATATATCTATTACTCACATTCACATCATTACTCTTATTAAAATGTTGATTTTTTTATACCCTTGCAGAGGGTATTATAATTTCAGTCAGAAGTTAGCAACGCAGTGAAGGAGACGTTTCCGACCCTATAAAGTATATATATTCTTGATCACATTACTAGGAGAGTCGATTTAGCCATGTCTGTCTCGTCTGTCCCTCCGTTTCTACGCAAACTAGTCTCTCAGTTTTAAAGCTATCTGCATGAAACTTTCCCAAAAGTTGTCTTTCTATTGCAGGTAGTATATAAGTCAGAACGAGCCGGATCGGACGAAATAAAAAATAAATAAAAATAAATTACAACTTTGCTGTTTTTAATTTTTTTTTTTTAGTTCTTCGACATATAGTAATGGTTAATTATTTCAGAATTACGGTTTAAATTTCATCAAAATCGGACGACTATATCATATAGCTCCCATAGGAAATATCGGAAAAAAAAGAAAAAAAATTATAACTTAGCTGTTTTTTAATTTTTTTCTTAGTTCTTCGACATATAGTATTGGGTAATTATTGCAGAATTACGGTTTAAATTTCATCAAAATCGGAAGACTGTATCACATAGCTCCCATAGAAGTAATACAAATATATAAAATAACTATCTAATAATTGAGCTGCAAATCATCATAGCTTCAATGTTTTTTAACATATAAGCAAGTAAATCATAATTTAAATGTTTTCAAAAGTATTTAATTCTTGCAATAGCTGCAAGGGTATATGAACTTCGGCTTGCCGAAGTTTGCTTTTTTTCTTGTTTTTAATTAAACTTCAAACAGTAGAAGTAACAAGCAAGCAAACTTCGGCAAGCCGAATTTCATATACCCTAGCAGATATTGCAAAATTTAAACATTCTTTAAAACATTAAAATTATGATTTACTTGCGTTTATGTTTGAAAACATTGAAGCTTTGAAGCTATGTCGTCCGATTTTGATGGAATTTAAGCCGTAATTCTAAAATATTTAACACTTACTATATGTCGAAGAACTAAAACTATATGCTATAGTCGTCCGATCCGGCTCGTTCCGAGTTATGTACTACCTGCAATAAAAAGACACCTTTTGGAACAGTTTTATGCAGATAGCTTTAAAACTGCGAGACTAGTTTGCGTAGAAACGTACGGACGGACAGATGCTAGTGATGCTGATCAAGAATATATATACTTTATAGGGTCGGAAATGTCTCATTCACTGCGTTGCAAACTTCTGACTGAAATTATAATACCCTCTGCAAGCGGGGTAGGTGGGGTTTAAAAGGAGCAGAAGTAAATGGAAATACGTAAATAATGTAGTTGTTGAAAACAATCCTCTTTTCAACTCCATGTACATCCTGTTAATTATAGTAACTGTGGGTTTAGTGTCAAAAGTAGTGCCTAAAGTGTACAAAGTACATAGTGTTAAAGTGTATTTTTGCTTACACGGAAAAATTTATTTTATATATAAGCACTAACCATACAACATATAGACTGGTCATTTCATACAACGCATTTGGACACAAAAAAACGGATCGCGGGAGGTTCCCCGTGCTCACAGCAGCAGGTCCATGCACTTCGTGTGCGTTCTGGTTTTTTGCTCTCTCATTCTTATTCTCATTTTTATGCTCGCGCACTCATTGCACGAGTTCAGTCGTTCAGTCGCAGAGAGGCGCTTTTTGAAGAAGGTTGCTCTGCCCTTGCATTCGTCTTTGTATGTATGCGTGATCATGCATTCTCATACACGGGAGCATGTGTGCCTTTATTTCATTTCGGCGCATCAAGAATATTTTTTCTTTTGCCACTTTTCAAACTTGGTACCCTAAGAATATGGGCGTTTTTACTATTGGGTTATGATAAAAATATCAATATTATATGTTATAATATATTTTATAATATTTCAGCATACGTTTTATTTTTTTTACTAACTCAAATCAGTGGTAGCAGTAAAATGTTTTACATATATGTATGTATTTGAATTAATAGAAATCAGTCCACTAATATGAGAACAGGGTATATCGCAGTCGTGTCACTTAAAACACCGACTGCCTTTCAGTGTTTGAGAAAACTTCAACCAAAATCACCTTTTGTCGTTGTTTTGCGAGCGGATGGTGCCTGCATACCCTACCGACGATTGCTTTAAGGGAGCGGGCAGTAACAAAAACAGCTGCTTGGCTTTTATTTTGTTTACACTTTTTAGGTCACTTGTTTTAAATGTTATGTTTAATTATCTTTGGTTGATTTATTTTTGAATGATTCGCAGCATAATTTTAATTGTCGTTAAAAATTTTAATTGTCTTTAAACAATTCGTTATAATTTAAGATATTGGTACAATTAAAATTATAAAACTATTATCAATAAAATAATATTTAAACAAAAAAACCTTAAAACCTTACAAAAATATAAAAAAGTATTTATTATTTATTACTTGTTTAAAGACAATTAGATTTGTTAACGACAATTAAAATTACACTGCGAATGAGCAATGTGCAATAAGTCCGCGAGCATAAAAATGAGAATAACAATGAGAGAGCAAAAAACCCGAATGCACACGAAGCGCCGGGGCCTGCTGTTGAGAGCCCGGGGGGCCTGCCGCTTTAAAATTGTTGTGTCCAAATTCGTTGTATGAGATGACCAGTCTAAATGTTGTATGATTAGTGATTTAACTAACTCCTGAAATATCAATAAATATTATATTTTTAACATTTCAATAATTAACTAGTGAAACAAAAAAAATAGCAAAAAAAAAATTTAAGACCAATTTAAAATAAGAACTTTATAAAAAAAATGAACTCCTAATATATAAGCATCGTTTTTTTTTTTTTTACAATTATCTTAGAATTACTTTATAAATTTACGTCATTCATTTTAAAGGGGGAGATGTCGCGAGCGAAGTATATGATTTCAATTCTTATTTAATTACATAAATACCTACATTGTTTATCCACATACAAATTCTGTATCAAGTGCCAGGCCGACAAGCTCTTGATGCTCCTTTCTCTGGCTCTGAGCTTTGCTTCAGCCCTTGCGCTTGTTCCGCGCACCAGTTCGCTCAATGGAATCTGGTCTGCCATTACAAACGCCGCTTCGTCGAACACGATCGAGGTTTTTCTTCGGTTCTTGCTACCAGATTCCTGCTGGCATTTAGGGCACACAGATGTAGATATACCTGCTCCTGGCTCCTGCGTCTCTGGGAAAGCCTCGGATGACACGATTGCGGTATGCAGCTATTTTAGCTGCGCCAACTTCGCCCATTCCCACATTAATGTGGCGCACCTGCTTGTCCTTAACAAGGGTCAGCGTTAAGACTGGCGACCTCAAAAGTTTACCAATTTTCCTAAAGGCCATCCACCGTTGGGGTCACGTATTACTTGGCTTGGTGCGGTTTCTTTTGTGACGGCCAAGTCAGTCACTGTCACAACAGTGTTTTTTGGAACGTTTTGTAATGCGGTGTTGCGGTGGCCGCGGATTTAAAGTTTTAAATATTTTTACCCAAAAAAAAAAAATTGGCGGTCATTAACGACGATGTTGTGGGTGAACTTTAAGAAAAAAAAACAAGTGAGAACCGCCGTAATATACGAGTGACATCGCGCTGTGAAAAGTGATAGTGATCCTTGGGGAAGGACATGTAAAGGACCAATACACCGTTCGCTAAAATGTCTTCAATGTCTTCATAAGTGAAACATACTATAATCATGTAATGTTGTGTTTGTAAGCTTAAGTTCTTATAAGTGAATTATCACATAGCACTATAGCAATGCACAAATATATGTAATCCTAAAAATTTTAAAAGTGTGCTGCCCGTCTTTAAAAAGAGAGCTCTCTAAGTCGAATACAAATAAAAAGGGTGAGTGTTCCGCAACCCAAGGTCCAAATATGTATTTTTTCATGTTTTTAATAAAGCTGAAGAAGAGCACCGGTAAGCGTGCGCAATGGTACAATGTTTCGAAATCAGCTAGGAATTGGCCGATCTTAATAAATTAAGATATGGGGATGAAACTGCGAAAAAATTTGGGCCGGTGGAGTTTTACATTTATGGCATGGTTGTATTCTGGCATTAAATACAATTATTTCAATCTGATACTCCGTTAAAAAGATATTCAATGAACAAGACAAATACAGCATTATTGAAATGAGAACGATTTTTCGTTTTTGTTTTGTATGTGCATATCAAAGCGATGTTTCAAAGTCCTGTATTAAACAGCTCGAGCAGGAAAAATGTAGTTCTACCACTTTCTGGAAAATCAGCTAGTTTAGCGGGAAAACTATACAAAAAAAGCTTGATCTCGTGCCCTTCCAAACGCCTAAAGCTGCGGTTACGTGCTACATATTGTTTAATGTGTCTCGTTAAGGCCGTTTTCTTAAACTAAAATATAGCCAACATTAGGTTTTTGTGTTTACTTTTTTTTTTAAAACGCCAGGATGATTTCTTTTTATTTTCGAGTCTTAAAGCTTTTGAGATCACGGAACTTTTAATATGTATATAACACATTTTTCTCTATAAATTCGGTTTTGGGAGTTATTCACCACATAAAAAAAATGCAACCCATTTAATATCTTTTTAATTAGCATTTTATGCTTATTTGAATGAACAGAAATCAATGCAAGTGCAATGAAAAAATTTATCGGAATGAATAGTGAAATCATTTAATAATTAATATAAGCAAGGCTATTATAGACATAATTATTTAGTGATCAGAGGACAGTAACTGTGTTCTTCGATTTTTTAATATATAAGTTATTTTGGAACAACTCTTGGCCATGGTGCTGACGTAGTTTAATAAAAAAAAGGGTTCTAGTCCTGTAAAAATTAAAAACAAGAAAGGAAGGAAACTGCAACAACCCAAAATGTATATACCTTTGCAGCTTTTGCAAAAAATCTCGATATTTATTCGTATACGTTTAAGAAAATTGAAGCTATAGCTCAATTATTCGGTCGTTTATTTTTATTACCCCGATTGTTCCCATGGGAGCTATAAGATATATTCGTCTGATTGAAAATTGAAAAACAGCAAATGGGAGCTATATGATGCATTCGTACAAACAGCCGAGTTCCGACTTACGTTTTACCTGCTTCAGATAGATTATTTTTGTGAAAATTTCCTGCAGATAGATTTAAAACTGACTCACTAGACTCTCCTAGTGATGCTGATCAAGAATATATACAAGGCCTGTTCCAGTTTTCACTCGGAAGTGAATTCGGATTTCTCTTGAACATAATCAAAGTTCCCTTGCTTGCTAGCAAACTTCCTAGGGAAATTACTATTTGGGGGGAAATATAACAGCCGACTGCCGCTACTGCTCATAACAAAAGCCTTTGATTTGCCTAAGTTTTCCAGGCAAATCTCTGATCAACATTTGGCCCGATGCTGTTCCTAATCCTTGTGCATTATTGGTGCACACGTCTCAAATCAGTCAAAAAATCATTGGTAGCCAAAATAAATAAATATTTTACAGGCAGTGATGGAAACTGACAAACAAAAGTGTTGAACAACACGTGTGAATCAGCTGCTTGGCACCAGTGTTGCAAACTTTTAACAAGTAGTGTTTGGGACCAAAGTTGCCAAAGTCCCAAGTAAATAAACGAAACAAATTGAATAAAAACATGAAAGGAAGCAAACATCGGCCAGCCGAAGTTCATATACCCTTGCAGCGATTGCAAAAATTAAATATTCTTGAAACATTGAAGCTATGATGATTTGCAGTTCAAATATTTCTTAGTTCCTATGGCAGCAATATGATATCGATTTCCGATTTTAATAAAATTAAAAGCGTAATTCTGAACTGTTAAATTATTAACTAGCCAACAAAAATTTCTAAAAAAAAATTACAAAAGAAAAAAGGTAAATTTGTTTTAAATTTGTTTTTTTTAATATGTTATAGTCGTCCGATTTTGATGAAATTTAAACCGTAGTTCTGAAATATTTAACCATTACTAAATGTCGAGGAACTAAACAAAAAAATTAAAAAACAGCAAAGTTAAAATTTTGTTTCATTTATTTTTCCGATTGTTCCTATGGGAGCTATATGCTATAGGCGGCTCATTCCGACTTAAATATTACCTGCAATAGAAAACCAACTTTTGGGAAAGTTTCATGCAGATAACTTTAAAACTGAGAGACTATTTCGCGTAGAAACGGACGGACATACGAAAGGACTGACGGACTTGGCTAGATCGACTCTCCTGGTGATGCTGATCAAGAAAATATATACTTTATATTTTACTAAGTTTAAAAGGTTTAAAAGTATATTCGGTATCGACAGATGTTGGCCGAATAAATATACACCAACCAAAAATTTTTTTCTATTTATTTATTTTGTGAGTAAAAAAACAGTATTACATTTATTTTGGGTGTAAAAAAATAGTAAGCAAAGTATTGCGATAAGAGCATGGAAGTGATTAAGTGATAGAATGGTTGTAGAATAAACTGATTTGGTAAGTCTGCATTAAGTTCAAATTTTCTGACAAAATAAATGTGTAAAATAATTGTTATAACTGCAAGGGTATATTAGGGTATTTTTTTTTGTTTTTAATAAATTCTTTATAGAAAATTAATATAAGCATGTGTTTATAAACAAGAACAAAAAGCGATGTAGGTCAGGAATGAAAAAGCTTTGACGAATGCCATTGTAAATAGAGGTCAGTTTGCATGGCTCGCGCTGGTCCAACGGTACATGCTTATGTGAAAGGGGAGGGTAACAGCCACACGCTGCCGATTGTATTTTAATCAAGCTCGAGAGATTGCAACTCGGGTAGCTTGTTGACAGTGAAGAAAGATTAATAAGACGGATTAAATTATTTATTTTCCTCCCAAAAACGACTACGCTAACGCCGGCAAAAGGTGCCTGACCATTGCACGCTTCTTCCTCGGCCCATTTTTTTTGGACTGGGCACTAATAAACCTGATTAACGGGAATCTTATACTGGGGGAACTCGACTCGAGTGCCCCATGTTGTTTACACATAAAGCGATTATCTAAAATGTTTTAAATAGTTTCACCCAAACTTTAAATGGAGATCTGATCTTACCTGGTAAAGTCAGTCATTTCCATCATAATCATACACATATGTTTAGCAAGAAAAATTATGTCGTTTCCAGTATCATCCCATTTAGCAACTTCCGAGTCAAACGTAAGTTTCTCCCTACGGAACAACTCAACCTGCTGAGCAATTTTTTGTTTATCTTCTTCGGTCATTTTTCGCATGGCTTCCTAAAATAAATATAGGTTTACATACAGCAAAGAAAATTATTTTACACCATGACTTACCCTAGCTGTACATATGCCACTAATATCCGGATATTCGTCAACCGTTAAATCGCCAGTATGAGCGCTTGCTAAAATATATAAAATGAAACAACAAAAATAAAAAGGGAGAATAGACTAAAGTCGTTCCAAAATCTTCAAGGTCTTTTAACCGAATTTTTACTTCTGCATTATAAACTTATTTCTTTAACTGGTAACCTGGTATGGACTTTAAGGGTCAAACGTCTATAGTGATAAATGGCGGTCGGTTGCAACACTGCTGGTAAAAGTCTAAATAAATTTCTTAGCGACTGGGCAAATGCTCTTTTCTAAATGCAATTGCTAAAAAAACGTAATGATTTAGTTCCATAAACCTTTTTTTGCACAAAAAAATAGAATTTTTTCACAAAAATGAAAACTATATATTTATAGAATAATAGCTAACCCTGCGCTTTTCGCTGCGCAGTTTGTAAATATACGAGTTAACACCCAAAATAATACAATTTCTCAGACAGAGGAAATGAGTAAGCATTGATTGCACAACAAACAGCAAAGCAATGCCCTCAATAATAGAATTTCCCAAACCGTAGAAGAGAGCATTAATTGCACAACTAACAGCAAAGCAATGCTCTCAATAAAGTTCTAACGAACTTAGCTTGCACCTTTTGGTCAGCGATCGTGGGAATGCAGAATAGCCAATTTCCAAAGTTGATCGAACTCAACTTAGTGCATACAACAAAAACTATAATTAAAATGCACTGGCCAATTACAATTAAGTTTGGCCAACGGCGACGGCGACCAAGAGCAGCAACCAATAATATGAAAGAACGTCAGCAGAAACATCAACAGCGGCAGAGACGGCGGCAGCGATGGAGCGACGCGTAGCTATAAAAACAATTGTTTAATCTAAGTAAGTTAGTTCTTAATCCAACTCAATAAAGAAAAGTTAGATTTTTTATATAAAAATCATAATCAATCTTTTAACTGGCGCCCGAACAGGGACCTGATTAAAACCGCGAAAGGATAACAAGTTCCGCGTCTCGCGAAGTTCAGAAAGTAAAAAATTCTGACGTTTCGTTTCAAACCTCCGCCTAATCAGTGAGAAGTAAAAAACCAAAAATACCGAGATTCGGAAGTGCAAAAGTGGCGTTTAAAAAACGCCGCAAATTGTCACTCCTGAAAAAAAAAAACAGGACTTGTACCCGGTGGAATAATCAGGCCAAATTTTATCGCCGTGATCCCTTTAGTATCCGTTCGAAGGGAACGTGAATTAAGGTACAGAGAAGGCCCCTTAGTAAACTCACACTCAGGAGAGATCGTTGCAGAGTGGGATAAAACGGAATCTGCCGAGCCTGTCATCACGAGAGCACGCCGAGATATGTTACTACTGTAAGAATAGTTTTAAGCAATTTATTAACAAAAACATAAAAAATATTTAATCGAAACATATTCAAAGAAGAAAAAGTTTTACCCAAATATAAAGTGTAGAAGACATATTTTAGTGAGTTAAAAAGAAAAAAATCCAAAATATAGGGAAAATAAAAATTCCCACACAATAATTACAAAGGTAATAAAAAATCGCACACCCTAATTCTTAGAAGACAACTTCCGAATTCTGAATAACTAAATTAAAAATTAAATTAAACTTTTCGCTGCTCATATATCCATACCCAAACTGACCGAACAGATTTGGCAGACAGACTCGCGAATCTTACCGGACCCTCATCAGCCAGTTCCACACAAATAAACACACGAATCATGACCGAGAGGGACATTGAGGAAAAAATAAAAACAATCTTAGAGACAAATCTCAGTAAACTAGTAAAGGAAATACTTAATCCAAATAAAGATTTTTCCAAATATACAGACCAAACAATTAAAAGAGAATTAACGCACAATCTTAGTGAGTTAGATAAATTACCAGACATTGTTCGGACACTTAGAGACTTTTCAGGAAACAAAAGTGAATATTCATCATGGAGGAAAAGTGTCGAGAGGGTGTTAAAAATCTATGAAAACAGAATTGGTTCACCAAAATATTATGGAATTCTTTTAGCAATCCGTAACAAAATTACTGGTCAAGCGGACGCAGTATTAGAATCATATAATACCCCCTTAGATTGGACAGCTATTTCAAAATGCCTAACAGCGCATTTCGCCGACAAGCGCGACTTAAAGACCTTAGAATATCAACTATATGCTCTTAACCAAGGTAACAATACTATAGATGAATATTATCAGGCAGTCTATCAACAATTATCACTAATTCTGAACCGAAATTGGCAGCTTAGATGCCTCACAAGAAACTATACAATCTCTGACAGCCATGTATAGGGAAAAAGCCTTAGACACTTTTGTCAGAGGACTTAATGGAAACCTGGCACAATTGCTGGCCATTAAAGAACCACATGACTTAGGACACGCTCTACATTTATGCAGTCTGCTAGAGAATCAAAATGCTAGGAATAACCAGACACCAAAAACTCCGTATTTAGGGAGGGCACCCATGCTACCACCTAAACCTCAACAACCATATCGGATGGTAGCCGTCAAACAAAATTTCCATCCGCATCTCTACCATAACCCAAACCAATCCGGAAAACCCCTAATTACTCAAACTAACCAATTCAAATCTTATAGTCAACCTTATACAAACCAATCCGGTGTAGTAGCGTCCTATAACATACCAAAACCTCCGCCACGACCACAACCGAAACCGGTACCTATGGACGTAGATCAGTCAGTTCGATCACGTCATATAAATTATATGAACAAACCAGCAAATAATGATTATGCAGGGAAAAGACCTCTCAGCACCGCTAATGCCCCAAATAATAATAAGATGCCAAGACAGTTCCATATTCAACCAGAGACAGGAAGTAACGCGCAGCAAAATTCAGATGAAGCTTCATCAAGTTCAGAACAAGAGTATTATCAGTTGGCAGAAGAAAATAACGTTAACGAACTTCAGGAGGAATATGTATGGCAAAGCGATAACGAACAACAAGAATACATAGATATGTCAGAACTTTATTTTTTAGAATAAATCGTTCCTCACTACCTTACTTTAAAGTAACCACGGGGAACGGAAAAATTCTAAAATTCTTAATCGACACGGGCTCTAATCAAAATTATATTCAAAATCAATTAGTACCAAATCCAAAGCCAAATGAGAACACTTTTTCAGTTAGTTCAGTCGGTGGTAACAATAAAATAACACAACACGCAATACTTAAGCTCGCTAATATTTCGGATACACCCATGAAATTCTTTTTACTAGACACCCTGAAAACCTTTCATGGTATCTTGGGCAATGACACAATGAAAAGACTAGGAGCAATAATAGATGTAAAAAATGATATATTAATTCTCGGAAATAAACGCAAAATTAAAATTCATCAACTAGCGACACAAGCAGTAAATACAATTGGACCGCAAGTCAGCCATATGACCGAGTCACAAAAATCAATAATAAAACTCCTCGTACAAAGCCACAAAATCCTCTTCGCAGATCCCGATTCAAAGTTAGCATACACAACTAAAGTAGTAGGTGAGATCAGAACTTCATCAGATTCTCCAGTTTACGGAAAACATTACCCATACCCAATATCACTCAAACAAGAGGTAGAAAAACAAATAACTGAGATGCTAAGAGATGGTATTATAAGACCTTCAAGATCACCATATAATGCACCAGTCTGGGTAGTTCCGAAAAAGTCCGGCCAGTCCGAAGAAAAAAAGTACAGATTAGTAATTGATTATAGGAAACTTAATGAAGTTACTATCTCAGATCGGTATCCCATACCCGAAATTGGAGAAATTATTGCGCAGCTCGGGGACAACAAATATTTTTCGGTATTAGATCTCAAGAGCGGTTTTCATCAAATACCACTGAAAGATACAGACATAGAAAAAACAGCATTCGCGGTAAATGGCGGAAAATATGAATTTACGAGACTCCCATTCGGTTTGAAAAATTCCCCTTCCATTTTTCAAAGAGCGTTAGACGACATATTGAGAGAATACATAGGGAAAATTTGCTATGTATACGTTGATGATATTATAGTCTTTAGCAAAAACGAAGTGGAGCACGGCAAAAACTTGGAAAGAGTATTTTCAACGCTACAAAACGCAAATATGAGGGTTCAAATAGAGAAATGCCATTTTTTTAAAAAACGAAGTAGACTTCTTGGGGTACACAATATCAGAAAATGGAGTAAAAACCAACATAGATAAAATAAAAGCGATTACAAAATTTCCAGTCCCAAAAACATTAAAAGATCTCCGTTCCTTTTTGGGCATGACAGGTTATTATAGGCGGTTCATAAAAGATTACGCCAAAATAGCAAAACCCCTAACCATTCTTCTAAGAGGCGAAGAAGGCCGGATATCTAAGACCAAGTCAAGCAGAACTGCTATCAACTTGAGCAAAGATGCGATTACAGCATTCGAGAAACTTAAAAATACTCTCGTCTCCAGGGAGGTTACCCTTGCCTATCCAGATTTCGGAAAAGAATTTCAATTGACTACTGACGCTTCAAGTTACGCAATAGGCGCAGTATTGGAACAAAATCATAGGCCAATAACGTTCATTTCACGCACCCTGTCAAAGACTGAAGAGAACTACGCAACTAACGAAAGAGAGATGCTCGCGATCGTTTGGGCGCTCCAAAGTTTAAGACATTATCTTTACGGGTATTCAAAAGTGGTAATATACACGGATCACCAACCCTTGAGTTTTTCGAATAGCGTAAATAACCATAACGCTAAGCTTAAACGCTGGAGAGACCTCATTGGCGAGTATAACCACGAGATCAGGTACAAGCCCGGAGTAGCTAATGTGGTAGCGGACGCGTTGTCCCGGGCCCCCGCAGAAATTAATTCAATCAGCTCCTCAGCATCAGCCAATAGCAACGAAAGCTCGTCACACAACCTCATATTTTCAGTAGAAGCTCCAATTAACGTATTTAAAAACCAATTATTATTACTGACTGCCGATACAGATTCCTATAGCTTCGAAATGCCATTCCCAACATACCACAGACACATAATTAAACAAAAATCTTACACGGAAGAAAAACTTATTGCAATTTTAACTAGTAAACTTGATCCTAAGCTTATAAACGGAATCATTACATCCGAAGAGGTAATGGGAAAAATTCAAAACATTTACCCTACCTATTTTAAATCATACAAGGTAAGGTTTACTCAAAACGAAATAGACGACGTAACTTCGGAGTCCCAACAAAACGAAATAATTACCCTCGAACATAAACGAGCCCATAGAGATGCAAAAGAGAACAAATTACAAATTTTGAAGAATTATTTCTTTCCACAACTTACCAAGAAAATCCAAGCAATAGTTCAAGCCTGTCAAACTTGTAAAGAATCAAAATACGATAGACACCCCCCAAAAGGAGAAATCCAACCGACCCCTATTCCTAATTACCCAGGAGAAATAGTTCACATAGATATTTATATTACCGAAAAACATAGAGTCTTAACGGGAATTGACAAGTTTTCAAAATATGTTCAAGTAAAAATTTTAGAGTCAAGAGCATCTGAAGATATTAAAAATCCGTTGAGGGAAATGTTAATTGCTTTCGGTATGCCGAAATGGATAATAATGGACAACGAACGATCATTTGGCTCAGCAGCAATAAAGTTTATGTTAGAAGATGAACTCAAAATATCATTACACACCACCGCACCGTACGCATCGACAAGTAACGGACAAATAGAAAGGTTTCATTCAACCCTATCTGAAATCATGCGGTGTCTCAAAAAAGACAACGGGAGCATATCATTTGAAGATTTAATCTTTAAAGCAGTTCAAGAATATAATAAATCGATACATTCTGTAACAAAAGAAAGACCCATAGACATATTTTTCAGAAGCACAATCTCTAGTTCAACAGAAGACATAGAAAAGAAACGAGAAGAAATAAAAAAGAAAATTAAAAATAAACAAACAGCCGACCTCGAATACCATAATCAAGGAAAAATATTACCAAAACTTTTTAAGCCAGGCGAAACTGTACATGTAAAAATAGATAAAAGATTAGGAACTAAACTTACACCGAGATACAAAACCGAGAAAGTAGCGGAAAATAGAACGACCACCATTAAAACACAAACCGGAAAAATCATACATAAAAATAATATAAGAACATAATTTTTCAGATTATTTTTACCAACATGCTTGGGAATAACTACAGTCCTCGACTATTCCAATTCACAGAACAATTCACGACTATCAGATCTTAGAAGACAAGATAAATGAGCAGCTAGAAAACAACAATAGACAAGTAGTAATTAACAGATTAATTAATCAAAAAATAAACCAACTTACTAACGCTACTAATGCAATGTTGAAAATTACCCAGAGCTCGGAAGAAATCATAAATCAGAAAGCAAATATTTTAAAGTATAAAATTCAATTAATAAAAGAAGAAATAATTAACATAATATACGCAATTACATGGGCCAAATCTAATACAATAAATTCATTTGTACTTACAAACACAGAAACCAAAATAGTGGAAGAAATTTTTAAAAAAGAAAATAACTTATTTTTTAACATAGAAGAATTATTGGAATTTGCTCGAATCAAGTTAGCCACAAATGGCAACGACCTTATTTACATTATTAGCTTACCAACCATTGAATCAGATAATTGTAGAACTTTAAAAATTAAAGCAATAAAAAAAGCCCAAATAATCAATGATATAAAATATGAAAATTTTTTAGAATGTAAGAGACAATTATTGGCAATAATTAAACCTTGTGAATCCTATAATGATAAGACAATTTGTAATTCAGAAAATTTGTTAGATTTAAGCAATGATACTTGCGTAAACGCTCTATTAAACCTTCGAGAACCAGAATGTAAGATGATCAACAATCAACATATACCGGATTTCGAAGAAATACTACCAGGCACCATCCTGCTAAACAACTTCAATGGACCAGTCTCACTAGATGAAAAACTTCTACAACTGCAAGGCTCTTTCATAATACAATATCGTAATTCGACGGTAACAATTGGTGAAACCATCTTCAAGTCAAAGGAAATCAACGTAGTCGAACCAGAACCTCCGTTATTCCAACTATTGGGCGAAAAGACTAAGTTAGAGGAAGTTCTCTCACTACAAATGGTCAAGGAACTCAACATCAACAACACAAAAGTGCTGGAAAAATTAAGAAGCAAGGCAACCATAGAATCTTCCGTTAGCTACGGATCCGCCATCATCCTACTACTACTTATAATAGGATCAATCACGGAACTCCTACGAAGACGTAGGTCAACGGAAAGGACACCAGTTTCCGTGCCAGAAACGCAAGAAAAGCCCACGCACTCCGGACCTGTACTCTACTACGTTGCGACCGAGGACAGTCGCGTTTAAGGAGGGAAGAGTTAACACCCAAAATAATACAATTTCTCAGACAGAGGAAATGAGTAAGCATTGATTGCACAACAAACAGCAAAGCAATGCCCTCAATAATAGAATTTCCCAAACCGTAGAAGAGAGCATTAATTGCACAACTAACAGCAAAGCAATGCTCTCAATAAAGTTCTAACGAACTTAGCTTGCACCTTTTGGTCAGCGATCGTGGGAATGCAGAATAGCCAATTTCCAAAGTTGATCGAACTCAACTTAGTGCATACAACAAAAACTATAATTAAAATGCACTGGCCAATTACAATTAAGTTTGGCCAACGGCGACGGCGACCAAGAGCAGCAACCAATAATATGAAAGAACGTCAGCAGAAACATCAACAGCGGCAGAGACGGCGGCAGCGATGGAGCGACGCGTAGCTATAAAAACAATTGTTTAATCTAAGTAAGTAAGTTCTTAATCCAACTCAATAAAGAAAAGTTAGATTTTTTATATAAAAATCATAATCAATCTTTTAACTTACGTATGTATAATTGAGGATGAGAATCGACTAAGTATTTTTGACAAAGTATTTTCGGTTTATGAGGATGCATAAGTACAATAAATCCATTCGATCCATAAAATTGTTATAACGCCTTTATTCAAAAGCATCAAAAATACGAATCAAATTCAAAATTTATACTAATCAAATATTTGAACTATTAATTCCTTTTTTAACATAAGCACATTTAATAAATTGTAAATCTCAAAAATTTAAGTTCTAATCCAAAACATTTGGATAAACGTTTTAGTTTTAATGACAGGTGCATGAATGAATAAACTATGTACAGTACCGACCCTCGAACATGCAACACATAAGGACAAGTAAAAAGTCATCCATTATTTGTACATGAAATGCAAAGCTTTTTTTTATGGTTAGAACTAACCGATTTATTTCAAATAAGCACCATTTTTATGTACAATCGATTGCCATTTTGATGGTAATTTCATGATACCTCTCTCATGAAATCCTTCGTCCTTATTTGCAAAAAACTGATCCAGTCGGTTTTCACAATCCACAATTGATAGGAAAAGGTGGTAGTCACTTGGTGCGATGACCGAGCTATAAGGTGGATGCAAAAGAACCTCCCGTCCAAGCTCTCGGAGCATCTGGCGAGTCGCTATTGATGTGTGTGGTCTAGCGTTGGTCTGATGGAAAACAATTCCTTTCCTATTGGCCAAAGCGGGGCGCTTCTGGGCAATTGCTTCCTTCAGACGGTCCAATTGTTGACAGTACAAAACCGAATTAAGAGTTTGGCCATAGGGGAGCAGCTCATAGTAGATAATTCCTTGCCAATCCCACCAAACACACAGCAAAACCTTTCTGGCCGTCAATCCTGGCTTTTCATCACCAGTCACCATTCACTTCAAAAACGGGTCGGTTTTGTTGCGATTCGGCAGCGATTCGCAGATCGAAATTCGATCCAAAAAGTTTTTTTTTATGTTAAATGGTTCCAAACTGTTTTTGAGCAAAGTTTAGCTCCTGGGCAATTTATTTACTGCTTGAATGAAGCTCAGACTCAACGATTTCCAATATTTTGTCGGCATTTTTGACGATTCGCCTTTCGCAGCGTGCCTCTAATGCAGCACAGAAAATATCTTTCAAAACATACGTTGTTGCATGGTTTGCTGGATTTCTTGCATGAGCTTATTCAAATCTATTTTGTCGCACATCACTTTTTGATATTCTTTGTGACAACACGACCTGAGCATTTCGAGTACGTCGATCTATGTTTGATTTTGGACGTGGTATTTATAGAAACACTTTCACTTTATAATGAATATGAAAATTTGTTCGCATTTCCTTCTTCTTCGATCTGTCACATTTAACAGAAAAAACTTGAGGTCTGTCATACGATTAATGCGTGGGTGGATGCGGAGGTGTGACAACAGTCAATACAGTTTAATGTGAAATATTTGGGTAAGATTGGTCAAACGGTTCGGTAGTTAAATTTATTGCTTAGGTGTGTGAGTGGGTGGAGTGCGAACAGGACAATGTATGTCAAAACGGGGGTTTGTGAGTGGTGGAATTACAAAGAAAGTGGCATTGATTTTTATATATATACATTTTGAACGCACATAAGTTACTCTTCGAAATGATGTTTTCAATCAGAATTCGAAGCACTACTCTTGATTTAATCAATTATTTTTTGATTCTTCATTCAAACCAAATTTAAGAGGTGATATTTTTTGTATGGTTTATATTATTGAAGAAAATGTTTAAAGTTTTATTTTTAAGCAAACAGAAATCACAACAAACCAATTTTTTTTACGTGTTGACACTTAACTTCATTTTTGGCCAAAATGTATTCTAATAACAATAAAGGAAGAAAACCGAAGTTCATATACCCTTGCAGCTATTACTCTCTGCAAGGGTATAAAAACAAGATATTTTTTATTTCGGGTTACTACAAGCGGTCTGACAGCATGCAGGGTTCGACAAAAACATCAATTTTCTGCCGCCGTTTTGAATTTTGTCTTATTATTGTACAATAAAAATGGCATTTAACGGTAAAAACTAGAAGTTTGTTTGTTTTTTCATAGTACCAAAAATAATTCAAAAACTTCACCTTATTTTCGGCCAAAAAATGAGAACCTTCCTTAACTATCATAGCAAAACACTGGATTTCATTATGTTGATAATATTTAATATGTATGACGACATCCAACCCAAAAATGTCTAATGTTAAATGACAACAAAATATATAATTTGTAACAAAATGTTGTGATTTTAATAGTTAGTAACTATAAAGTTGCTTTCCCTTGCAACGGGCCGTAAGGGTATATTGTTTAAGTTGATGAACATTTTTGAACGACCACCATTAAAACACAAACCGGAAAAATCATACATAAAAATAATATAAGAACATAATTTTTCAGATTATTTTTACCAACATGCTTGGGAATAACTACAGTCCTCGACTATTCCAATTCACAGAACAATTCACGACTATCAGATCTTAGAAGACAAGATAAATGAGCAGCTAGAAAACAACAATAGACAAGTAGTAATTAACAGATTAATTAATCAAAAAATAAACCAACTTACTAACGCTACTAATGCAATGTTGAAAATTACCCAGAGCTCGGAAGAAATCATAAATCAGAAAGCAAATATTTTAAAGTATAAAATTCAATTAATAAAAGAAGAAATAATTAACATAATATACGCAATTACATGGGCCAAATCTAATACAATAAATTCATTTGTACTTACAAACACAGAAACCAAAATAGTGGAAGAAATTTTTAAAAAAGAAAATAACTTATTTTTTAACATAGAAGAATTATTGGAATTTGCTCGAATCAAGTTAGCCACAAATGGCAACGACCTTATTTACATTATTAGCTTACCAACCATTGAATCAGATAATTGTAGAACTTTAAAAATTAAAGCAATAAAAAAAGCCCAAATAATCAATGATATAAAATATGAAAATTTTTTAGAATGTAAGAGACAATTATTGGCAATAATTAAACCTTGTGAATCCTATAATGATAAGACAATTTGTAATTCAGAAAATTTGTTAGATTTAAGCAATGATACTTGCGTAAACGCTCTATTAAACCTTCGAGAACCAGAATGTAAGATGATCAACAATCAACATATACCGGATTTCGAAGAAATACTACCAGGCACCATCCTGCTAAACAACTTCAATGGACCAGTCTCACTAGATGAAAAACTTCTACAACTGCAAGGCTCTTTCATAATACAATATCGTAATTCGACGGTAACAATTGGTGAAACCATCTTCAAGTCAAAGGAAATCAACGTAGTCGAACCAGAACCTCCGTTATTCCAACTATTGGGCGAAAAGACTAAGTTAGAGGAAGTTCTCTCACTACAAATGGTCAAGGAACTCAACATCAACAACACAAAAGTGCTGGAAAAATTAAGAAGCAAGGCAACCATAGAATCTTCCGTTAGCTACGGATCCGCCATCATCCTACTACTACTTATAATAGGATCAATCACGGAACTCCTACGAAGACGTAGGTCAACGGAAAGGACACCAGTTTCCGTGCCAGAAACGCAAGAAAAGCCCACGCACTCCGGACCTGTACTCTACTACGTTGCGACCGAGGACAGTCGCGTTTAAGGAGGGAAGAGTTAACACCCAAAATAATACAATTTCTCAGACAGAGGAAATGAGTAAGCATTGATTGCACAACAAACAGCAAAGCAATGCCCTCAATAATAGAATTTCCCAAACCGTAGAAGAGAGCATTAATTGCACAACTAACAGCAAAGCAATGCTCTCAATAAAGTTCTAACGAACTTAGCTTGCACCTTTTGGTCAGCGATCGTGGGAATGCAGAATAGCCAATTTCCAAAGTTGATCGAACTCAACTTAGTGCATACAACAAAAACTATAATTAAAATGCACTGGCCAATTACAATTAAGTTTGGCCAACGGCGACGGCGACCAAGAGCAGCAACCAATAATATGAAAGAACGTCAGCAGAAACATCAACAGCGGCAGAGACGGCGGCAGCGATGGAGCGACGCGTAGCTATAAAAACAATTGTTTAATCTAAGTAAGTTAGTTCTTAATCCAACTCAATAAAGAAAAGTTAGATTTTTTATATAAAAATCATAATCAATCTTTTAACTTACGTATGTATAATTGAGGATGAGAATCGACTAAGTATTTTTGACAAAGTATTTTCGGTTTATGAGGATGCATAAGTACAATAAATCCATTCGATCCATAAAATTGTTATAACGCCTTTATTCAAAAGCATCAAAAATACGAATCAAATTCAAAATTTATACTAATCAAATATTTGAACTATTAATTCCTTTTTTAACATAAGCACATATAATAAATTGTAAATCTCAAAAATTTAAGTTCTAATCCAAAACATTTGGATAAACGTTTTTAGTTTTAATGACAGGTGCATGAATGAATAAACTATGTACAGTACCGACCCTCGAACATGCAACACATAAGGACAAGTAAAAAGTCATCCATTATTTGTACATGAAATGCAAAGCTTTTTTTTATGGTTAGAACTAACCGATTTATTTCAAATAAGCACCATTTTATGTACAATCGATTGCCATTTTGATGGTAATTTCATGATACCTCTCTCATGAAATCCTTCGTCCTTATTTGCAAAAAACTGATCCAGTCGGTTTTCACAATCCACAATTGATAGGAAAAGGTGGTAGTCACTTGGTGCGATGACCGAGCTATAAGGTGGATGCAAAAGAACCTCCCGTCCAAGCTCTCGGAGCATCTGGCGAGTCGCTATTGATGTGTGTGGTCTAGCGTTGGTCTGATGGAAAACAATTCCTTTCCTATTGGCCAAAGCGGGGCGCTTCTGGGCAATTGCTTCCTTCAGACGGTCCAATTGTTGACAGTACAAAACCGAATTAAGAGTTTGGCCATAGGGGAGCAGCTCATAGTAGATAATTCCTTGCCAATCCCACCAAACACACAGCAAAACCTTTCTGGCCGTCAATCCTGGCTTTTCATCACCAGTCACCATTCACTTCAAAAACGGGTCGGTTTTGTTGCGATTCGGCAGCGATTCGCAGATCGAAATTCGATCCAAAAAGTTTTTTTTTATGTTAAATGGTTCCAAACTGTTTTTGAGCAAAGTTTAGCTCCTGGGCAATTTATTTACTGCTTGAATGAAGCTCAGACTCAACGATTTCCAATATTTTGTCGGCATTTTTGACGATTCGCCTTTCGCAGCGTGCCTCTAATGCAGCACAGAAAATATCTTTCAAAACATACGTTGTTGCATGGTTTGCTGGATTTCTTGCATGAGCTTATTCAAATCTATTTCGTCGCACATCACTTTTTGATATTCTTTGTGACAACACGACCTGAGCATTTCGAGTACGTCGATCTATGTTTGATTTTGGACGTGGTATTTATAGAAACACTTTCACTTTATAATGAATATGAAAATTTGTTCGCATTTCCTTCTTCTTCGATCTGTCACATTTAACAGAAAAAACTTGAGGTCTGTCATACGATTAATGCGTGGGTGGATGCGGAGGTGTGACAACAGTCAATACAGTTTAATGTGAAATATTTGGGTAAGATTGGTCAAACGGTTCGGTAGTTAAATTTATTGCTTAGGTGTGTGAGTGGGTGGAGTGCGAACAGGACAATGTATGTCAAAACGGGGGTTTGTGAGTGGTGGAATTACAAAGAAAGTGGCATTGATTTTTATATATATACATTTTGAACGCACATAAGTTACTCTTCGAAATGATGTTTTCAATCAGAATTCGAAGCACTACTCTTGATTTAATCAATTATTTTTTGATTTATTCCTATATTCTTCATTCAAACCAAATTTAAGAGGTGATATTTTTTGTATGGTTTATATTATTGAAGAAAATGTTTAAAGTTTTATTTTTAAGCAAACAGAAATCACAACAAACCAATTTTTTTTACGTGTTGACACTTAACTTCATTTTTGGCCAAAATGTATTCTAATAACAATAAAGGAAGAAAACCGAAGTTCATATACCCTTGCAGCTATTACTCTCTGCAAGGGTATAAAAACAAGATATTTTTTATTTCGGGTTACTACAAGCGGTCTGACAGCATGCAGGGTTCGACAAAAACATCAATTTTCTGCCGCCGTTTTGAATTTTGTCTTATTATTGTACAATAAAAATGGCATTTAACGGTAAAAACTAGAAGTTTGTTTGTTTTTTCATAGTACCAAAAATAATTCAAAAACTTCACCTTATTTTCGGCCAAAAAATGAGAACCTTCCTTAACTATCATAGCAAAACACTGGATTTCATTATGTTGATAATATTTAATATGTATGACGACATCCAACCCAAAAATGTCTAATGTTAAATGACAACAAAATATATAATTTGTAACAAAATGTTGTGATTTTAATAGTTAGTAACTATAAAGTTGCTTTCCCTTGCAACGGGCCGTAAGGGTATATTGTTTAAGTTGATGAACATTTTTGAGCACCTAAATAAAATTATTTTTTGACACCTTATTAAAATTTATAATAACTAGGGCCATTGTCTTTCATCAAAAAGGATCACTAATGGTAGCTGACAAATTTTTAAGTGACTCTCGATCAAAACAATTGTATAATTAACGCAGTTTGGCCAGTTGCGGATACTTAAGGCAGACTTCTAGCATGTTAGAAAATAGATAGCTTATAAAAATTTGTAAATAGCGTATAAAGTCCAAAAGCTACAGAAGTTGCGGCTAAGACTGTCGCTCCACCCACCGCGCAAAGCCAATTTACACATGCGGAGAAGCGGACTGCCGCGCAGACACTCCGCTCACAAAACAGGAGCAAGATCGCCAACCCCTCAGCCGAATGATTGAAGAAGGTGGAGTGGGCGAGAAAGGTGCTCCCAAATTATGGCCAAGAGAGGCCTAGTGCAGAGAACGCACAACCGAAGAGGCAGCGATCTCTTGAATTGCCTGGACCTGCGGCAAAGAGATTGAAGGTCCAACCAAACCTGTCACGTGGAATAGCATTTTGATTGGGCTGGTGGACGAGGGAAATCCCGGAGGCCGGATCCCCAAAAATCCGTGGAAGGCAGTCGAGGAGAAGCTGGCTGTCTTGTGTATGGCACTGCTCCGAGACTTCCCCCAGCCAACACCATGCTGCAAGGACGCGGGGTGGTTTTAAGGCAGCATCAAAGTGGTGGCCTGCGATAGTCAGCGGTCGGCGATGTTTACAAAGGGGCGCTGGATTTGCGTGACGTTCCCAGAAGGCCCCGAGCGAGGATCTGGCTGCCGTCCTCCAAAAAACGCCGGAAGACATCCTCTTCATGTTGCAGAGGTGCAACCCAAACCTCCCCACGCACGACTGGAAGGTCGTAAAGCTGGAGCAGCATGAGGGGCCGGTTAGTCAGGCCATCGTCGTGCTGAACAAGGAGCGCGAAGGAAGACCCGGTCGGCAACCCAGCCGAGCAGGTTTTTTCGGAAGAGCTTGAGGCTCCCGGGACGAAGAGCCGGAGGACGGCTATTTCAACGACGCATCGTTAAGCAGAGTGATGCAGGCGATGAAGCTGGCTGTAGGAGACGACGACGAAAAGGAGGACCCCCCAGACGAGCTAGCCCGACAACTGGTCGAAGAGAGCGGAGGCGCTCAACATCGGCCTGTTAATCGGCTGCGACGCAAATGCTCACCACACTTAGTGGGGAAGGGGTGAGTCTCTTTTTAATTTAACACAACTTTCAGAACTTAGATCCAGTTGCAGAACCTATTTTAACAGGGCGAAAGCGGGGAATGAAAATCTAAAACGGCAACAATATAAGTTGGAACTAGCCTCCTACAACAAGGCCATAAGAAAAGGAAAACGATCAGCTTGGCAAACCTTCTGCTCAAACATAGAGGAAACAACCGTTGCAGCTCGGCTTAGGAAGATCCTCTCCAAAACAAACCCTTCCTTGGGATACCGTAAAAAACCAGATGGCTCATGGTCAGACTCTAGTGAGTAGACCCTAAGCATACTTCTAGACTCCCACTTTCCGGGTAGTCTCCCGGTAGAACGACTTCCAGAAAACCAGTCTGGTTCAAGCATCGACCTTGAAACGGTCCTTTCTGAACGTAACATAAGATGGGCCATAAACTGTTTCAAACCCTTCAGATCACCAGGACCTGATCATCTCCCCCCTGTGCACATCCAAAATGCTTGTCAACTTACCGTCAACTGGCTAAAGAAAATTTTTCGCACCATACTTAAGATAGGAACATTACCATCAACATGGATGGAAACAAAGGTAGTTTTTATACCCAAAGCGGGCAAAGTCTCGCACACGACGACGAAAGATTTCACGCCTATAAGTCTGACATCCTTAACACAACATGCTTACCCAAAGGGCAAGTCCACCGAGTCAGCTCTACACGCGGTAGTCAGCACATCGAAAAGTCACTCAACCACAAGGAATACGCACTAGTTGCATTCCTGGATATAGAGGGCGCTTTCAACAATGTTCTCCCTGCAGCCATAACCGAACCCCTCACTGACCTGGGTGTTGAGATTCAAGTCGTGGAGCTAATCCATAAATTGCTGATCAGCAGAATGGTAACCTCCACCCTTGGAACCTCAACACAAACAAGGTTCTTGAACATCGCAGTGATTAAGCTGCTGTGTAACATGGAAGGGGGTGGATGTAAGGTTGTGGCATATGCGGACGACGTAGCCATTATTTTCTCAGGGCAATTCCCGCAGACACTATGCGATCTAATAACCGCCAAATACTATCTGACTGGACAACAGAAAGAGGTCTAGGGGTAAACCCCTTAAAAACGGAGCTGGTGCTGTTCATAAACAGATACAAGGTTAATCAACTAAACCCTTAAATAACTGCTCACTCTTTCAATG
Organism: Drosophila gunungcola; assembly: GCF_025200985.1. Taxonomy (NCBI): domain Eukaryota; kingdom Metazoa; phylum Arthropoda; class Insecta; order Diptera; family Drosophilidae; genus Drosophila; species Drosophila gunungcola. The sequence continues at coordinate 542,431 of NW_026453215.1, read as the reverse complement.
ATAACGCTAGATACTTGGGGCTAGTACTAGATAGGAGACTAGACATGGAGACTGAACAGCCAAGAGAAAACGAGACAGGAAACAATTGCTCTCTACTCTTGCAAAAAAGCCATCGGAACGAAATGGGGCATGTCCCCAAAAATCGTCAACTGGATACACAATAGTCAAGCCTATTTTACTCTACGGAGTGTCAATATGGTGGCCTGCGCTAATGAAACAGAAAACCACAGCAAACCTTAACAAAGTTCAATGAATGGCATCCTTATGCATAAGCGGAGCCCTTCGCACCACTTAGGGCAATGTAAGCCCCAAACATATGGTCATGCCAGGATACTCCAGCAAGACACAACGATCCCACCTAAAACCGATCTATGCGAACCACACCACCTTTGAAACATTGCTCCCAACCAGAGAAGACTGGGAGCAAGGTCTACCGGGCCTAAAAGAGGCAGTCAGTTTTTACACTGACGGCTCCAAATTAAATAATCAAGTCGGAGGAGGAATATACTCCGACCAACTTAACATCAGGAAATCCTTCAGAATTTCGGATCACTGCAGTGTCTTCCAAGCGGAAGTATATGCTATAAATTAAGCTTTTTTGCTCCTAAACTATGCAAACTGCCAAATGAAATGGGTAAACATCTACAGTGATAGTCAAGCAGCTATCAGGTCGAATATCTCGACCAATACAAACTCTCAAACTATATCAAACTGCCGCAAATCTCTACATGAGATGGCTTTGCAGTTTAAAGTATACCTAATATGGGTCCCGGGTCACCGAAACATTGCAGGCAATTGTATTGCAGATGAGTTGGCCAGGCATGGCACTACCGTTCCTCTCCTTCTGGACAAGGATAACATTGGTATGCCAATGGGAACTTGCAAGCTAAACATTAAAAACAAAATATAGAACTTGCGAGCCTAGCATTGGACACATGTAAGACATTGTCGCATCTCTCGCCAGACATGGCCAATTATTGATGCGAAGAGAACTTCTGAACTTCTAAAGCTAAATCGTACCGAGTGCGGAACGCTAATACGAGTGCTTACAGACCATTGGTTAGTCGGCACACATTCAAGCAGACTGCGCGAGCCCCAAAACGATTTCTGCAGAAGCTGCAGGGACGAAGGGGAGGAGGAATGTTCCTGCCCGGCCCTTTGCAGATCTAGACTGTACCACTTAGGGAATCCCTTCATGAGCAGTCTATCTGAACTGGCGAATATAAGCCTTAAGCGAATAATAAAATTCATGAAAGTAACCGGATGAGAGATATGCTAGGTCAGCTGCGGTAAGGGCAGCAGACAATAATATAGGAAAGGGGACACAGATCCACGCGGTATCATAATGGACCTTCTAGGTCTAAGTGTGTCAATAATTTGACAGCTGCTCTAACCTAACCTAACCTACAACAGGAGTTGTATTACAACAAATATAATTCACAAAATAAAGGTAACTTAATTTTTGTTTTTAGGTTTATTTATATACATATATCTGTCAGCACTTTTTTGTATAGGTCTTATGGGCCAAAAGAAAATACCATTTAATTTACTCAGCTGACCAATCTTAGAAAGAACTTACGTTTTTCCTTATAATTTATAAAGTAACGAAATTTGTTGGTGTGTCAATAATTATTACTGAGTAAATATACAATGCCCATGTGCGTATCTTTCTATGATTCTGAGTTTCTCGATCTGTGGTTGTTAGAGCGGGCGTTGCCAAATTATTAAATAAATAGAATATGCTTCTAAAATCCTAAATCTTTTGCTTTTATAGTTTCCGAGATCTAGACGTTTATACGATTCTTCTTCTTCTTAAAAGGTAGAAAACGATATAAACCTGTTACATACTTAAAATTTATTCTACAAGTAACAAGTATAAATAAAACTTTATTTCTTTTAAATTTATCCGAATATTTAGAATATCAGTTGTAATTTTATGAAAATTGCAGAAATAAAAAATATGGCGATTGTTCCTATTGGAGCTACATGATATTGTCGTTTAATCGTTTAATATGGCCCGTTCCGTCTTGTATAAATCGGCTTTTAAAAGAGTGAACGACTAGTTGCGTAGAAACTGAAAGTATAATACTGTTTTGTTTTAATAAAACTAAACGCGAACTTGTGACTGCATTAGGAACGGATGATTTATTTGCGAAAATAACTTCGCTAAGGGTTGGCGTTGATGGAGTTCAATTGATCACAACCGGTTTCGCAGCCGTTATTATTAACCGGTGAAACCGAATCAAAACCGTTACCGAATCAGAACCGATATAATAAGGTAAACCTAACCGGAACCGTAACCGAAATACTTAGCAACCAGAATATCCGTTACCGATACATACATAAACATACATAAATCGTAAAACTTTTTATCCATTTAATGTGCCAGATCCTAAAAATGCTTTTCTTTTAGAGTATTTTTTTTACAAAAATGCCGCAACGAAAAACAAGTTCCTAACGAAAATTTACACGTTCGACAAAGTCAAAAATTTAAGTTAGTAGTAAAAAATATTAATTTGTTTATATGATGTTGCAAGTAAATAAGTACAAGTAAAAAAATAAAAGAAATCGTAATCGAATTAGTTATATTGGTTGTAACCATAAGAATAAACGAATCCTGTATTTGCTAAATTTAGTCTTCAACCAATTTCTTTCCGGACTATGTTAAGCTGAATAAAAGCTTTATTGGCCCCGCTCTCGCCATACAACTAGAACTATCAAATAAAAGCGCCAAGTGAGCAAACAGAAACCGATGGTCGGACATACGGATAAGCCAAATTCAGGATTAAAATTGGCTGAAATAGGCTCAAAGCAAAAAATGAATGCTGAATAAAGAACCTTGTGTAAAGCTAAATAGTTAAACGAGTAGAAGATATAAACTTTATTTATTTGTTTAACATTAATAGGCTACTTTTTTTTAAATAGCCGGAACATAGATCTAGATAGGCTATGCTGAGACAGACAGACGAACTGTCGGATCGATTCTCCTTGCGATGATTGTCAAGAATATATATTCTCAGGAATCTACTCTTATTAATTTACCATATCTTTTCGGCAAAGAAGTATACCAGAATTAGATTATAACATTAGGTTTGGATCCCAGTTAAGGCCTTGTAGTGCAAATATTAAAGTTTTTTTCACAGACTCGATCAGGTCTATTTGAAACTGTTGGGCATTAGAAGGATGAACATGAAAAAAGTATTTGTGAGTGAGTATTTGCACCCTTCTTTTAATAAGTTGAAGCACTCCACTGGCTTTATTTACCACGGGAGTAATATTCCAGCAAAATGCCAAGGTCATCAAGATGCATTAATTTAGTCAACCACCTAAAGTATACATGGCATTATCCTGCAACAGGATAAATTAATTTATATCTTTTTACGTTTCTATGAAAAATATTTGTTTCTTATACCATTTTTTTACCCTTACAGAGGGTATTATAATATCAGTTAGAAGTTTGCAACGCAGTGAAGGAGACTTTTTCGACTCTATTTGGTATATATTCTTGATCAGGATCACTAGGAGAGTCGATCTGGCCATTTCCGTCTGTCGGGCAGCTATATCATATAGCTCCCATCAGAACAATCATACAAGTGAAAATAAAATAAAAAACTCTGTTTTTTTTATGATTTAAATATATCTCGATGAGTAGTTAAGGTTTATATTTTTTCTGTTGTGAAGAATATATGCATAGAAATCGGAATATTGTTTTATAGAATATTTAAGTTATGGAACAGCGGCAAGGGTAAAGGTCGCAAAGTATGCTTCGATTCTTGTTAGTCATCACTCTTGTTTAAATGATTGAAAATCAAACAATGCTATGCATGAACCTTTTATAGTGTTATGTGGTGACTACTATAGACTCTACCATATTATCTCTACCACCGACTCTTTGACAATTTTAAAATCATCAATTTTATTTTAAAGCTGAGTTTCCTATCGATGTCGGAGCTAATTCAATAATGCGGAATGACCTTTGCATCCAGCCACCTTTATCGCAGACTCCACGCCGCAATGGACACGGGGACCTCAAAGTAACCGTGACCTAATACCTTTGGATCACAGCGTTTCAGCCTCAGCCTTGAAGACTCGTCGTCGTTCAGCATTTTAACTTTGCCATCTTGATCTCTGGGCACTTGTGTTTTGATTTGTCTTCATTTGCTAGGCTGCTCTCCTGCATCTGGATATGCGGGGAGTTTTAAAACTTTTGACTCTTTAAATCGCTAACTTCTTCCGGAAACTCGGCTTGTTAGTTAGGGTTTCCTATTATTCTAGCCATCTTCATTAATTTTAACCTTATTTATTAACGACTTCCCTTTAGTTAAAAGTCATTAGTTAAAAATCAGAGCAAGGCAAGTAATGTAAAATTATGTCTGCAGTACAAGGGTATTTCCTACCATTCAGCCATTTTAAAATGGTGCCTAGATAATTTGGTACATTTAAAGTGCAAGTTGATGACATTTTATAGTGTCATTTAAAAATAAAGCGACTTATTTGGCTCTTTGAATAGAATGACGTTTAAATACGTCCAAAACTAACAGAAACAGACAACAATCCAACACTTCTACTTGATATTGTTGAGAAGCTGTGCTCTGAGATGATGCTGAACTGGGCTTTGCACTCTTAACAAGATGAGTTAGCTAACGCAGCTTGTCGGATGACAACTCCAGCTTCCTGAGGAATCAGTGGCCAACGAGCTGGAGGACGGGCAGTATGCAACGACCGGAGTCCTCATATAGACGACTCAACCTGCGAGTCTCAGGAATGCGCAAAATTCCAAGGTGTTCAATATCAATAATAGCATGACGGCGGAGTCTATGATGGCGGAAAAACTAAAAAAAAAAATTATCGACATTTAAAAAGAACTCTGCTAAATAGTTATAAACAAGTGTTACCCAAAATGATGATTGGAGGCAATATTCCAAGTTGAATATCTGATGGAAAACTCACTGTCCCAAAGGGTTTCCAACTTACGTCAAGTTTTCGTTTCCAGAATACAGATAGTTGAAATCTTTATTTCAATATAAAGTTAGTTCACAAATCAACAATTAATACATTTTTATACTCTTGCTGAGGGTATTATAATTTCAGTCAGTAGTTTGCAACGCAGTGACATTTCCGACTTTACAAAGTATATATATTCTTGATCAGCATCTGTCCCTCTGTCAGTCTGTCCGTCCTTTTCTACGCAAACTAGTCTGTCAGTTTTAAAGCTATCTGCATGAAACTTTCCCAAAAGTTGTCTTTCTATTGCAGATAGTACATAAGTCGGAACGAGCCGGATCGGACGACAATAGCATATAGCTGCAATAGGAACAATCGGAAAAATAATAAAAAAATTATAACTTCACTGTTTTTTATTTTTATTTTAGTTCTTCGATATAGTAATGATTAAATATTTCAGAATTACGGTTTAAATTACAAAATAGAAAACTTCAAAATATATCATATAGCTCCCATGGAAACAATAAAAATATTAAAGACAATTATTTTTTTTTAATGTAATGTAATTTAAATATTTTTTTGAATGTAACTTTTCTATTTTGTAATTTTTTGTAAATTCTTTTTGACCTATTAATAATTTATCAGTTCAGAATTACGCTTTTAATTCTATTAAAATCGGAAAACGTTATCGTTTAGCTGTTATAAGAACTATCGAATAATAGAGCAAATCATCATAGCTTCAACGGCTTTAAGCATTTACGCAAGTAAATCACAATTTTGATGTTTTCACGAATATTTAATTTTTGAGAAAGCTGCAAGGGTATATGAACTTCGTATTGCCGAAGATTGCTTCCTTTTTTATTTTACTGGCTATTTTTGCTGTTTTTTCGGTCGTTAGTAGTGATAGTTCCTTTCGATAGGATATCGATATGCCAAATATCGAGTAAATATTTTGTAAACATTGAGTAAACATCAGTAAAAATAACAATTTTGTAGACTGATGCACTTTGACGCACTTTTTCTCCATCTCTATCTGCCTACACAAAACCTATGTAAACCAAAACTGCGTCTAGCCTCAGACGCAATGACGCAATAAAGCAACCCACGTGTAACTAGGCCTTTAGAAACTGCAATGGTCTCTTTAGCAAACCCGTCAAACGAAACCAACAGCTCCCCTTTCTTATGGATGTCCTGCTGAGAATTAAAGAGTTCCGTAAACTCACTCATGTTCATTATTTTTATTTGCCACAATTCAAAAGGAAACAAACCCAGATCAGTTTTCGTGCCATTCACATGTCGGAGAAGCATTAGCTAAATGCTAATGCGCCAATGGAATCAGCACATTTAAAAAGTTCACTAAAGCGGCAATGAAATCAGGCTATTACAATCAGCTATTCGATATCGTGGTTTGATTATAATAAAATTAGAACCGTAAATCTGAAACAATAAACCATTACTTTGTATCGAAGTATATTAAAATCAAATAAAAAACAGCCAAATTATATTTTTTTAATATGTTTTCCAGATTGTTCCCATGGGAGCTGTAATATATAGTCGTCAGATTCGGCTCGTTTCAACCAGTCTAGTTTGCGTAGAAACGAGTGTACTAACAGACCGACATGCTCAGATCGACTTCCTAGTGATTCTGATAGGGTCGGGAATGTGTTCTTCTGACTGAAATTGTAATACCATTTGTAAGGATATAAAATTGGACGAGAAAGTTGTCTGGCTCTCAAAAGAACATTCAAATTTTCATAACTTCGTTGTTTTTAAGAAATTTGCTTTCATCTTGATCACTTTTTTACAAAGTATCTGATTTCATATTAGTTTTCTTTAATCAAGAATAGTTTTAAATTTAACTTTTGAAAAATAATTAACATTTTACAAATATTTAGTAAAAATGTTTTCTTCCTTTAACCAGAAATCTTGTTTTTTACAACATTTTCCTCACCAAATTGTTGGTGCATAAGTAGTAAATTCTTGACAAGTCAGCGTTAACTGCTTTTAATTGAGAAACATTGCAGGTTTTGTTGCTTAATAACTTTCGAAAACAATTATGCAGAAAAACTTTTCAAATACCAAAATTTGAGGGATGGGTTACATGCGTAAAAAGTTAAACAAAAATCGGTTCTAACTATTTTTAATAATTTGTAAAATAAGAAAAAAATAAAAATAAATAAATAAAATAAATAAATCTTTTATTTAGACCAATTAAGTTAACGCAGTGCGATTATCATTTGACAATACCTTTTTAATGACATATATCACTTGTCTGTAGGTTTACTAGAACAATTTTGTTTTAACAAACTGCCCAGCACAAGAATATTATTGAAGAATTAATAAACAAGTCTTTAATATTATTTGGAAACTGACAGACTCAGAAAAATTTCAATTTTGAAATATACCAAAAAAAGTATTTACCTTTAACTTGCATGACTTTTTAGATATGCATGATTCCATTGGCACATTTAGCATTTAGCTAATGCTACTCTGACATGCGAATGGATTTGAGCGAGTTTACGGAAATCTTTTCTGCTTAGCAGGAACTCCATAATGCTATGGAGGCATTTGCCAATTTGGATGACAAGGAAGAAGAGGTGATGGTTTTGTTTGACGGGTATGTGAGTTTTTTCCTGCCAGAGATCCAGCTGTAATTCATTGTGGTACTGCGACCAGCTTTTGCTGCGTATGCTTTTGTTTTCAATCATTTTTATGCAAAATAGATTTTATATTTGAAAGAAGTCAAAAATTGCGCCATCCTTGCATATAGAAAACAGCTGTTGTAGTGTTGGCACTAACAAAGTATCAATAAATATAGGTATTTTTCGGTATTTTTTTCTAAAAACATTCAATTTACATGTCAGAATAGCATTAGGTAAATGCTAACTACGCCAATGGATTCAGGCACATTAAAAAAGTCTTTTAATGCGGTTTTAATTTTGAAAATGTTTATATTTTTTTTTTCCTTTTGGATATTAACAATAAGTGTATCAAATCTTAGTGTAATAACCTAACTAACAGCCGTATGACTGAGTTAGGTGGTCCTGAAAATTATCGTTGCGTTGTAGGCGGGTTCTGCTGGAAACCCGAGTCAAGCCTCTTGAGAGATCATTTGGGTGGACAGAGAGTTTTTCATTGTAGGTCGCCTTTTGTTTGTCTATTTAAACAAAGATCCAGTGGAAGCTGCTGGCTTTTAGTTTTAGATGTAGTTTCTTGCATTCGATGTGTCTTTCCAGTAGTCGTCTGTCTAGGTGAACGCCGAGATACGTTACTTCGTTGACTTGGGGAATCTGCGTACCATTCAATGATATTGGAGGGCATGTTTTGCCTGTTCAGATTAAACTTATTGTGTTTGAATTTTTGTTCATTTATTTTAATACGCCTCTCTACTACGATGAGGTGATTGGCTAGTTGTGTTGTTGCTCGGTTTGAGCACCTAGAGCGACTTAGGATTGCAGTGTTGTCAGCGAAGAAAGATGTTGTTAGCTACTCGTTCGTAGGATTGTCCGCTGTATATAGGACGAACAGATACGATAATGTAGTCGTCAGATGTTTTTGTCTTGCACCTTACTGCGAAGGCTCTGTTGTAGAGCCAAGTGTGTTTTTGATTTTATACATGAGGTCATAGAGCCAGACTCGATCAAAAGCTTGAGATACATCGAGGAATATTGCGCTGCAGTATTTCTGATGCTCGAAGGCTGTGCGAATTTATTCTGTTAACTTGGTCGATTGTTCCATGGCTTTGACGGAAGCCAAGTTGATTGCCGGGATAGCACTGTGTGCTCCGAGATATGGTATTATGCGTGTAAGACGGCATTTTTCCAACAATTTAGACAGACACGATAATAAACTTATTGGTCTGTAGGATGACGGAATTGTGTAATTTCTTCCGGGCTTCGGTAACATTATGATTTTTTCAATTTTCTCAGATACTAGCCGAGATGTATTATCCCATTAAAGAGTTTACAAATATCATCAATAGCAGAGTTTGGACATTTATAGGTCAAATTTTGAACATGGAATCAAAAAATTTGATGATCGTGTTGATTAACTAGGTTGGACATTCTATGGAGGTTTGCGACGATATGTAAATCGACTTCATTTCCAGTAATGTGAATGCGACAGCGATCTACATGACATGATGAAGGCGTCCATAACTGCCGAGGACAAAGTTTCAATACAGCGTTAAAGCACGCCAGAGGAATGTACAGCTTCCAAAATTCTCATGAACAACATCTGACGGAAACAAAGACACTATAGATAGACGACAGCCGTTATTTTCCAGACAGTTTCCCGATGGCAGATATACGGCTAGAATGCCTGCAGCGAAAAATGCAAATAGATCCCGAGCTTGAGCTGAACCATACAAAGTCTGGTCGAAAAGAGGTGTGCAGGAATGCTGTGGAACTTAGGGCTGTCACGTTTATTTCGATATATAAAGTCACAGCATTATATTAAGATTACGGAAACACATTTGTGAGCTTATTCAAAAGCCGTTCTGGCCTGGTTATAGGGCTATCCGAAGAAGTACCAGCAGTTGTAGAGTCTGATTAAAAACACCAAATCTCGGACCCTATAATCTCGTCGGTCAATTTAAAGAGGCTCTTTCAAACAAATGCATCTTTCTCTTCCACCAGAAGTCCTCTTATTATGCGAATATGAGTTATCTGTATTTGCAGATATAGAGAGAACCCAGATTTTGTATAATATTGAAATCGAAAGTGATGAATATATATAAAAAAAATTTAAAAGAAAAAAAAACATTAAAAAAAACTTTGGGGCGGGTGTTAGGCACACGCCCATTTTTCCAAAATAATAGTAAAGGTATGTACTAAAAAAAAACACCCAACAAAATATTTTGCCTAGTATGAAAGTTATTATTTTATGCCAAAAAACCGGACAAATTCCTAATAGAGCATTGTCTCAGTGATTTACAAATTTCTTGTAAATAACTCTTGTATTCGACTGAGAAATATTCCCCGACCAGAAAGCACCGTTACCTAGTATCGGATAATACAACATGAAATTGAAATTATATTTTAAAAATAATACAAACGGTTTAAAACAATGAAAGAAATAATTTTTTATTTACTTACATCGGCTACGTGTTTCCAAGGTCATGTCCTCAACAGGCTCAAATTCAGTATCAGTGTCCAGGTCTTCCGAGCTCTGAAATGCAAAACAAATTTTAGTTTAAAAAAGCTGCGTTTAGTTTTTTTTTCGGAAAAAGTATTTAAGGAAAAGACTTAAAATTTTTGTTCAGGTTTAGGAACAAGTTTATTTGATAAGAAAAAAAAAATGATCCGCTTTTATAATTTACGGAGTACTTTAATTCCAACTTTTTTTATATACATTTGTCTGTCCCATTGGTTTATATAAAATAAATATTTTTAGTTAGAAGGTTTCAACGCAGTCAGAAGTTTCTGTCCTTGTGAATGCGACAGCGATCTACATGAGATGATGAAGGCGTCCATAACTGCCGAGGACAAAGTTTTAATACAGCGTTAAAGCGCGCCAGAAGAATGTAGAGCTTCCAAAATTTTCATGAACAACATCTGACGGAAACAAAGACACTATGGATAGACGACAGCCGTTATTTTCCAGACAGTTTGCCGATGGCAGAAATACGGCTAGAATGCCTGCAGCGACAAATGCAAATAGATCCCGAGCTTGAGCTGAACCATACAAAGTCTGTTCGACAAGAGGTATGCAAGAATGCTGTGGAACTTAGGGCTGTCACGTTTATTTCGATATATAAAGTCACAGCATTATATTAAGATTACGGAAACACATTTGTGGACTCATTCAAAACCCGTTCTGGCCTGGTTATAGGGCTATTCGACTGTCCGTCCGCATATTGACAGCATTGAACCAGAATAGAAAAACGTTCTGTTTTTTCTTTAAGGTGCTATTATAATTCAATCATTTTAGCATCTGATTATGACTTTTAGAGTATTTTGTTCTTACTTTAATAGACTATAAATTCGTTTATCTGTTTTTTAAATTATTTTAATAATCTTTGAGGGATTTCAGAATCATATAGCTACCATGGAAACAATAGAAAAATACATTAACTAAATTATTTCTTGGCTGTTTTTTTAATTGATTTGATTATACTTTGACATTTAGTAATGGTTTGTTATTTCACAATTACGGTTTAATTTGTATTTAAATCGAACAACGATGTCAATCAGCCGCCATAGGAACGATCTCATTTTCTAGGGTTGAACATATTTGAATAAAAATCGAAATTTTGTTGTTTAAAGGGAGTATTCTGGTCTAGAAAGCCTGAATTTTGTCCATTTTTTAAAGTTAGATTAATAGAACAAAAAACATTTTTAATATACATTTTTTATTGACATTTTCAGAATATAAAAAAAGGCCAAAATTCGCCCAGATACAGACCGGTGGAGTGGTGTTTTTAAAAAAAATCTGTTCGTCCTGGTTGACATGATTTCAACCCTTGTAGAGATTGGAAAAACATGTAACAAATTCTTCATTAATAAAGATCGGGTTAAGTCCTTTAAAAAATAATAAATACTAAACGTCCACTTGAAAACAAAAATATTTTGTACCCAATTTTTTAAACCTTTTCGAATATTTTAAATATACTTGTAATCCAATTTTTTTTTAAATCCGAGGCATGCGCGATAGAGAGTTGTATAAACAGGATATATACAAATTTCACCACCTCAAAAAAGTAGTTTCGAGAAAAACGCGTTTAAATTTTGGGAAACATTTATAATGGCTCGGATGCCACGTCACAAAATCTGTATCTCCTAAAGTAATTCGAATAAGGATCAAATTTTTAAATGTGGAAACATTCAAAATATGCAAAAAAAAAAAACCGTAATTTTTCGTTCACATAGTTTTCAGTTTTATGTAAGGGGCTATACCATTGTAACCCACGAAAAAATAGGAAATTCTTATATATATTTTTTAAGTATACTTAATAGAATATTTTGTAATTTTTTGCACATAATAGGATAATCTTTTAACTGTTACAAAAATTTTGAGAAGTAACGGGATTGTGGGCTGGCTGCCGAGGCTCAACAAAAAAAAGTACTGCCGATATGATTCCGGTCGAATGGGTGGCAGAAATCGAAAAATTAAAAAAGGGTGAGAATGTTTCCTACAATCACTAATCCTCCTAATCCTCCAGACTTGCCAAACGCATTAGCCAGGGTTCAAAAAATGGAAAATGGAGCTAGCTAATTATTTTAGCACTCCTCAACGCCGTTTTTACGAAACGGATGAATAGAACCAACGATAATAATCAAAATTATCATGGGCTAAATGCAAACTACCAAAACACAAACAAAAATGGCTATCAAAATAATAAATATCAAGATAAAAATAGCTATAAACCCTCTTATAGCTATCAAAATGCTAACAGCTATTAAAAAAATAATAACTATCAGGACAAGAACGCTCGGTTCAATTCTAACCCAACCAACACTGTTTGGACACAACCAAACAATACTTACCAAAACAGGAGTGAACCAATGGAAGTGCCAGCATCCAATTCAAAAATAGAATTAATAATCCTAGTAACCAAACATTTCCCAAAGGTGGACAGTATCATAACAATAATAGCCACATTCAAACCAACACCTATAGCAAGAAAAAAAAAACATTTTAACAACCAGAACAGCCAGCTAAACGCGCTCAAGTTAAGTCATCGGCTCAGCATATTAACAAAAAATGTTATAAATAATTTCCAAGAGGACCATTTTTTAGAAGAACAAAGGCCTGTCACACATTTTCCGGCAGGACAAAAAAACTAACAAAAAAATTTATGTTTTTATGGACACAGGGGCTACCGCCTGTTATATAAAAAAGGAATTTACCAAAACGGGATAGAATTACACATTTTTAAGAGTGTCCACAGTCAATTAATAATCAAAATAAACCATTTTGTAACAATTTTTCTAACCAAACACATTTTTTTTTAAATAGAACCAGATTTATTAATAGGATAAACTTTACTAAAAAGATAGGTGCAGTCATTGACTTAAGTAATGATACACTAAAATATAATGGGAAAACTGAACAATTACGTTAGGAAGAAAAATTATAATTATTAAATTAAACAAAGAAACAAACATTCTTTCTTTGCATTAGATAGAAGAAAAATTATAATGTAACAAAATAATATTGAATTAAAGGTTTATGAATTTCTTCAAACATTTTCACTAGTCAAAACCATTATGGCAGATAACGAGCCGAGTCTCACATCGGCACAGTTTAAATCTTTCTTACAACGTTCTGGAATATCTATCCATTATACAGACCTATGCAAGCCTATGCAATAGAAAACTTCCATTCGACCTTAACAGAGAAAGCTCGTTACATTAAAGACGAATACCGCCTCCTAGATTATCTAAAATTATTTTAAGAGCAGCAAAAAATTATATTTTCTAACATTTTACTCAGTGACAAACCAAAACCCTTCCGATATCTTATCTTTACAGATAGCACAAACTAAAATGTTGGACCATCAAAATAAATAGAATTTATAAAAAAATAATCATGTAGGAAAAGTAGTGCACCAGAAAACCAAGAAACAAACTAGGTCCAAGATTAAAAAAAACAAGTCATTCAGGAAAACGTACCAAACAAAGTAATAATTAATAATGGATGGAAATTCCATTTGTCATCGCCATTTTGATTACTTTTTGTCACTCGGAAATTATTGACTACACTAACAACGAGTATTTACTACTAAAAGACGAAAACGATGTAATGACTCCTTTAAAAACATATTCCATATTATGAACCAAAGTTCAAATTGAAATTATTAATAGTAATAAAAGTGAGAGGTCAGACTTAGAATGGACATTGCACAATATTTAAACATTATCAAAATCATCATGTCCCAACTATTACCATCTAGAAATAAAAGGGGCATTAACGAATTGGGAACGGCATTGAAGTTGTTATCTGGTACACCTGACCCTGACACCTTAATAAGAATCGAAAATAAAATGGACGAACTTACAGAAAAAAAACAACAATTTACAGTAAACTCACGTATATTTTAAGAAGTATAGCTACCCACCAAAACCGTTGAATTGATCATTTTTAAAAAAGATACAAAAGAAAGACAACACCGTCCAAAATAGATTACACTTTATATTCAAAATTTAATTGATACTATTACTTGCAACATTCGACGTTTTCAATACAAAAATATTAAATGAAAAACACAAAAAAAGAATCTTTAAACATGAAAATAATCCAACTGTACTATCAGATCTACTATACATTTCAAGATTAAAAATATTAAAAAAAAAACTAAGGTTTACCTATTATATTAACAAAATAGCCGTTAATAAATTTTATATACATCAAGGAAAACTTCCCAATATAATAAAAAACTAATAGTAGACGATACGACAAAGTATTTTAACGGAAGGTTTTATAAGATAACGAATTTCAGAAAGAAATATTCAATAACTATTGTAAACTCTCTAACAAGAGTTCTTGTTACATAAATCTGTTAAAAGGAAAATACCAAATTGTTCATAAATTAGGGAAAAAAAATTAAAACATTGTATCAAACTGATTTTCTTGGTTATCTGCTCTCTACGAATATCGTGCGGCTAGCTCAGAAGATGTATGTGTTCGTCCCACCAAATTTATATAAACGTGACCACCCTATTGATCAGTGAAAACGCACATAAATAAGAAGTAGTATAAGTATACAAGGATCTTTATTCGCCGACTTGACCCTTGGCCTAGGTTTTGTTTTGACAGTGTAGAAATATGCCCCGCCGTGGGTTGCATCCCACGTTATGACTGCTGCGGAGTGATGCCTCCGTCGTCTGCTATGCTCGTGATGCATTCAGCTGCCTTTGGCTCGGCTTAGGGATGTGTCACCGATCCCAGACTAGGGAGAATAGGCACTGCGCTTTCAAGGCGTACGCCTTTCGCAGACGCAGCCTCCGGTCCCTTGCTCTGTCCCGGCCGGTCGCACCGGACGTCGGCTCAGTTTCTACCTGACGGTTCAAGCGTATACCCGAAGCCGCCAACGCAGTCCCTGGGTCAAACACCAGGTTCTAGACGAACGCTTACACCCTATCTGCCGCAGACTTTACAATTCAACGTATCTTGCAGGACGATCAGGCATACGCCGAAGTTCGCCAATGCAGTCCTTGTAGGTAGCTAGTTCTAGACAACTTTCCTTCTGAGCCCACGGTTTCTTGTCGAAGGACTCTATTTGTTCAACTCTGTCGGATACGCCGGGTGAGATGCCAAGCTCAAATCGCGACAGAAGTTGTACAAAGCCCCTGGACTTATCCGTGTGATGCCGTAAGGACCTCTGCTACCTGTGTCTCAATTCGTAGACTTTAGCTCTAAGCCCCGAACGTCACGACGTAGCGATCTTGATTCCTTGATGACTCCGCACGGCTCTACCTGGTTTTTCACGTTGTTTCACTGATTACTGGCTTACTGGGTGGCTGATACTTGTTGACTGGTGGAAAACGACTGATACAGCTACCTGCGCTCGGCCTCTGTTTACCGCTGGTTATCGGCGTCTCCTTGCCTCCTGGTCCAAAGTCCACGGTTTTACCGTTCGAGCTTTTGCCCTCTCCGCGCGGCACCAATATCAGGGTCCGAAGTCCAGTGCCGCCCCGTTACTTCCTTCTGCACACGGCCATTCGCTACTCCCCTACATTGCCGGCTCTCTCTGACTCTTCCTGTCCTTGTCTGGTGCTTTAACTTGTGGGGAGTTATTCAACTCCTCCCAAGATCGGAAATACAAAAGTAATCCCTCAAGCTTTGATAATTTGCAGCCACTGAGTATAAATAACACGCCACTTGAGTACGTTGAAACAGCTATAAACTTAGGTTTCACATTCAAAAGAACTCTTACCTGGAATGATCATAATACAAAGTTTGTAGGGAAAACATATGGCATAATAAGGACATTATCCGTAACTAAAAATTGCCTGCCCACCCATATACGTTTACTAATAGCTAAATCCTGCATTGTTCCATTGCTGTTTTATGGAGTAGAAGTTTTTTCAAACTGTGACACTATCAGTAAAAACAAAATTAAAGTTCTATTTAATTGCATAGCCAGGTATATATTCAACCTACCACATAGAAATCACGTATCCGAATTTTCGCAGAAAACATTCGATATCTCACTAAATGCGATAAAGATGCGAATCTACATTTTTCTGCAAATAATTATTTCCCAAAAAGAACCTTCGTATCTTTTTGAAAAACAGCAGTTTACATCCTCTAGAATAGCAAACAATCTTACTTGCACAAGACCTAGATCACTGACATCCGAAAGTTATAATATTTTTTTCATTTATTTTTCCGATTGTTCCTATGGGAGCTATGTATATGCTATAGTCGTCCGATCCGGCTCGTTCCGACTTATATACTACCTGCAATAGAAAGACAACTTTTGGGAAAGTTTCATGCAGATAGCTTTAAAACTGAGAGACTAGTTTGCGTAGAAACGGACGGACATGGCTAGACCGACTCTGCTAGTGATGCTGATCAAGAATGTATTTGCTTTATAGGGTCGGAAACGTCTCCTTCACTGCATTGCAAACTTCTGACTGAAGTTATAATACCCTCTGCAAGGGTATAATTATTCACACACCTTAAAAATACTACTACGTAAATTTAAGTAAAAATAGAATGCGACTTAGGTTAGTTTTTATGAAAATTAGTTTTAAGTATAATGTTAAGTATGTATGTAAGTATTTAAAACTCTTAGTGACTAAAGCATTAACTTACAAGTTCCAAACTTGTAGCGTTAGGATGAAATTTTAGAATAAAATACAAAATACAAATACAAATAATAACTTTCTTCATCATATACAAGTCCCGCAAAATCTTAAACATAATAATACAAAAAATTCAAATAGAAATTTCAGAACCTGAAAACAATTAAAACCACTAAGGAGAACAAAACCCAAAATGATATTGAAGTAACTTTTGAGGAACTGAACATTTTTATCTCCTCGGGACGAGATGAATCGGGGAAGAATTAAGTTTAACTTTAATCCATTACTCTTTTTGATATTGTAAACCATTTATTTTGGCAAAGCTTGCTACTGGGTTCTCACGAGTTCTTATCACATAAAAATTCCCACATTCGCAACCAATAAATAAAAGGCGAGTCAGGCTTAAGACAGATGTAAAGAAATCCCCCCTAGCTAGTCGCGAACGGCGTGACAAACTTAAGAATTATGACAACGCGATCTCGTATTTTAGGCACCGCGTTTGCTTTCAAATTTTCCATGGTGATCACAGAAACCCTATTCCCTAAAAATAACTTTAAAAGTTAAAATTAATTACAAATTATATTTTTTAAACTAACTTGTGTTATCAACACAAGAGTAAAAAACATTTCTTAATGTTTGCGTAAACAAAATTTATGTCGTTCAGTGTATTGCACAGTATCCCGACTGGGACTTCTGACGACATCCGAAAGTCGATGCATGCCGCATCTCTTACGCTCATAACTATAACCAACAGGAAAGCAGCAAGCAATAAAACGAAAAAAGCGACTGTTGCTGCTTTCTCATTTATGTCGCTTTTGGATTTTTGCATTTGTTTCGATTGCGACTTCTGTTTTCCAGGAGCAGAAGCAGAAGCAACAGCTCATTTTAAAAAGTCGCAAGTAGTCAAAGCAGCAATAAGCTAAAATTTTTGGACTTTTGCTACTTTAACTACACTTCTTAACACTGATTTGGTTCATTATTTATTTTAGTAGAAGTAGACAATATTTTAACAATACAAAAACATTTTCTAACGAGATAAAATGTCGTGAACATACAAAAATTCTGATATAAAATTTTGTTACAAAAGTGGCATTTGACTAAATAAAATCGGTTAATAGTTCGGCTCAATTTAAAACTCAGAAGAGGTTCTCAGCCCTGCTTTGAACAGACATTCGGAAACGTTTTTATTTGCAGTTGCTGCGAATGGGATACAAAAAGTGAAATGTTGTAAAATGGACTACTGTTACTAAGTCAAATTTGAACTATCCCCAGTAATTCTCTCATTTGATGTGTTTAAATATAGCATAAGCCTAACATCTCTATTGTGCCTTTTGTGTCGAAATGCAAAAATACTTAATTTAAACGTAAAGAGCACTTAAAGTTGCCGAAACCGCAATGCTGGGGATTTTTAATTTTATATTCATTGTAAAACACATCTTTTCGTGGTTAACACATTCGATTTCGGATAAGTGCTTGAACTGGTAAAGGAAGAAAAAGGGAAACCGAAAAGCTCCAACAAGGCTTTGGTTAAGGTACCCACGGGAAAGAAGATATCTTTCAACCCATCGGGAAGCCATAAAAAGGACGGAGAGGCTAAAAGGCTTAGGTCGGATGAATCCACAAAGTCGTCTAACAAAAAGGTGGCTTGAAGAAATTCTAGCATGTTTGGGCCCCAATGAGGACCTTCCTGTAGCCATTGTCGACCTGAGCAACCCTGAGGGAAAGCTCACGGTCGAGCACTGGCTCGTTTGACCCGTTTGACCCATTCTTGTTGTTGCATGTGCCAACCGGGAAACCCTAAGCTTTCTCATTGGCGTAATCATCGGAGCCGACGAACTTTGGGCAGGGACGTCGAACAGCCTAACAGTGGTATAGATTAATCTGTATCATTCCAGGGTACCATCGGCGGACCTGCTGCAATTCATGGAGGAGAGAAAGGTTGACGAAGCGGTCATCCAAGAGCCCTTAATCCTCGGTGAAAGGATCTGCGGACTGGGTGCTCGGACCTTTCACTCGTCCCCAAAATGGCAGGTAAGCCAAGGACATGTACCGTGGTAATGACAGGGCCTAATGTTCTTTTCTCTCCTCTTTACTGCTCATCGGAACTGACTGTGGCGATATGAGAGATGGAGAGAGGCAAACCTCTCTATTTGGTTTCGGAATATTTGCCCTATGAACAAGATGACCCACCCTGTAAGAACTTTAGGAATCTAATATCTTACACTATGTGATGCGAATGCCCACAACTCCCTCTGGGGGACGGTCACTGTTACATACTCGACGTTGTGGCAAACAGGGGAAACTACCCAACTTTCCGTAATAGGAACCGTGAAGAGGTTATTAATTCATTGGTTTCAAGCAGTAACACCCTCAATTATACTGACTGGAGAGTGTCCAGTGAGTGCTCCTTCTCGGACCACCACAGGATACTTTTCACCATCGACTGGCAAAACACTAGAGCAGAACCATACAAGAACCCCAAGAAGACAAACTGGTCCAAATTCTCAGAAAAGTCCGTTGGGCACTTCCTGCTCCTCCGAGGAAGCCACCCTCAAAGTAGACACACTCGAGAAATCGGTAGGCCTAGTCAATCTTTAATCCTGTCCGGTCAGCAGACCGCCAAAATCCAGGCTAATGCGTGGTGGACAACGGCTCTAAGACAATAGGACGGATACCAGCATGAGGAATGGGATGAATACAGTCGCAGTTTTAATGCTTTCAAGAGCACCTGCAGGATAGCAAAACGAGAATCCTGGCATAGATTCTGTGAGAACCTGACAAGCACCACAGAAACCGCAAGGATCCACCCACACTGGCTCTTCCTTGTAATCTGGACGGAAATTACACACAAAATACACCGGAGAAACCCTGAATCTCCGCATCAGTACTTACTTTCCTGGATGTACAGATGTTGTAACGACCTGATTTCTATGTACTCTCGCTCGCTACGTTAACGGGCGGCTAGCTCAGAGAGGTTATGGGTTCGTTCCACCAAATTTATATTGGGTGATTGCCTTTGACCAAAGAATAACGCCAGAGTTCTTTTGGGCTCGTAATTGTCTTTATTCGTCTCCTTACACAAGCCTCGCGGCTTTTCAGCTGCTGCTGCTCCTCGTCGCTGTCCTTCGCGGCGTCGCTCCTCGTCGTCGACTGCTTGCTGGTATCTGACTCGTGACGGCTCCTTCGAGACTCTGGATGTTATGCGAACCTCACTGTCGGGACCGGCAAGGTGTTTCGCCTAGCAGGTAGAACGAGCTTCTGCCTTTTCGCCTAGCTACCTTTATCGCAGGCTCCCTGCGGGCCGGATTGTGTCGGCAAGGTGTATCGCCTAGCAGGTTGAACTCGGTTCGACCTCTTCGCCCAGCCACCTTTATCGCAGACTCCACGCAAGGACTCTCTAAGCTCGATTTAACCACGACCTAGCACCCGTTGGATCTCAGCGTTGAAGCCTCAGCCTTGTAGACTCTCAGTCGTTCGGCGTCTCGACTTTGCGATCTTGATCCTGGTACTCGGCACTTGATTAACTTGCTACTGGTCTCGCGTACACGCACTCGCTTTGGTTGTCGCACTATAACTTCCTGGTGTGCTGCGCTGCGCCGCCTTTTATAGCCTGTGATGGTCCCGTTATTTCCCTTTTCCAGCTCGCGTGATCGGGTCCAAGGTCCACTGCCGCACAGTTAGTTCACGGTGCGTCCACTTTGTGCGGGTCCGAAGTCCGCCAATTTACCGTTCGACCCTGTTGCCCTTGCCGTGTGAGGGTCCAATGTCCAGCGAGGACACGGTGTCTCCGCTTTGCCCGGGTCCAAGGTCCGTTGTTTACCGTTTGACCTTGTTGCCCTTGACTCCTTCGGCATTCTCGCCTCCTTCGCTGTTGCTATGCAGCCCTTCCTGCCTCAGAATTTGTGGGGAGTTTTAAGACTCCTCACAATGTCGACGACGATCCAAGCGCCTCGCCCGTTGAGATCACAGGCCACATGCACACGAGGGATGTAGAGCTACTAGACGAGATCATCACAGAGGAAAAGATTGTGTGGGCAAGAAAGTCGTTCTAGTCTTTCAAATCGTCGGGACCAGACGGCATCATTCCTTTAATGTTTCAAGCGGCTACCAAGGTACTAGTTCCCTGGCTGTCCAAGATTTACAAGTGGTGCCTTCTTCTGGGAAACATTCCCAAAAGGTGAAGAGAGTTGAGGGTGGTCTTCATCCCCAAAGCTAGGAAGAAAAACCACTGCTCCACCAAAGGTCTATAGGCCTATAAGTCTCTAATTTTTCTCTGAAAACCTTAGAACGACTGTACTGTACGACGCATCAACCCTCATAACTTAAGCAGCGCACAGCACGCCTACCTCAAGGGTAGGTCAGTTAACACAGCACTGCACGAAGTTGTAGGGACAATTGAAAAGGCTTTAGAGACCAAAGACTCCCTATCCAGAACCAACTCACCTCTGATGGTCACCAGGTGGCTGGGTTCCAAGCTCAGACACAGTCTGATCAACTCCACACTCGGAACAGCCAGAGTCAGGACAACGGTCACACCGGGCACACCTCAAGGCGGAGTCATCACCACACTCTTGTAAAACCTTGTCTTCAAGGGAGGTGTCTCTCCACAGTCAGCGAGCTGATGGAGCTACTAGATCTCACTACCTCGCTTAAGAGGAGATGAAAATAAACTCGTCAGGTCAAACAGTCCGAACATATATCAGGCAACATTACTTAAAAGACTGAATTGATATTGCCAAGCTTTAAGGAACATTTATGGAGAAATAGTTTATGGTCAGACGAGAGCAAGGTGGTTATGCTTGGAGGATAGGATCTCGGTCGAAGGTTAGACGACAATACGGTCGTATACAACAAAAACCATTAAGCATGGAGGGTGTGTGTGTGTTTAATGGTCCATGCTTACTTCTCCTACCATGGGTTAAGCACAATATATTGGATAAAAACCATCATGGATCAGCACGTCTACGTAAATATTTTGGAAACCGTTTGCAGGGTATGGAATGCAGCTGTTGGACTGAACGCTCGCATATTGAAAATCAGTAGATGAACAATACAAAAAGTACTCAGCTCAAAGGGCGTTTTCCCTGATTTTTTTTTCGCTTTATTAAAATTAAAAATATAAATCCACAGGAAGGTGGGAATCCGTAGGAAGGTAGGAAGTCATACTAACAAGAACGAGGAAACAAGGACTCCAATCCTACGCACAGGTGAGCCAGGAAGACCACGGAAAGTATTTGTTGTTTCAGCCACCGCAAATCTACTGGAGATTAACAATTCACACCCAACGACGTTGTCGGAGGCCATGGATTGCCAGTACAAAACTGAATGGCAAAAGGCGATGGACATTAAGTATCCAAGTCTTATTAGAAATGGAACTTTGGAGCTTGTGAACACCAATAAGAAATTTAATGTTTTATGTTTTAGTGGGTGTTTACAACGAAACACAATGCTGGTGACAGTACTGAAAAAAGCAAGGTCAGACTTGTGGCACAACGATGTGGTCAAATGACAACGGATAAATATTGATTACACATACGATTAATATCTACTCAATATATACGTCAATCACATTGATTTCGTGGCGGCGTACTTAAACGAAAGTTCACAAGAAGATGTATTGTAGTATGCTCATATATAGGGTACACACTGTACCGCTTATATCACTGTAACATTGTAGCATTTGTTTATGTCCGAATATTCCCAGCACTTCAAGTGCAAAGCAATTCGACCCACACAAAAATGTTATGCACATCCTAAATGCTGAGTCGGCATGTCTGCATGCGCGGCCGACCATTCGGTTACCATGTGAGCATAACACTCTCTCTCTCATGCGCGGCCGCTGCTTGCGCCGCCTAAATACACTTACGTATACATTAACATATATATTGAGATACATAAGCGTTGGCCGCGGCGCTGCTCGTGCAGCTATATGAATTGTAAGCCAAGCCAACATTAGTCTTAAGTGTGAGCATTCTAAAATGAGTCCCGATCTAAACGGACGAAATAATAAAGCCCAATATATATATTAACATTACAGTGCACTCTTTTCTTGTGTTTATAAAATCAAGTCTAACATACATACATCCAACATTACATGGCGACCGTGACATGTGCGCGAGTAGGAAGTGAGACTGTTTAATTTTTGTCTCTGCGCGCTGTGTAATTTTCGTTATCTTGGCCCCAAAATGCGTAAATCGGCGAGTTTGGCTAATTAGAGCCAGTGCTTAACAAGTGTGGCCGTCCAATGTGGACGATGCAAGCCGATCCCTCGAAAATCGTCAATCGAAATCTCCAGCCAGAAAAAAAAAATAAATAAAAACAGTAATTAGTCTGTGCGATGACCAGCACCGGCGCCGCCTGAGCCCAAAAGGCCCGGACTACAAAAAAAAAAAAACAACAAACAACAAAATCAACAAAAAAAAAAGGAAGAAAAAAAAAATTGACCAGGACATGTGTAGAAGGAATGGCAAATCCTTCTGCACCAACGATGGAAACTGAAGTGTGGTAGGCAGACCGCCGACTACACCAACGAAGGAAGCATATGAGTGCGGAAGGCAGTCCGTCCTCTGCACCGTCGTGGGAGGCACCTGCTCCTGCTGAGCAAAGGGACGCACCAACATTACAAGAGGCCCTCGAATTGTGTCCCAACGATGGACCTCGCCCCCTCACAATAGCTGAGTACAGGGCACGACAGGAGTCCAGCAAACCCATCCACAAAAGAAAAAGGAGTGGAAAAAGGGTAAAACTCCTGCAACAGAGACGATTATTGAAGGACTACAGGAAAATAGCAACAACCCCACAGGAGAAGGAAACACATGAACAAAATATCAAAGAACTGGACAGAATACTTTGTAAACGAGCAAAGTAACGCAACAAGGGCTGCATTTATGCCAATGCCTAAGTTGTCTTTAATTATAAACTTCTAAACCCGAGCCGATGCGCGAAAGCGCTGCTCGAAAAACACTAACCACTGTTAGGCTATATACTAAAAACATATAACTGATATTGGTTTATATAGAGCAAAATATTGTAAATCAGTTATATGAATATTAACACAAAAATTTTTTTTTTCTTCCAATTTTCAATATTAATAAAATGAAATTTATGCGATTATGCCACAAGACAATAATTTAGAGCAGATTTGAATAACTAAATTCCTACATTTTTGTTTGATGACGCTATTTTTCTGCGTGCTCCTCAGACTTTAAAAGCTAGACAGAAATATTTACGTATATCCACATAAAATCTCTTCATATGAATGAATAACAATAAAATAGATAAATTCTCTGATGAATATCATATTAATTATAATAATACCGATATATTAGAAGTGCATCTACCCAAAATGGGAATCGTAGACGTTAAGTCAGTGGACTCCACTGCTAACGTTATTAATAAAGTAGAACCAAACAATATTGACCTATATTGGGTACATGTACTCTTAATAATAATCATTGTCATCTTGAGTGCAAATTTTATTACCAAAATATACAAATTGCACAATAAATGTTTAAAGAAGAAGTATTTAAGTAGAGCACACAATCTAGATAAGATATATAAAAAAAAAGAAAATTTTCTTTTTCAAAAGATTAGAGTGTTCAATTTAATACCCCCTATAAAAAAAAAAAAAAATTTTTTCAATTATTTTTGTTTAAATTATGGCATTTAACACGATAGAATTGGATAGCTGTCTTGAGGAAATAACTACTAAAGATCCAGAATTTAGAATGCGTGCATTAAATATTCTCCATTGCCATAAAAACTTCATTACAATCACTGAATTCGAATATATTTATATGGAAAAGTACAATTTGGAATTTAGCCTTTTGTTTGCTTACAATAAAAAAATAAAGGGTTTAATCCTAAATACTTTGCCATACGTCTCAGTAAAAGAGATCGTGGATTACCATTCTATACTCGGTGAAACCACGGTCCTCATGGTAAAATTACATAGATAATATTGCCATGGAATGGAACGATTTGTATGCGAAATTGAACAAAATAAAAACAGAGTTCGATAAATCCTACAAATCCCTTAATCAAAACAGACCAATTCAAGGAAGCACAATAAAAAACACGCAGAAATAGTAGTAAATTGTTTTAACGAGGCGCGCATATTAATACATGGGCAACGGGAAAAATTAAATGACGACCATTGGTCAAGGGTATCAAAATTTTTGCAAATGCTCAGAGAAAACCTAATATTGATAAAAGAAAAATTCAATTTGGATATCTCTGTACCTACCATTCTTAATACCGCAATAACAGTTGAAACCGATGAAGAATCAACATTGGAAGAGTCAACTGGTTTAGATCAAACGGAGCAAGAAAATTTTAACGCGGAAATTAAGGAAGAAGATTTAAATAATCTTACTATCCCAGCCGTTTTATTATCAAACGCAGCTAATAAAACAGATTCAGAATCAGACTCAAGCGCAAACATAATTAAGAACAATAACTTCGAAATGGCGCAAACTAATATCGACTTCATTAACACTGCATCAAAGCTTATACCAGTTTTCGATGGTAAAGCAGAAAACTTAACCAGTTTCATTGATGCATTGCATATTATAGAGTCAATAAAAGGCGAACACGAAAGCCTAGCCGTCTCTATAATAAAGACAAAACTAAAGGGCGTAGCAAGAAATCTAATTGGAAACGAAACAACGGTAGGTGAAGTAATTGCCAAGTTAAAAAAGACGGCTTAACACTAGAACTAGCAAGAAGTTATTCCACACAGCACGCAGTAAAAGCAATGACTAAAAACTGCACGATTAATAAGGTAAAACTTATCATGCAAGCCGGCAACTTCAACACAAGGAACGAAGCAGTTTCAAAATTCGTAAACAGCTGCACAGAAGCAACTGGACAACCAAATTCGGTCCTCTACTACAACAATTATACACAGCGCGGCGGAAACCGCGGACGTGGAAGTTATAGAGGTAATTTTCGTGGTCGTGGTAACAATTATGGTTACTACAACAATATCAACCAAAACAATGGTCGCGGCAACTACAGAGGAAACTCAAGGGGCCGTGGCAACCCGAGCGGAGGCTACAATAACAACAATACAAGCAATGTAAGAGTAGCCAATGACACCTCGGGAAACTCCGAACCCCCTTTAAATGTTCAACAGTAGAAAAAGTAACGGTCCATACTATTAATCTCAGTCAGAATATTTTCGTCTCATTCACCCATGTGACTACTGGAAAAGAACTTGTCTTTTTGGTAGACACAGGTGCCGAAATCTCTATAGTAAAAGAAAATTCAGATATATTTCAAAACGTACAAAATAATAACATAATAGATATACGGGGAATAAGCCAAGAAATTACTAAATCCAAAGGCTTAACATCAATTGAAATACAGACTACCAAGTACATAATTCCACACGATTTTCATATCGTAGACTTACACTTAGCCGTCCCTTGTGATGGCATTTAAGGAATTGATTTTATTAAAAAATACAACTGTCAATTAGATTTTCAGCCATCTGAAGATTGGCTTATAATAAGACCAAACAATTTAAAATTTCCAATTTATGTTCCAATAGAATACAGTTCTGGCAATAACTCAATTCTTCTGCCAGCAAGATCACAAGTCATTAGAAAAATAAAATTAAATTCAAAAGAGGACAGTGTATTAATTCCAACTCAAGAAATTGAGCAAGGAATTTATATAGCAAGTACAATAGCTACAACACAAAATGCCTTCATAAGACTACTGAATACAACAAGCGAAGATAAAGTGGTCAGTGCAGACAATTTAAAATTTGAATCACTATTGAACTATGAAGTAGTTGAAGGAAACAAAGAAAATAGAGAAAAGTCTGTATTATCCCAATTGTCAGAAAATTTTCCCCCACAATTCAAATTCCAACTCACAAATTTATGTAAAAAATATAATGACATATTCGGATTAGAATCCGAACCAATTAGCACAAATAATTTCTACAAACAAAACTGAGATTGAAAGATGATGAACCCGTTTACATAAAAAACTATAGAAGCCCACATGGTCAGGATGAACGAAATTCAAAAGCAAGTCGGAAAACTAATCACCGACGGGATAGTCGAACCTTCAGTATCGGAATACAATAGCCCATTATTGCTCGTCCCTAAAAAATCAGTTCCAGGTTCCGAAGAAAAAAAGTGGCGATTAGTAATTGACTATCGTCAGATTAATAAAAAATTATTGTCCGATAAATTTCCACTCCCTAGAATTGATGATATTTTAGACCAACTAGGTCGAGCAAAATACTTTTCATGTCTTGATTTAATGTCAGGATTTCATCAAATAGAACTTGAAAAAAGCTCAAGGGACATAACTTCCTTTTCAACGAGCAATGGCTCGTATCGATTCACACGATTACCTTTTGGCTTAAAAATAGCGCCAAATTCATTTCAGAGAATGATGACTATTGCATTCTCTGGACTTGAACCTTCACAAGCATTCCTTTATATGGATGACTTAATAGTTATAGGTTGTTCCGAAAAACATATGCTTAAAAACTTAACAGACGTTTTTGAGAAATGTAGGAAATACAACCTAAAGTTACATCCACAAAAATGTTCATTCTTTATGCATGAGGTGACTTTTCTAGGTCATAAGTGCACAGATAAAGGAATACTTCCAGATGACAACAAATATGACGTCATACTGAATTATCCAGTCCCACACGATGCAGACAGCGCAAGACGTTTTGTAGCATTCTGCAATTACTACAGAAGATTCATAAAAAATTTCGCCGATTATTCACGGCACATAACACGATTATGTAAAAAGAATGTTCCTTTTGAATGGACATCTGAATGCCAAAACGCATTCGAATATTTAAAAACAAAACTTATGGAACCTACTTTGCTACAATATCCAGATTTTAGTAAAGAATTTTGTATAATTACTGATGCAAGTAAGCAAGCATGTGGAGCGGTTTTAACTCAAAACCATAACGGACTCCAACTCCCCGTTGCATATGCATCAAGAGCTTTTACCAAGGGAGAAAGTAATAAGTGTACTACCGAGCAGGAACTAGCTGCAATACATTGGGCAATATTACATTTTCGACCATACATTTATGGCAAACATTTCATTATCAAAACCGATCACAGACCGTTAACATACTTGTTCTCAATGACTAACCCAAGTTCCAAACTGACACGTATGAGGCTAGAATTAGAAGAATACAACTTCACCGTTGAATATTTAAAGGGAAAAGACAATTACGTAGCTGATGCGTTATCAAGAATAACCATCAAAGAACTACAAAATATAACCGGAAATATACATAAAGTCACTACAAGAAATCAAAGTAGACAGAAATCCTGCGCAGGAGAAAAAGAAATAGACTTGCCTAGGCAATCTATGGAAAAAGCTTCAAAGCCCAACGTATACGGAGTCATAAACAATGACGAAGTACGTAAAGTAGTGACCTTGCATGTAAAAAATATGCTATGTTTATTTAAACATGGAAAAAAAGTTACTGCAAGATATGATGTTAGCGATTTATATACCAATGGAGTCCTTGACTTAGGTCAGTTTTTCCAAAGGCTTGAGAAGCAAGCCGGTATACATCAAATCAGCCAACTCAAAGTGGCACCGTGGGAAAATATCTTTGAATACATTTCAATAGATAATTTCAAGGAAATGGGCAATAAAACATTAAAATCATTGAGAGTAGCGCTACTCAACCCGGTGACCCTAATAAATTCTGAAAAAGAAAAAGAAGCAATTATGTCTACATACCATGATGAACCAATTCAAGGAGGTCATACTGGCATTTCTAAAACCTTGGCCAAGGTCAAAAGACATTACTTTTGGAAAGGAATGACTCGATATATTACAGAGTACGTACGAAAATGTCTAAAATGTCAAAAAGCGAAAATAATCACGCATACGAAGACCCCATTAACAATTACGGAAACACCACAAACAGCTTTTGACAGGGTAATCGTGGACACGATCGGTCCACTACCTAAGTCTGAACAAGGGAATGAATACGCAGTTACTTTAATCTGCGATTTAACAAAATACCTTGTAGCAATACCAATTCAAAATTAAAGTGCAAAAACAATAGCAAAAGCTATATTCGAAGATTTTATTCTGAAGTACGGTCCAATGAAGACGTTCATTACGGACATGGGAACGGAATATAAAAATTCAATAATTGAAGATTTATGTAAAAATTTAAATATCAAAAACATAAATTCTACTGCACACCATCACCAGACTGTCGGAACAGTGGAGCGAAGCCACAGAACACTTAACGAGTTCATACGCTCATACATCTCAGTTGATAAAACAGATTGGGATGTATGGCTACAATACTTCGTATACTGCTTTAACACAACACCCTCTATGGCACATAATTATTGTCCATATGAACTAGTTTTTGGGAAAACTCCAAACTTATCAAAACATTTCAATAGCATAGATAGAATAGAACCATTATATAATATAGAAGATTATGCTAAGGAATCTAAATTTAGATTAGAACAGGCATATAAAAGAGCCAGAATAATGCTAGAAACTAATAAACAAAAACAAAAAGATAGATACGACAAAAATAGTTTAGACTTTGAATTAAAAATAGGAGACCAGGTTTTATTAAAAAATGAAACTGGCCATAAGCTAGACTTTAAATATTCAGGACCATATATAGTAAATAAGATAGAATCCAATAATAATATAACTATTTTAAATGCAAAAAATAAAACACAGACAGTTCATAAAGATAGATTAAAAATTTGTATAGAATAGATTTTGTAGGATGGCCATTCATAAGAAAAAAAAAAAGAAATAAAATAACATAAAAATTTTCTCTTCAAAAAAAAAAAAAAAAAAAAAAAAAAAATGTTTTTTACTTTACTATAATAAAAATATAGGAATACAAATACACAATACATTTTATAATAAATAATAAGAAATAGTCGCATAAATTTTCAAAGTTTCAACTTCACTAAGTTTTCTTTTCTTGTGTTTATAAAATCAAGTCTAACATACATACATCCAACATTACAGTATACATGCGACAGCCGGAGATGTTTGTCAATGAAGAAAAACCGAATGCTGTTTGTAAGCTGAAGAAATCGATCAATGGTCTCAAACAAGCAGGACAGGAATGAAACATAAAAATAGAGATTTTCAGCAGTGCTCGACAGATAGCTGTGTATAAGTTGATCGGGAAACGGTAGCCCTTTATGTTGATGACATGCTTGTGGCATGTTCGAACTATAGGAAAATAGCGGCGATTATGAAGAAATTAAATGAGCACATTGAGGCAGTAAAGTTTTATTTAGAACTAGAAGTAAACAGAGTCGGACTACAAGGGGATATATCAATTCATCCAGAACGGTATATACAAAATTTCTTAGCAGAATGGAATATGGAAAAATTCAAGCCAGCACCCACACCGTTTGCGGTGGAAACGATTTTGGAGAAATGCACAGGCAGAATATTGCAGACAGCAAGAAGACAATACCAAATATATGTCGTTATCTCGCGCTCTCCCACTTTTGCATTTATAAGCGTTTCTTTTACTTTTGTGTTTATAATTTTTGTGTTTTTATTTGATACCTGTGTCAAATTGACTGAGGTATTTATTAGGTATTAGGTATTTTTTTGCGTAATAATAATGTAATTTACTTACTTCTTCTTTACTTACTATAAATAAAAACAAGAAAGGAAGCTAACTTCGGCAAGCCGAAGTTCATATACCCTTACAGCTATTGCAAAAACTAAATATTCTTAAAAACATTAAAATTATGATTTACTTGCGTACATGTTTAAAAACATTGAAGCTATGATGATTTGCAGCCATATTATTTGATAGTTCTTGTGGCAGCTATATGATGTCGTTTTCCGATTTTAATAAAATTAAAAAGCGGAATTCTGAACTGTCAAATACATAATAAGACAAAAATAATTAAAAAAAAAATTCCATAATAGAAAAGTTACATTAAAAAATATTGTTTATATATTTTTATTGTTTCCATGGGAGCTATATGATATATCCGTCCAATTGTAATGAAATTTAAACCGTAATTCTGAAATATTTAACCATTACTATATGTCTAGAAACAAAAAAAATTAAAAAACTGCAAAGCTATAATTTTTTGTTTATATATTTTGATGAAATTTAAACCGTAATTCTGAAATAATTAACCATTACTATATGTCGAAGAACTAAAAAAAAATTAAAAAACAGCAAAGTTATATTTTTGTTATTTTTTTCCCGATTGTTCCTATGGTAGCTATATGGTATAGTCGTCCGATCCATCTCGTTCCGAATCATATACTACCTGCAATAATAATACAATTTTTGGGAAAGTTTCATGCTGATAGCTTTAAAACTGAGAGACTAGTTTGCGTAGAAACGGACGGACAGACGGACATGGCTAGATCGACTCGCCTAGTGATGATGATCAAGAATATATATACTTTATAGGGTCGTAGATGTCTCATTCACTGCGTTGAAAACTGAATGAAATTATAATACCCTCTGCAAGGGTATAAAAATAAGAAACCATCAGTACATAAGGATAGGCTAAAAATTATTACTTCATAATAAATTTAATTCTCTTATATAAAAATATAACGTATGGCCATAGGATCATAATTATATTGAACAAATTATAAAAAAAAATAAAAAAAAAATAAATGAATTACACTTTCTGATTCGAAGAAAAAAAATGAAATAAAATAAGATGTTCATTTATATTATATACATATTTCCAGCCAAGGTAACGAAATTATCCTAGTTTCTGCCTTAACACATTTATAAGACACATTAAAAGAAGTGGAGTTGCCGCAACCGCCTCGATTTTTTTAAATTAAAATGTAATACTTTCTGCATAAAATGCCACGCTCTACGCTCTTTACAGACAGAAAAAGGCAATTTTTCTGGCCTATTCTCGGCTCGCTGTGAATATGAGCCAAATATCTAAAATATTGGTAGAAGTCGAACCGTTATTAGAAAAAAACGAAGCACTGGTCGAAACCCAAAACTTTCTGACAGCGATAAAAGGCATATATAACATTAAGTCAGTTATTCTAACACGTCGTGCTCCCAGCTAGCTGCTCTAAGCAGTCGCAAAGTCTCTCAAATGACTGTGAGCAGGACTCTAAAAAACTCGTGACATATTGTCAGAGATATTTAAAAAAAAACCTCGCATTAGTTTTGTTTAACGCAATTAAGGTACTGACTGGTACTCGGGAAGTTCAATTTAACATATATATTTAACATTACACTTATCATTTTTTTTTCATAAAAAGTAATTTTTCGGGTGAAAAAAATTTAATCTCAATGGACCAGATGGATTTAGACATTATTGGCGAGATTTGAGTAGAAATTTCGGGGCCGAATCAACCGTGGTTTGGGGCGCTTTTAATAAGCTAGGAACTCGTAATTTACAGTTCACAGCTCCAGGATGGGCAGCAGTGGGTAATACGGGTACTGAACAACAGCCTGCTTCCATATTTGATGTACAAGTAAAATCGGGAAAAGCCGCATATATTTATGCAGGTTAATGCCGGAGTCCATACGAGTTGTCAAACCACACAATTTTTGCGAGATTGTTTCGTCGAAGCTATGGACTGGCCAGTGTGCTCTCCGGATCTGAACCCAATAGAAAACATTTGGGGAGTACTAGCAAGATAATGCCAAGTATGAGTGCGTTCAGGACCTTAAAACAGCTATTTTGTCTGAATGGAGCCAACTTGACCCAAGTTTATTTGAAAACCTCTTAAAAGTCAATGAAAAACCAAATTTTTTATGTTGGTATTTGTCAAGGTTTTGCGATAAACTATTAAAATGTTGTTTTCTTATAGCACTAATATAATTATAATTATTGTTTCTCATTTCCCACATCAGAACCAAAAACCAAAAGTGTCTTATAATTATCAGCCATGTTCCAGTTTTCATTTCGGAAAGATTCACACGGATTCGAATTTCCCAGACCTGTTCCATTTTTCTCTTCCGAAAGACTCACACGGAATCTAATTTCCCACTGGTAATTCTCTGTAATTCTCTTAAGAATGGGAGCTTTATGATATAGTCGTCCGATTTTGATTAAATTTAAACCGTAATTCTGTCAAAGAACTAAAAAAAATCAAAAACAGCAAAGTCATAATTTTATTTTATTTAGTTTTCCGATTGTTCCAATGGGAGCTATATAATATAGTCGTCCGATTTTAATAAAATTTAGACCGTAATTCTAAAATATTCAACCATTACTATAAATCAAAGAACTAAAAAAAACAAATTAAAAAACAGCATATATAGCGTCCTCACACAGCCGTGTAAAAGAGTTGTAGCGAAAAAGTTGAAGCGTCCCATTCAGATAGGCACCCGCTGATGCAAAAAACAGCTGATCGGACTACTAAAAGTTAACAAACCCAAAAAGAAGAAGAGAAATGCAATTTTCCCGCCAACAAAATGGATATTAACGCAATACTAAATACAATTTTGACATTCACAAGTGGAAAGTTTAAAGATGAAAGCTAGATTTTTAAGTTAATGCCTTCCTATTCTTTCATATTACCGAATTGGCATTTGTTTTTGCTTAAATTGGCAGATTTGGCCAAAATGCATCTCCATCTGCGAAAAATCACAAAATTGCAAAGTACAAATTATTTAACTACTTCAAAAATACTGAGTCCCAACCTACTACTCGCAACAGCGAGCTGTAGCGTCTTTTCCCCGTCTCTTTCTAGCACATCTACATATTATGGAAGAAAAATCCGCTGAAGCGTAATTTGGTCACTGAAGCAGAAAAGCCGCCTGTCTAAATAGGCTTATAGAGGTGGAGAAAAATCGATGTTCGTGGACATCGAAGTTTTCAATGTTTTTAAAGAAAAAATTATTAAAACATCGATGTTTAAAAAAAATTGTGTTTTGGCCTAAGGGTCCCCCCCTTAGTGTTACATTTCTGAATTCTTGTAATGGTAAACAAAAACAAATTCTTCATGACTAAAGATCCACCGCCGCTTCATATTTTAAAATATCTCAAAACACCTAATAATTTAATTTAAAAACTTGACTTTACTCTCATACCTTTTAAGCTTCCATTACATTAGTAATGTAGTAATAACATCAATAATCGTTAAAAACATCGATGTTCCCAACATTTTTTTAACGTCGATTCATCGATGTTTCTCCACTTCTAAACTCTTAAAAGCTGGGCTTATTCAGTGTGGGATGTGCCAGGATGTTGAAGAAAACTTGATTTTTGCCAAGCGATTGCAGGAGGCTGAAATGATCGTTATGTTAGGCAGCAACGGTGTAAAA
The DNA here is from genome assembly GCF_025200985.1 of Drosophila gunungcola. Taxonomy (NCBI): domain Eukaryota; kingdom Metazoa; phylum Arthropoda; class Insecta; order Diptera; family Drosophilidae; genus Drosophila; species Drosophila gunungcola. The sequence goes on along the minus strand of NW_026453215.1, from coordinate 508,447 downwards.
AATTCAAGGATGGATACATTGTAGCTGAGAATTCAGGTATGTTCAATTCAACAAGTTTTGAATTTAAAGCCTATAGCATCTAACGTGGAAAAGAAAAATAATGAATATCGGTTATGGCATGAGATATTAGGTCACATTGGTAAAGGAAAATTGGTGGAAATTAAAAGAAACAATTTATTTAGTGACAATAATTTTTTAGATAATGTTTATCCAGTTGTTTAAATTTGTGAAACAAGCCAGATTGCGATTCGAATAACCCCTATTTGTAATCCATTCTGATGTATGCGGCCCAATAACACCTGTTTCACTTGATTTTCGCGGCTTAATATACACATTATTGTGTAACGTATTTAATGAATTAGATGATTAATAAAATGTTGTCAACTGTTACGAAGGACATAGTGCACTTTTGACTTTTTATATTTATTATATAATTTAAGCCAAAACAGGGACTGGCGGTTGCATTTCGAAATAGTCGATTGCTCAATAAATTATTTCTTAAGCAGAATTTTTAGTATTTCGCATTTAGTAGCGAAAATTTGTCACCAAAACATTTCGATTTATATTTATTTATTCGCCAATGGATAAATCGTTATCTGGCTTATCAGATAACTTAACTCTAAAACTAATTAAAAAATATTCCCTAAGCAATTGCCTAAGCACATCTTTATTGGATCCCCAACGCAATCGAATAATCGCTGGAAAGGCGTTAAACAGTTTCAAAGCTCTTAAAATTGGCTCATTCCGCGCATAGTTGGTCCTCGCAGCACTTTCGTCAAACGACGGTACGGAGACTTCTGGCTGGGACGTTAAATTTAATTGAGTTTAATAAGAAGGGACTATCATTATTACCAATTATTACATCATTGAGAAAGAGCAAGTTCGCTATCGAACGCCTATCTACAAGACTGTAGGCGTGCAGTAGGCAACATTGGCTAGAGTAAGCTGGCAAAGGTTCCGAAAAGTGTAACGGCTGACGTGCAAATATTAATTTTTTTTTCTGCAGCCTCTCTATCCTATTAATATGTATATCACCTGAAGGGTTCCAAATAAAGAACGCATACTCCACCCTTGAACGCACAAATGCTAAGAACACTGTTAGTCTTGAGTATGGGTCCCTAAACAGTACAGTGTTTCTTTTGACAAATCCGAACATTGCATATGCCTTCGGCAGAATATGGTTTATATGATTAATAAACAAAAATTTGCTGTCAAAGAGGACCCGAAGATCCATAATCTCGGAAAGTGCAGAGAGTAAGTGGATATTAATAACATATGTTGAATATTTAATATTTAAGACACATTTACTATAGCGAACAACATAACATTTATTCAGTCTGAGAGGCAAGTTGTTCTGAATAGCGTCGCTTGTGATAGGTTGTGTTTATCTTGTGCTCTGTGATTTTGTCAAGTTTTGATTAATATCTGAAAGTACAGGTGTTTTTCTTTTAACCTCTGAACCTCTGCATTTTGGGTGTTAACAGAAGTGTTATTCTGCGCTCCGTGTTAATTTTGAATATTGTGTCGGTACTACCGTCACTTTAGTAGTCGTAATTGATTGCTAATTATTAAAAACAATGACTTCATTAATTTGTGAATTTTATGTTCAATTATGCATTGACTGCTTTTGGTTTTGCAAAATTTCTGAGAGCAATTTCTCACTTTTATTGCGCGCTTTTCAAAAATTGATTTGTTGTTGTTATCCGTGCTCTCCTAGCTATGGTGAACTGTCCGGTCGTGCTATCTTATCTTATGTTATGTTATCTATCTTAACTAAAAAGAGTTCTTCTTTTGTTTTGGTTTATCACGCTCTCCATAAATTCGTACTGCCTGTACTTGCGGATCTATTGCCTCAATACAGTCGAGGTTAATTAAATAAGTATTACACTTATTTTTTTAGTTCAGAGTTCATGTTCGTACTGTATCCTGTGCGTTTAACAATAAAATTACTATACGTCAACCTTTGGTTTGCTGTTGGATTGGCGATAACTAAGCCCATCCTTGCATCGTTGACAATCAAAAACCTCGTTTTTGCCTTATCTGGACGTGTCCGAGCTGCAGCCATATTGAGGTCGATATGAAATCGTTTATGACTTTAAAGTTTTTTCAAGTGGATTTTGAGAACTTCAAGATAAATTTAAATCTGCGGAATCTTACTTCAAGAATCTAAAAGTGTTAAGTGCTACCTCAAATTTGATAAAAAGTAATTGCTCGTTATCTGTTCCAGAGTCTGCTGCCCTAATAGTGTTTAGCCCTAAAGCGGGTATATCTCTTCCCCGTTTGCCGTAGAAGCATGCTGGCTTTTATGAGTTTAATAAACCTTTCACAACTAAGCTTTTTCCTTGTCCGGCCATCGTTAGAGTATTGTTTGTGCATATTGTCTCCGCAGACTGTCACTTATCAAAATATGATAGAGTGTGTATCTGGGACACTGACCGTCGGTTGCCATCTTATAGTGATAGGTTACGTTTGATTGTTTGATTCGTCTCTGCCATTGTGGAAGTTTAACTATGCCCCTTATGACCCTTTCCGTGTTCCTTGTTATTCGGAGTATCTTAAGCGTGAAATTTTATTAAATTATTAACTTTTTTGTCGTGATTCTATGTAACTACCACTCGATGTGAGCAGGGGCATATCGTAAAACAGATCCCCGTTATTGGCATCTTTTTTTTTGGCAATTATTTGTATTTTACACGCTACACAAGGACGATCCTTGTTTTCGTATATGCGTAGGAGTGTCCAAAGATCCCAAATATTAAGTGCAGTGTAGGTAAAAGCTTGTCAGTATTCTTGTGTTGTTATAAGAGGTGCCCGTGTCTATCATGGCCAATAATCGCCAGGTACGCTGGGTGCCGTCTGCGGAGACGTCGTCGACCCAATGACGAAGCAAGCCGTCTAGCCAGACGGTTCGTGTGATCCAAAAAGCGATCTATGTATCGATTTGAAAAGCTACAAATTGTCTCCATATCCGTAACAACACATGATTTTTGACATAATGGTGCCATTTCACACCCAGTATCCTTCTAAGCGCCTTTGATATGCACGTTTGTACCCTATTAAGAGATGAATCACAGGATGTGCCCCAGCAAGATATTCCCCAATTCAACGTCGGCAGGACAATGGCTGATACATGGTCGAAGAAGGCAGTCCATTCTGACCAGTTTTGATCTAGCTGAGCCATATACGCGGTCAATTTGTTCTTTCCAACAAGGGCGACGGTCCAATGCTACTCCAAGGTAGGTCACCTTGTCTTAAGCCTATTCCCATCAAGGTAGAGGCTACGCGAACGGCCAGGGCGGAGAGCAAATATTGTGTGCTGAGTTTTGTCGGCGTTCAGTGCAATGTTCCACCGAGAAGCTCAACACTCGAATTCATTTAAGAATTTCAGGACACGCCCGGAGGCAGATGATGGGGTACTACCAACTGCAAGAAATGCAGTGTCATCTGCATAGGTGGCCAGGAGTGTACCGCGTGCAACTGGGTTTTGAAGACGTATAAACTGTATACAGGACCGGCTCCAGGACGCTTCTTTGCGGGACCCCATCACGAATTGGGCGTAGTCCAGAACGATGTCCACGGATGTCGACAGCAAACTCTCTTTTTTCCAAGAATAACACGATTAGCTTCCATAATCCCTCAGGCAAAAGTGGCATTAGTTTGTAAATTAGACCTTCGTGCCAAACCCTGTCAAAGGCCAGTCGAACATCAAGAAAGACAGCTGAGTGCTTCCAAAGCACCCAGTACATGATTCACTACTCTGTGCACTTGCTCAACAGCACAATGGCGACTACGAAAGCCAAACTGGTGGTCTGAAAGTGCTTTATCAAACGCAGCTATAGTTAAGAGCCTAGCAAGCAAGATTCGCTCAAAAATCTTGGAAACATTGGATAGGAGACTAATCGGTCGATAGAAATCTGGGGAGCACAGGTCTTCTACTCTTTTTGAAACCATTGTGACTAGAGTACGTTTCCAAGGGGCTGGGAAATGACCAAGGTCTAGGGAGGCATTAAAGAGTTGGCAGAGCTGCGTAATGACTGAGCTAGGCAGAGCGTTTTCAACCTTTCCGTCAATAGCTTCCATGCCAGGAGCTTTAGTGAAAACTTGTCGCCTAATATGATCACGAACCTCACCCTTGTCTACTGGACGCACATAAACAGTAGGGCCAAAAGAGAGTCCTTATCAAGAGATAATTGTTTGGACTTATTGGCTTGTTGCAAAGTCAAATGTATTGAAGCGATTTTCCAAATCATCTGCAAATACTTCAGCAATCTCGAAATCGCTGTGGGCCCAAGTGCCATCGTAACGTTTAAGTGAGAATCTCTGAAGTGGCTGTCTTTTTAGGTTGCGGGTGCATTTCCACAGCGCAAACCCGTAATTCTGGTTAGGGTCAATAGCACTGAGCTTGTCCATAAAGAATTCAGACTTGGCCAAACGGAGGACTTTTTTAAGATCTGACACAGCTGCCTTCCACCATGCCATGTTGATGGCATGCCTCATGCTGCTGGGTGCATGACCTTTTCTGGCCAAGGCAGCCATTTCTAGCTTCGAAGCAGACCAAGATGGTGGAGAAAGAGGAAAGAAACTTCTAGCAGGCGGGGCAGCTTGGTGGATCTGGTCAACTAAGTTGCCAGCTTCCATATACATCTGCTGGCTCTGCGATACAATCATGCCTGCAAAATGTGCAGGATTTGTTAGCAGAGTTAGAGATTACATTGACATGCGGACTGGGCTCTTGTGGTTATGTGAGTCCTGCAGGGAAGTGGAACTTAAGATGTGTGGCTTTATGTGGCAGACTCGTGACGCTTTTAAGAATCTTTTTGGAGTGTTAAAGAAACTCACTGTAGGGCCTAACGCGGTAAGTGAACAATTTAAAAGTAAACAAGAATGGAAGCAAACTTCGGCAAGCCGAAGCTTATATACCCTTGCAGCTATTGCAAAAACTAAATTTCCTTGAAAGCATTAAAATTATGATTTACTTGCGTATATGCTTAGCAACATTAAAGCTATGGTGATTTGAAGCTTAATAATAGTTCCAATGGCAGCTATATGATATCGTTTTCCGATTTCAATAAAATTAAAAGCGTAATTCTGAACTGTCAAATTATTAATTGGTAAAATATGTTTATATATTTTTATTGTTTCCATGGAAGCTATATGATATAGTCGTCCGATTTTGATAAAATTTAAACCGTAATTCTGAAATATTTAACCATTACTATATGTCTAGAAACAAAAAAAATTAAAAAACTGCAAAGTTATAATTTTTTGTTTATATATTTTGATGAAATTTAAACCGTAATTCTGAAATAATTAACCATTACTATATGTCGAAGAACTAAAAAAAAAATTAAAAAACAGCAAAGTTATATTTTTTTATAATTTTTTTCAGATTGTTCCTATGGGAGCTATATGACTACTTCGTCCGATTTTGGTAAAATTTAAACCGGTATTCAGATATATTCAACCATTACAATATATCGAAGAATTAAAAAAAAAATAAAAAAAAACAAAGTTATAATGTATTTTTGGTTTATTTTTCCGATTGTTCCTATGGGAGCTATATGCTAAAGTCGTCCGATCCGGCTCGTTCCGACTTATATAATAATAATAATAGGAAGACAACTTTTGGGAAAGTTTCATGCAAATAGCTTAAAAACTGAGAGACTAGTTTGCGTAGAAACGGACGGACAGACGGACGGTCGGACGGGCAGACGAACATGGCTAGATCGACTCTGCTGCTCAAGAATATATATACTTTATAGGGTCGAAAATGTCTCCTTCACTGCGTTGCAAACTTATAATACCCTCTGCAAGGGTATAAAAACTGCTAGGTGAGTCACTTAAGCGAGCCTATTAGAGCGGGCGCTTTTTAAATTCAGTTTGTGAAAAGGAATATGCCCCAATTACAATTTTAATTACTTGTAATAAGTTTTTACCTGCACCTAGCTCATCACCCATATCACTGGAGAAGTTGTAGAGTAGCCCGGTGGATCAAAAGCTTTACAGCCAGAAGCTTTTAATGCTCTAAATAATACAATTGTTGGCCTGATGATGAACTAATAGTAAAAGAATTTGTTCCTAACAGACAAAGAAAAAATGTAAGGGGACTTAATATGAGCTGTACGCTGACTATTCAGCCTTAAATGACCAACTCCAAAGTTTTTCCAAACTACTTTAACACTTTTAGGAGAGGTGGTGCTTATTGCTGTTAACTTCAGTCTTATATCGGAAATATTTCAGCCTGAATACCCCAATAAAATAGAAGTTGTTAGTGTAAAAGTTTCCTAGATGCCTTACTATTTTTGTAACCTGTTCTTAATATCCCCCTGGATCTGACATTATAATTAATGAACATCATTTGTCTGCTATAAAATCTGTTCTATCTCTACTTTCTGACAAAGATCATTTAATTCTGTTCGGAGATTGCGGTCTCCCAGATATATCTTGGTCATCTCCTGTCGATTCCCATGCTTGCACGCCTTTGTCGGATTATGACTTTGTTGATGGACTCTTAGAGCTATGATTACAACAAATTAGCTTTATCAGAACTCTTTAAATAGGCAATTAGATCTGGTATTTGTTTTGGATCAGTCGTTGTATCTAAAATTGACCCTCTATTTGCCCCAGAGGTCCGATAACATTTCCCTGCCCTGCCCTGATACCTATTTCGATTTAGTTTCTCAACTTATAACAAAATGCTTCCGTTAATGTTTTAATAAACTTTACTACTTGATTTCCGAATTCAACAATGGAAAGTTCCACTGAATTATACTTTATCGTTTTAAGATGTTTTTAAAGAATGCGATCCTGACAGTCTTCCTCCAAGACAAGATTTTCAAACTCTTAAAAGCCATATGATTTTAATGTTTTTAACAATCAATGCTATTCTATGTATTTTCAAATAATCCGAAGCAGTTTTATAACTTTGTAAGTGTCAAGCGAAAAACTCCGCCTTGCCTTTATTAGTACGATTAAACCCAACAGAGGCGTCTACTGACTCTGAAATTGCTGAAATATTTGCCAAGTTCCTCCAAACTAACTATAGAGCGGATTCTTGTCTAAATTCAGTTAACCCTTACAAGTTAAACAGATCAAATTGTATTTTTTCCCCGGTTATAACAGAATGTCCTCTTCTAAGGGATTTGGAGACCATGGGTGCTTGCATAAGTTTTGTGCCTCAACTATTTGTAAAGCGATTCTTAAACTGTTTCAATTGTCTACCTCAACATCAGTTTTTCCAACTATCTGGAAAGATTCTTTTATTATTCCACTCCATAAAAAGCAAGGAAAGTCGGAATATATTTAAAAACGCAATTTTCATTATGATTAAAGTAAAATCTGGAGTGCCGCATGGTAGTCGTTTGGGCCCATTGCTATTTACTTTATTCATCAATGATCTTCCTTCTGTCATAACACACTCTCGAGTATTAATGTATGCTGATGATGATAAACTTTGTTTGTCCTATAATAATTTCCAATCAGATTTCGGTTTACAGTCTGATATTGATTATTTTCAGAGATGGTGTCAATCTAACCTCTTAAATCTGAATTTCCTTAAATGTAATATAATGACATTTTATACCACTGGACCGAATATTTTCGGTCAACAATTTAGGAGTTCTTCTTGACCCAAAATTTAAAATTCGACCGTCACACAAAGTCTACTGTTAACAAGGTTATGAGTCTTCTTGGATTTATTAAGCGATGGTCAACAGAATTTGCCGATCTTTATGTAGATAAATTATTATATACTTCCCTTCTCCGTCCTAATTTAAAATATTGCGCCCCCGTTTGGAGTCGGTACAAAAAAAATTTTCTTTTCGACCTTTGTGGTTTGAACTGGGATCAGAACTATTACTATTGCTTAATTTACCCACTCTTGTAAATCGTAGAATCATGCATGGAACTATTTTTATGCAAAATCTTGTCAAAGGTGATTTTGACTTTATAGAATTGGTAAGCCGCTTAACTTTTAATGTGCCCTTTAGACCAACCCCCAACTACCATCCTCTTACCTTGCCAAGATGTAATTATTATAACAATTTATTTAATCAAACTTGCATATTAACCTATATCCCTGCCTTAAAAACTACTTAGTTTTAGTTTTTTTATAAATGTTATGTTATTTGTGTTTAAAAACGTGATTCTAAAATTTTTAACCATTGCTGTTTGAACACAGATTTAAAAAAAAAAAATTGAAATATAAAAAATTTAAATGTTTGTTTCACTTCTTTTTTTTATATTTTGATTATTTCCATGGGAGCTATATGATGAACTCGGCCGATCTTTACGAAATTGAAATCGTAATTCTGAAATATTAGATTATGACTGACTATATAGAAATTAAAAAAAAAATTCCAAAAAACGCAGTTATTATTTTTTCATTTATTTTTCTGATTGTTCCAAGGCTAGCTTTATGCTTTGGCCGACCGATCCGGCTCGTCGCTGCAACAGAAAGACAACTTTTGGGAAATTTTCATGCAGATAACTTTAAAACTGACATATGGTATTAAAAGAGATTACGTCATTTTATACCTCAAAAAACCTTACGTAAGCTAAGTCGAAAAGTTTAAAAAGGAGAACAAGTATTTTCTTGAACGCAGCTAAACATCTAATTTCCAGTGCTGATCGAAATTGTAGAAATAATTAGTTAGACACTTGGAATAGGAACTTCCAGAGACTTTCATTCGGGTTTATACAATCTTAACAAATATTCTACTTACTCGATTCATTAAAACGGCTCTTCGAATTTCCCGGACTCCGTCGTACACCAAACGAGAAGCATCAATGAAGTCATTTTCGTCGACATCTTTGTTAGAATTATTCAATAAGGCTCCAACAGCTGCTCCAACGCGTTGATCAAATTTCATCATTACTTAAAACAAATGAAACAGTAAAAAATCACATATGTTAGGTTAGCAACTTAATTTTAAACTAGTTGAAAAAAATTTAATAATTTAAAATTAAAATTTAGATAACTTATTTTGAAAGTAATTATCTATAATATCGTAATAATTTGATGTAGCTTTTTTGAGGTTCCTACGAAACTGTCTGTCTGATCGCGACGGGTCCACCGAGACTCTGGGTGTTTTGCGAACCTCCCTATCAGGCCGCCAAGGTGTTTCGCCTAGCAGGTTTATTTAGGTTCTGCCTTATCGCCCAGCCATCTATAGCTCGACCTAAACACGACCTAGCACCGTTGGATCTAAGCGCTGTAGCCTTAGACTTGTAGAATTGGAGTCGTTTGGCTTTCCGCTTTTGTGATATTCATCCTGAATCTCTGATTCTCTCACTGTTACTCCGGTTGAGCTACGCTTGCTCCGGAAGTACAAAAAATACATCGTTGATAAACCCTGTTGGCGTTCAAAAACATCCTCAAACTGCCGCCTTTGCTGCTCCTTTAAACGGAAGAATAGCTTTGCAATTTGCCTGATGACTATGATCTTACAATGACTTATGATCCAATCACCATGCCTGAGCTTGGCCATAGTTTGTCTGAGCCTGTCCAAGTTACCTTGCGTCCGGTATCGCCAAGCAATGGCTCTTTCGACTGCGGGGTTTCACTGATTTTCGGAAACTATTTGCTTCACGTTCATCTGCGACCACTGGTTCTCGCCTCAAGACAACTGGTCGAACTTTCTGTAGAAAAACTGTGGATGACGGAAGTTAATAAAGTGTGGTCCAGAAGCTGTTTAGGGATATTGGAATCCCTGCCAGCTCCTTTCAACTTAAGAACGAGCGGGCCCTTTGAGTCGTTATCAAAGGTCTCCATGCAAAAACTTAGATAGGCGAAATAGATATAGGCTAGGCTTAAAGCCGTGGAGCACAATCCTCGTAATGTATAAAACCCCCTGGTAAAAATAGTAAGGCAAACCAGGATACGTTATTTGTTGAATTAAAACCAGCTAGAAACAACAAAAACGTTTATGATATTCGCAAAATAAATTACCAGGTGGTAACAGTGGAAGCCCAGCACCAGAGAAAAGGTCCCTTACGGAGTTTCCGTGTGTGCCAGATGTGCTGGTGCCATGAGACTAAGGTCAAGGAGAAGTGTAGTTTCGTAAATTTCATTTATGGTAGTGGATATTAAATGGCACCGTTGCGGCCTAAACAGCACAATGACCAAGACCAAGGAGAGAAAATGAAAAAATCAACTATCAACGAAGTTGTGACCCGCGAGTGCATTATTCACATGGCGAAGCGTGTCCACAATATCGGTTTCAAGGAGATCTGGAGGATTGGAATGCCCTCCAGTTTTTGGGGATGCAGGCGTTTGTGCCCTCTGGGAAACCCTCTGATGGCGATTGTTTCTAACTCAAGTATGCAGAAGTATACCTATTTCTCTACCATCTTTGTCTACTTCGACGCCAGAAACTGCTGCTTTGGTGAGAATAGGCATGATCACTTTAACGTTACGATGGCACTTTCGAGATTGCTTGCAACAAGCCAAGAAGTCTAAGCAGCGATCTCTAGACTAGGACTCTCTTTTGGCATTCCTATTGATGTGCGTCCAGTAGACGAGAACGAGGTTCATAATCATATTAGGCGACTTGTTTCCACTAAATTTCCTGGCATAGACGCTATTGACGGAAAGGTAGCAAAGGCTCTTCCTAGCACAGTCATTACGCAGCTCTGGTAGCTCTTTAATGCCTGCCTTAACCTTGAAACGTGTTCTAGTCACATTCGCACCATAAAAAAGAAAAAAAAAAACTGTACTATTAATGGTAAAAGAAAATTACAAAAGAGCATAACTATACCCATGAAGGTAAATTGAAGTTTTTTTTAAATGAGAAACACAACTTGTCTAACATTAGACAAATGGTGTATATGAATTATTAGAAGCGATATAAAAACCGTTTTAGAAAAATTTGTGAAAAAAACACAAACAAAAAAGCAAAATGATTGACAACAACATTGTTTCACTGCCATAAATTGAGAAAGCAGTTAGTGTTCTTACACTCTGTATATATTTACAACAATCAGACCTAAGAAAGGGAATAGCATGAGTTCTATCCCAAGCCCCAAGTAATTTTACAATGGGGTTAGCTTTTGGTAAAGATCGAAGAGCAGGCCAAGTATAGAAACCATTTTATGGAGCTACGAAACTTAACTTAATTTCTTTGGAAAAAATATTACAAAAAATTTTCCAGTTCAACGTTAAAAGAGTTTTAGCTTTGATTTTTGAGGCAATAAACAAAGGATACCAAAAACGTTTACATGCAATCACTTCTGAACTAATAGTTCGATTAGAAACATTTTTGTACGAGCTAATAGATATTGAGAAAATAAACATTTTATTTGTTATATGCTAATTGGCATCTTTCATGTCTTAGGGTGGCATGACCGATTCTCGCGGTTTGTGGACGTGCTCACATTTTTAAATAAAAGGCATTGGGTGGTCATAACTAGAATCTGCATTTAAAATCCCAAATCTGTAGCTTTTACAGCTTCCGAAATTTCGACGTTCTTACGGACAGACTGACGGACGGGCAGATGCAGTTCTGTCCTAATCAAGAATATATTAGGGTGTCAAAAAGTCCTGTAGTAACTTTATGAACTTTCAATTCAATATGCGCATTTTTGTTTGTTAACTAGTTCCAAACGAGATGCCAACTTCATAATGCCCCCTTATAGAAGCTCGCTTTGCTGTTGGAAAAAAACTCGAGAAGCCAATATTCTTTTGTGACCAACTTCAGACTCTTCCAGACCTTTTTTAATATACATTAAGCTAATTTATACCAAAATATCAAAGTATTCCATTTCTTGGTTTTTTTTTGCCATATTTTTAAAGATACAGTTTTGAAAAATTGAATAAAAAGTAAAAAAAAACCTAGTGAAAAGAAATGATCGGAATTCTTGTGAATTAGAATTGATTAAAATGTCAAGTCAAATATATAAGTGAATTTTTTACTTATTTAAAAATTACCGACAAAAACTTTAAAATATCATGCATTTTTCGCAATGGGAACTTGATTAAGAGTTACTTTCGGGTACACTCCAAAAATGAAGTGATTCCTTTAAAAATAAATTCATTGCTTTAAAGAACCGCGGTTTTAAGTATGACCTTAATTTGAAGGAGAGGGTTTTGAATGTACAGCCAACAGAAGCCCAAAAATATGCTACATTCCTATATCTCCACATATACAAAACATGTAATGTTGCATACACTGAAGGGCCGTTTGATGCCATCTAATATTTAAAAAATAAATAATATAAATATTTAAATAATAAGAAACAAACAAAATATTGGCAGCTCTGGCACCAAAAGATGGCATTTTTAAATGGTGATAAATTTTAAACCCTTTAATGCTTTTAAATTAAGCATTTTAGATAAGCGTTACTCAACCAATTTAAAAATAAATGTGCCTCAGGATCAAGGTCTATCTTCATCATCGATCACAACGGCACTATCTAATAAGCGTAGAATAGTATTTGACAGGCAGAGCAGTCTCAGCACGGCGGCAGCCTAATTCAATAAGTTTTAAATAATTACCCAATTTGAAAAATTGTTGTGTCTAAATATGACCAAAACACACATGTACAGCCCAAAAACCACTATTTGAAATAAACATGCGCTTTAGCGTTTATAGTTTCCGAGATCACGACGTTCATACAGACAGGAATGGCTAGATCGACTCGGCTATTAATCTTGATCATGAATATATATACGTTATAGCGTCAAAAACGCTTCCTTCTTCCTGTTAAATACTTATCAACGAATACAATATACTCTTTTACTCTACGAGTAACGGGTAATAACATTACCAAAAAGCATTAAATTAGCATCGTTTTTTCATTCCGTTTTGTCGGCAACTCCATGGTATGTTAGCCTTTGGTATGTTATAAAACGGTGTTTTTATACCGAAATCGCTGTTATTTTTTGTTACGGTCTGTGAATTTTTGAACTAATTGCACATTGAACCGAAATCTCTCTGTTATTTTTTGTTACGGTCTGTGATTTTTTGTACTAATTGCACATTAAAATTGTCATGTCTGAGAAATAGTTGCTGTAATTGATGAGGCGAATAATGTAGCGTCATAAGCCCACTAGATGTATCTTAAATTACCTGAGTGATCCTCTTGAAAAATTAAACTTTTAATCTTCTCCGTGTTACCTCCGGCGGCTGCTACTTTTAACTGTATTTATTAATCCCCTTCCCTTAGATATAAGTCCTTCTTGCGTACTTATGTACGCTGATGATGTTAAATTATGTCTGCGTTATAAGGATACTTAATGCCACAAAAGTTTACAATCTGATCTTAATCTCTTTCAAATCTTTTAAACGAATGTATGAAACTATAATAAAACAGACCAAAACAATAAAAAATATGTTTGCTGTCATTTTTGAATTTTGGGAACGTATTACGTTTCGCTTAACACGAGGATTTTTACCCCCTTGTTAAGTGAAAACAAAGTGTATATTACTTTTTATCGTGTCAATCCAAAACACGTGACTTATACTCTAAGCGACTGCACTTTGAATAGAATTGCTAAACTAAAATTTTCAAATCATATTTCGTTCAAGATTAATATAGATTATGGTGTACTTGGTTTTATTAAAAGGTGGACAGATTGATAGCCCCGATTTGCTGTGTCGTCTTAACTTCACTGTGCCAAGTAGGATTAACTAGAAATTATATTTCCCTTATATATAATCAGTGTAGATCTATTTATGACTTGTATGAGCCCTTGAGAGACTTTTCCTATAATATCTAATTCTGACTCTCAGAATTTACATCCTACTTCTTTTTCTAGCGTCAATCCTCTCGCGAATCGTGTCGTACGACACACAGATGCGCACCTCGGTCGGTTGGCCGGGTGGTGGGTCGTAAGACTCCGCGCCTGTTGACCTGTTTGTTCCCACTGTGTCATCCTGTGCAACTTCTCGGAAACCCCCCGGGCTTACACGCCTTTCAAAAAAACATCAAGAATAGGCGATTTAAAAAACACACATTTGCGCTTCTTAGTTGCCATGTCGGATTTTGATCAAATTTCATCATTACTTAAAACAAATGAAACAGTAAAAAATCACATATGTTAGGTTAGCAACTTAATTTTAAACTAGTTGAAAAAATTTAATAATTTAAAATTAAAATTTAGATAACTTATTTTGAAAGTAATTATCTATAATATCGTAATAATTTGATGTAGCTTTTTGAGGTTCCTACGAAACTGTCTGTCTGATCGCGACGGGTCCACCGAGACTCTGGGTGTTTTGCGAACCTCCCTATCAGGCCGCCAAGGTGTTTCGCCTAGCAGGTTTATTTAGGTTCTGCCTTATCGCCCAGCCATCTATAGCTCGACCTAAACACGACCTAGCACCGTTGGATCTAAGCGCTGTAGCCTTAGACTTGTAGAATTGGAGTCGTTTGGCTTTCCGCTTTTGTGATATTCATTCTGAATCTCTGATTCTCTCACTGTTACTCCGGTTGAGCTACGCTTGCTCCGGAAGTACAAAAAATACATCGTTGATAAACCCTGTTGGCGTTCAAAAACATCCTCAAACTGCCGCCTTTGCTGCTCCTTTAAACGGAAGAATAGCTTTGCAATTTGCCTGATGACTATGATCTTACAATGACTTATGATCCAATCACCATGCCTGAGCTTGGCCATAGTTTGTCTGAGCCTGTCCAAGTTACCTTGCGTCCGGTATCGCCAAGCAATGGCTCTTTCGACTGCGGGGTTTCACTGATTTTCGGAAACTATTTGCTTCACGTTCATCTGCGACCACTGGTTCTCGCCTCAAGACAACTGGTCGAACTTTCTGTAGAAAAACTGTGGATGACGGAAGTTAATAAAGTGTGGTCCAGAAGCTGTTTTAGGGATATTGGAATCCCTGCCAGCTCCTTTCAACTTAAGAACGAGCGGGCCCTTTGAGTCGTTATCAAAGGTCTCCATGCAAAAAACTTAGATAGGCGAAATAGATATAGGCTAGGCTTAAAGCCGTGGAGCACAATCCTCGTAATGTATAAAACCCCCTGGTAAAATAGTAAGGCAAACCAGGATACGTTATTTGTTGAATTAAAACCAGCTAGAAACAACAAAAACGTTTATGATATTCGCAAAATAAATTACCAGGTGGTAACAGTGGAAGCCCAGCACCAGAGAAAAGGTCCCTTACGGAGTTTCCGTGTGTGCCAGATGTGCTGGTGCCATGAGACTAAGGTCAAGGAGAAGTGTAGTTTCGTAAATTTCATTTATGGTAGTGGATATTAAATGGCACCGTTGCGGCCTAACAGCACAATGACCAAGACCAAGGAGAGAAAATGAAAAAATCAACTATCAACGACGTTGTGACCCGCGAGTGCATTATTCACATGGCGAAGCGTGTCCACAATATCGGTTTCAAGGAGATCTGGAGGATTGGAATGCCCTCCAGTTTTTGGGGATGCAGGCGTTTGTGCCCTCTGGGAAACCCTCTGATGGCGATTGTTTCTAACTCAAGTATGCAGAAGTATACCTATTTCTCTACCATCTTTGTCTACTTCGACGCCAGAAACTGCTGCTTTGGTGAGAATAGGCATGATCACTTTAACGTTACGATGGCACTTTCGAGATTGCTTGCAACAAGCCAAGAAGTCTAAGCAGCGATCTCTAGACTAGGACTCTCTTTTGGCATTCCTATTGATGTGCGTCCAGTAGACGAGAACGAGGTTCATAATCATATTAGGCGACTTGTTTCCACTAAATTTCCTGGCATAGACCGCTATTGACGGAAAGGTAGCAAAGGCTCTTCCTAGCACAGTCATTACGCAGCTCTGGTAGCTCTTTAATGCCTGCCTTAACCTTGAAACGTGTTCTAGTCACATTCGCACCATAAAAAAGAAAAAAAAAAACTGTACTATTAATGGTAAAAGAAAATTACAAAAGAGCATAACTATACCCATGAAGGTAAATGAAGTTTTTTTAAATGAGAAACACAACTTGTCTAACATTAGACAAATGGTGTATATGAATTATTAGAAGCGATATAAAAACCGTTTTAGAAAAATTTGTGAAAAAAACACAAACAAAAAAGCAAAATGATTGACAACAACATTGTTTCACTGCCATAAATTGAGAAAGCAGTTAGTGTTCTTACACTCTGTATATATTTACAACAATCAGACCTAAGAAAGGGAATAGCATGAGTTCTATCCCAAGCCCCAAGTAATTTTACAATGGGGTTAGCTTTTGGTAAAGATCGAAGAGCAGGCCAAGTATAGAAACCATTTTATGGAGCTACGAAACTTAACTTAATTTCTTTGGAAAAAATATTACAAAAAATTTTCCAGTTCAACGTTAAAAGAGTTTTAGCTTTGATTTTTGAGGCAAATAAACAAAGGATACCAAAAACGTTTACATGCAATCACTTCTGAACTAATAGTTCGATTAGAAACATTTTTGTACGAGGTAATAGATATTGAGAAAATAAACATTTTATTTGTTATATGCTAATTGGCATCTTTCATGTCTTAGGGTGGCATGACCGATTCTCGCGGTTTGTGGACGTGCTCACATTTTTAAATAAAAGGCATTGGGTGGTCATAACTAGAATCTGCATTTAAAATCCCAAATCTGTAGCTTTTACAGCTTCCGAAATTTCGACGTTCTACGGACAGACTGACGGACGGGCAGATGCAGTTCTGTCCTAATCAAGAATATATTAGGGTGTCAAAAAGTCCTGTAGTAACTTTATGAACTTTCAATTCAATATGCGCATTTTTGTTTGTTAACTAGTTCCAAACGAGATGCCAACTTCATAATGCCCCCTTATAGAAGCTCGCTTTGCTGTTGGAAAAAACTCGAGAAGCCAATATTCTTTTGTGACCAACTTCAGACTCTTCCAGACCTTTTTTAATATACATTAAGCTAATTTATACCAAAATATCAAAGTATTCCATTTCTTGGTTTTTTTTTTTGCCATATTTTTAAAGATACAGTTTTGAAAAATTGAATAAAAAGTAAAAAAAAAACCTAGTGAAAAGAAATGATCGGAATTCTTGTGAATTAGAATTGATTAAAATGTCAAGTCAAATATATAAGTGAATTTTTTACTTATTTAAAAATTACCGACAAAAACTTTAAAATATCATGCATTTTTCGCAATGGGAACTTGATTAAGAGTTACTTTCGGGTACACTCCAAAAATGAAGTGATTCCTTTAAAATAAATTCATTGCTTTAAAGAACCGCGGTTTTAAGTATGACCTTAATTTGAAGGAGAGGGTTTTTGAATGTACAGCCAACAGAAGCCCAAAAATATGCTACATTCCTATATCTCCACATATACAAAACATGTAATGTTGCATACACTGAAGGGCCGTTTGATGCCATCTTAATATTAAAAAATAAATAATATAAATATTTAAATAATAAGAAACAAACAAAATATTGGCAGCTCTGGCACCAAAAGATGGCATTTTTAAATGGTGATAAATTTTAAACCCTTTAATGCTTTTAAATTAAGCATTTTAGATAAGCGTTACTCAACCAATTTAAAAATAAATGTGCCTCAGGATCAAGGTCTATCTTCATCATCGATCACAACGGCACTATCTAATAAGCGTAGAATAGTATTTGACAGGCAGAGCAGTCTCAGCACGGCGGCAGCCTAATTCAATAAGTTTTAAAATAATTACCCAATTTGAAAAATTGTTGTGTCTAAATATGACCAAAACACACATGTACAGCCCAAAAACCACTATTTGAAATAAACATGCGCTTTAGCGTTTATAGTTTCCGAGATCACGACGTTCATACAGACAGGAATGGCTAGATCGACTCGGCTATTAATCTTGATCATGAATATATATACGTTATAGCGTCAAAAACGCTTCCTTCTTCCTGTTAAATACTTATCAATGAATACAATATACTCTTTTACTCTACGAGTAACGGGTAATAACATTACAAAAAGCATTAAATTAGCATCGTTTTTTCATTCCGTTTTGTCGGCAACTCCATGGTATGTTAGCCTTTGGTATGTTATAAACGGTGTTTTTATACCGAAATCGCTGTTATTTTTGTTACGGTCTGTGAATTTTGAACTAATTGCACATTGAACCGAAATCTCTCTATTATTTTTTGTTACGGTCTGTGATTTTTTGTACTAATTGCACATTAAAATTGTCATGTCTGAGAAATAGTTGCTGTAATTGATGAGGCGAATAATGTAGCGTCATAAGCCCACTAGATGTATCTTAAATTACCTGAGTGATCCTCTTGAAAAATTAAACTTTTAATCTTCTCCGTGTTACCTCCGGCGGCTGCTACTTTTAACTGTATTTATTAATCCCCTTCCCTTAGATATAAGTCCTTCTTGCGTACTTATGTACGCTGATGATGTTAAATTATGTCTGCGTTATAAGGATACTTAATGCCACAAAGTTTACAATCTGATCTTAATCTCTTTCAAATCTTTTAAACGAATGTATGAAACTATAATAAAAGCAGACCAAAACAATAAAAAATATGTTTGCTGTCATTTTTGAATTTTGGGAACGTATTACGTTTCGCTTAACACGAGGATTTTTACCCCCTTGTTAAGTGAAAACAAAGTGTATATTACTTTTTATCGTGTCAATCCAAAACACGTGACTTATACTCTAAGCGACTGCACTTTGAATAGAATGCTAAACTAAAATTTTCAAATCATATTTCGTTCAAGATTAATATAGATTATGGTGTACTTGGTTTTATTAAAGGTGGACAGATTGATAGCCCCGATTTGCTGTGTCGTCTTAACTTCACTGTGCCAAGTAGGATTAACTAGAAATTATATTTCCCTTATATATAATCAGTGTAGATCTATTTATGGCTTGTATGAGCCCTTGAGAGACTTTTCCTATAATATCTAATTCTGACTCTCAGAATTTACATCCTACTTCTTTTTCTAGCGTCAATCCTCTCGCGAATCGTGTCGTACGACACACAGATGCGCACCTCGGTCGGTTGGCCGGGTGGTGGGTCGTAAGACTCCGCGCCTGTTGACCTGTTTGTTCCCACTGTGTCATCCTGTGCAACTTCTCGGAAACCCCCCGGGCTTACACGCCTTTCAAAAAACATCAAGAATAGGCGATTTAAAAAACACACATTTGCGCTTCTTAGTTGCCATGTCGGACTCGTTGATCAAATTTCATCATTACTTAAAACAAATGAAACAGTAAAAAATCACATATGTTAGGTTAGCAACTTAATTTTAAACTAGTTGAAAAAAATTTAATAATTTAAAATTAAAATTTAGATAACTTATTTTGAAAGTAATTATCTATAATATCGTAATAATTTGATGTAGCTTTTTGAGGTTCCTACGAAACTGTCTGTCTGATCGCGACGGGTCCACCGAGACTCTGGGTGTTTTGCGAACCTCCCTATCAGGCCGCCAAGGTGTTTCGCCTAGCAGGTTTATTTAGGTTCTGCCTTATCGCCCAGCCATCTATAGCTCGACCTAAACACGACCTAGCACCGTTGGATCTAAGCGCTGTAGCCTTAGACTTGTAGAATTGGAGTCGTTTGGCTTTCCGCTTTTGTGATATTCATCCTGAATCTCTGATTCTCTCACTGTTACTCCGGTTGAGCTACGCTTGCTCCGGAAGTACAAAAAATACATCGTTGATAAACCCTGTTGGCGTTCAAAAACATCCTCAAACTGCCGCCTTTGCTGCTCCTTTAAACGGAAGAATAGCTTTGCAATTTGCCTGATGACTATGATCTTACAATGACTTATGATCCAATCACCATGCCTGAGCTTGGCCATAGTTTGTCTGAGCCTGTCCAAGTTACCTTGCGTCCGGTATCGCCAAGCAATGGCTCTTTCGACTGCGGGGTTTCACTGATTTTCGGAAACTATTTGCTTCACGTTCATCTGCGACCACTGGTTCTCGCCTCAAGACAACTGGTCGAACTTTCTGTAGAATAACTGTGGATGACGGAAGTTAATAAAGTGTGGTCCAGAAGCTGTTTAGGGATATTGGAATCCCTGCCAGCTCCTTTCAACTTAAGAACGAGCGGGCCCTTGAGTCGTTATCAAAGGTCTCCATGCAAAACTTAGATAGGCGAAATAGATATAGGCTAGGCTTAAAGCCGTGGAGCACAATCCTCGTAATGTATAAAACCCCCTGGTAAAAATAGTAAGGCAAACCAGGATACGTTATTTGTTGAATTAAAACCAGCTAGAAACAACAAAAACGTTTATGATATTCGCAAAATAAATTACCAGGTGGTAACAGTGGAAGCCCAGCACCAGAGAAAAGGTCCCTTACGGAGTTTCCGTGTGTGCCAGATGTGCTGGTGCCATGAGACTAAGGTCAAGGAGAAGTGTAGTTTCGTAAATTTCATTTATGGTAGTGGATATTAAATGGCACCGTTGCGGCCTAAACAGCACAATGACCAAGACCAAGGAGAGAAAATGAAAAAATCAACTATCAACGAAGTTGTGACCCGCGAGTGCATTATTCACATGGCGAAGCGTGTCCACAATATCGGTTTCAAGGAGATCTGGAGGATTGGAATGCCCTCCAGTTTTTGGGGATGCAGGCGTTTGTGCCCTCTGGGAAACCCTCTGATGGCGATTGTTTCTAACTCAAGTATGCAGAAGTATACCTATTTCTCTACCATCTTTGTCTACTTCGACGCCAGAAACTGCTGCTTTGGTGAGAATAGGCATGATCACTTTAACGTTACGATGGCACTTTCGAGATTGCTTGCAACAAGCCAAGAAGTCTAAGCAGCGATCTCTAGACTAGGACTCTCTTTTGGCATTCCTATTGATGTGCGTCCAGTAGACGAGAACGAGGTTCATAATCATATTAGGCGACTTGTTTCCACTAAATTTCCTGGCATAGACGCTATTGACGGAAAGGTAGCAAAGGCTCTTCCTAGCACAGTCATTACGCAGCTCTGGTAGCTCTTTAATGCCTGCCTTAACCTTGAAACGTGTTCTAGTCACATTCGCACCATAAAAAAGAAAAAAAAAAACTGTACTATTAATGGTAAAAGAAAATTACAAAAGAGCATAACTATACCCATGAAGGTAAATTGAAGTTTTTTTTAAATGAGAAACACAACTTGTCTAACATTAGACAAATGGTGTATATGAATTATTAGAAGCGATATAAAAACCGTTTTAGAAAAATTTGTGAAAAAAACACAAACAAAAAAGCAAAATGATTGACAACAACATTGTTTCACTGCCATAAATTGAGAAAGCAGTTAGTGTTCTTACACTCTGTATATATTTACAACAATCAGACCTAAGAAAGGGAATAGCATGAGTTCTATCCCAAGCCCCAAGTAATTTTACAATGGGGTTAGCTTTTGGTAAAGATCGAAGAGCAGGCCAAGTATAGAAACCATTTTATGGAGCTACGAAACTTAACTTAATTTCTTTGGAAAAAATATTACAAAAAATTTTCCAGTTCAACGTTAAAAGAGTTTTAGCTTTGATTTTTGAGGCAAATAAACAAAGGATACCAAAAACGTTTACATGCAATCACTTCTGAACTAATAGTTCGATTAGAAACATTTTTGTACGAGGTAATAGATATTGAGAAAATAAACATTTTATTTGTTATATGCTAATTGGCATCTTTCATGTCTTAGGGTGGCATGACCGATTCTCGCGGTTTGTGGACGTGCTCACATTTTAAATAAAAGGCATTGGGTGGTCATAACTAGAATCTGCATTTAAAATCCCAAATCTGTAGCTTTTACAGCTTCCGAAATTTCGACGTTCTTACGGACAGACTGACGGACGGGCAGATGCAGTTCTGTCCTAATCAAGAATATATTAGGGTGTCAAAAAAGTCCTGTAGTAACTTTATGAACTTTCAATTCAATATGCGCATTTTTGTTTGTTAACTAGTTCCAAACGAGATGCCAACTTCATATGCCCCCTTATAGAAGCTCGCTTTGCTGTTGGAAAAAAACTCGAGAAGCCAATATTCTTTTGTGACCAACTTCAGACTCTTCCAGACCTTTTTTAATATACATTTAGCTAATTTATACCAAAATATCAAAGTATTCCATTTCTTGGTTTTTTTTTGCCATATTTTTAAAGATACAGTTTTGAAAAATTGAATAAAAAGTAAAAAAAAAACCTAGTGAAAAGAAATGATCGGAATTCTTGTGAATTAGAATTGATTAAAATGTCAAGTCAAATATATAAGTGAATTTTTTACTTATTTAAAAATTACCGACAAAAACTTTAAAATATCATGCATTTTTCGCAATGGGAACTTGATTAAGAGTTACTTTCGGGTACACTCCAAAAATGAAGTGATTCCTTTAAAATAAATTCATTGCTTTAAAGAACCGCGGTTTTAAGTATGACCTTAATTTGAAGGAGAGGGTTTTGAATGTACAGCCAACAGAAGCCCAAAAATATGCTACATTCCTATATCTCCACATATACAAAACATGTAATGTTGCATACACTGAAGGGCCGTTTGATGCCATCTAATATTTAAAAATAAATAATATAATATTTAAATAATAAGAAACAAACAAAATATTGGCAGCTCTGGCACCAAAAGATGGCATTTTTAAATGGTGATAAATTTTAAACCCTTTAATGCTTTTAAATTAAGCATTTTAGATAAGCGTTACTCAACCAATTTAAAAATAAATGTGCCTCAGGATCAAGGTCTATCTTCATCATCGATCACAACGGCACTATCTAATAAGCGTAGAATAGTATTTGACAGGCAGAGCAGTCTCAGCACGGCGGCAGCCTAATTCAATAAGTTTTAAAATAATTACCCAATTTGAAAAATTGTTGTGTCTAAATATGACCAAAACACACATGTACAGCCCAAAAACCACTATTTGAAATAAACATGCGCTTTAGCGTTTATAGTTTCCGAGATCACGACGTTCATACAGACAGGAATGGCTAGATCGACTCGGCTATTAATCTTGATCATGAATATATATACGTTATAGCGTCAAAAACGCTTCCTTCTTCCTGTTAAATACTTATCAACGAATACAATATACTCTTTTACTCTACGAGTAACGGGTAATAACATTACCAAAAAGCATTAAATTAGCATCGTTTTTTCATTCCGTTTTGTCGGCAACTCCATGGTATGTTAGCCTTTGGTATGTTATAAAACGGTGTTTTTATACCGAAATCGCTGTTATTTTTTGTTACGGTCTGTGAATTTTTGAACTAATTGCACATTGAACCGAAATCTCTCTGTTATTTTTTGTTACGGTCTGTGATTTTTTGTACTAATTGCACATTAAAATTGTCATGTCTGAGAAATAGTTGCTGTAATTGATGAGGCGAATAATGTAGCGTCATAAGCCCACTAGATGTATCTTAAATTACCTGAGTGATCCTCTTGAAAAATTAAACTTTAATCTTCTCCGTGTTACCTCCGGCGGCTGCTACTTTTAACTGTATTTATTAATCCCCTTCCCTTAGATATAAGTCCTTCTTGCGTACTTATGTACGCTGATGATGTTAAATTATGTCTGCGTTATAAGGATACTTAATGCCACTAAAGTTTACAATCTGATCTTAATCTCTTTCAAATCTTTTAAACGAATGTATGAAACTATAATAAAAACAGACCAAAACAATAAAAAATATGTTTGCTGTCATTTTTGAATTTTGGGAACGTATTACGTTTCGCTTAACACGAGGATTTTTACCCCCTTGTTAAGTGAAAACAAAGTGTATATTACTTTTTATCGTGTCAATCCAAAACACGTGACTTATACTCTAAGCGACTGCACTTTGAATAGAATTGCTAAACTAAAATTTTCAATCATATTTCGTTCAAGATTAATATAGATTATGGTGTACTTGGTTTTATTAAAAGGTGGACAGATTGATAGCCCCGATTTGCTGTGTCGTCTTAACTTCACTGTGCCAAGTAGGATTAACTAGAAATTATATTTCCCTTATATATAATCAGTGTAGATCTATTTATGACTTGTATGAGCCCTTGAGAGACTTTTCCTATAATATCTAATTCTGACTCTCAGAATTTACATCCTACTTCTTTTTCTAGCGTCAATCCTCTCGCGAATCGTGTCGTACGACACACAGATGCGCACCTCGGTCGGTTGGCCGGGTGGTGGGTCGTAAGACTCCGCGCCTGTTGACCTGTTTGTTCCCACTGTGTCATCCTGTGCAACTTCTCGGAAACCCCCCGGGCTTACACGCCTTTCAAAAAAACATCAAGAATAGGCGATTTAAAAAACACACATTTGCGCTTCTTAGTTGCCATGTCGGATTTTGTTCAGCATAATTCTGAATTTTATCAGATTAATTTAATTGTAACAATTAATTTAAAGAAAATCATAAGCAATTCTACTCGTTTGTTAATGCTAAACGTAAGTCCTCATCTTTTCCACCATCTCTCCATTATATTAATTCTGTTGCTAGTAATGACGCCAATTTTTTAAACTACCTATTCTTCAAACCCCAATATCAATTTAACCCCTAACCTTTACTCTCTGCCGCACTCGGAAAGTATTTTTATTAAAATCATTAATGAAGAAATAGTATTTGATAACCTAAAGTTAATAAAATATTCATATTCAGCTGATCCTAATCAAATTCCTAGTTGCGTTCTAAAAAACTGCGCAAAAGCTTTGTCAATACCACTGGCCAATATATTTAAGCTATCACTGAAAAAAAAATAACTGACCTTCAATGTGGAAAAAATGCGTTTTTTGCCAGTGTAGGTTGTAGGCAGGACGTTCTAAATTACAGTGGAATAGCCAAGCTCTGTGCCATACTGATGCCGAAGTTGTGCGAGCTGATATTAACTTCTCAGTTACAACATTAATGCTACTTATTAATATCCCCATCTCAGCATGGTTTTATAAAGCGTCGGTCCACAACAACAAACCTTCTTGAATTCACGTCTTTTACAAGAAATTGATTCAAACAAAAGTACGATGTTAACGTCTCAATGGATTTAAGTGAAGCTTTTGACTCAGTTAACTACCTTCTTCTGTTAAAAAAGCTATCTCTATTCGATTCCCATATTCGCCTAGTCTTTCCAAAAATGTCCTCGTCAGCTCCAGGTCCACTTCTCTTCGTCTTATTAATAAACGATACAAAATAAAAATAATAAAAAACGACCTGCATTTCTTGAGTCTACTACTCTGCTGTATGCTTATGATGTCAAAATCTGTATCCACATTCAAAAGCATGGATTAGCAAATTCATTTGCAAAATGACATAAATATACTACAATCCTGGTGCGCTAGTAATAATCTTAGCTTAAACCAGTTCAAGTGCAATGTTATGTACTTTTACCGCTCTGGACCAATGGCATCTAATTATTTTCTGGGCTGAAATCAGCTTATACGTATTTCACAAACATCAAACTTAATATTGACAAAATCTTGTTAATGCTTGACCTAGTGATATAAAAAACAAACAAGATACAATTTTAAAGCGTTCCTCAAAATAAATAAAAAATAATAAGAAAAATCAAATTATTTATAATAGTTGATAAAGAATTATTGTTCTCAGACTTTTATAATAAAAATTATATACAACTGTTAGAAATGATTTTTTTACATAAAACTTACAATTGTTACGGTCCCATTAGGTTTTAAAGTAATTAAATAAAATTATTTAAGTGCAATTGATTTATTAAAAGCCTTACTTTTTGGTCCATAAACGCTTTTAGCAGCTGCATGTCTTAGATGCCATATTTAATATAATTTCTGGCTAAGAATTGGTAACTTTCTGAAGACTTACTTCACTTCCCAGAGAAAAACTAAAATTAAACATTCAAATATTACTACTTTTTTCCAGTGCTAATGAAATATTTTTTGATTAAAAAAATCTGTTTAGTAGATTTTGAGTTCACTAGGTCACGAACTTAAACAAAGTCGTTTCGGGAAAATCGATTTAAAGTTTTTCATACGTGAACACGGCCGGGCGTTTACTCTGTTAGTTATACTCGGATTTGCTTCAAATTTGTGGAGAAAAAATTTTTCAACACATTGTTCACTCAGAAAAAAAAGCAATTTAAAAAAAGATTAAAAGATGTAAAAATTGTATTATATTGCAAAAATGTACATACCTTGCTCTCGAAGAACTTTAACTGCTTCTAACACTCGTTTGGTATAAATACATGGCTCATAATTGTCCATTTCAGCTTCAACCACATTACAAACACGCGATGAACGACCCTGAATAGCTCCAGCAGTCGCACGCAAGTCTTTGGCATCACCCACTTGTAAAGCCATTACACATTTATTTACATCTTCAAGAATGTGGTTTTCGGATACTGCCAAAAAGTCATCAATTGTTGTTATATCATCAACTGCTTCGGTTAAAATACGAACTTGCACCTCCCAAGCTTGCCGATATGTAGTCATATTTTCTTGAGCTACTTTAGAATTAGGTCGCACAGTCAAAATGGAGGCTGCATTTATTACCTGCGGGCAAAGACTTTCAATTTGGGCTGCAGCATATCGAACCATTTTAACACCATCTTCATTGCTTGACATGCTACATACTAGATTAGCTACTTCAACTAGTTTTTCGGCGTGCTTAGTGAAAATATCGGCTTTTTCGCGAACTTTTTTTTCGTTGCCGGTTTTGGCAGCTTCAATTAAATCTAGCAATGGAGTTGTAGTCTCCAAAAATGAGTCCGATACATGATCAACTACAGCTTTTCGTAATTGTCTTCGCAGGTCACGAGTTTTGCGACACATTTGATCAATTGCTCTAGTAAGTCCGGGGCCGTTATCTTTTTGACTCATCTGAAAAAAATTGGTTTTCAGAAAAATCTGAAATACACGGGAAAACGGGTGCGTGCAATAACTGTCAGAGCAATAACGGTCGCTAGCACGATTTCACTATTAAAAGTGAAACAAAATTATATCTTTTTGCACAATATGTGTAAAGCTAAACAACATTTTTTTTTAACAACAAACAAAGCTTTACCATGGATAGGTTTTAAAGGATTAAAAATGATATACTTCATTGAAAGAAAAGTTCTTAAAAATTAGTTTAAAATTTTGTTGTGTTTTTTTATTTTATTTTGATCTGAGTCTCGTTGTGTTTATGATTCACACACTGATCCAACAAGCAAAATTGGAATCGGTCCTCATTTTACACTTGTAGTGGTAGGTTCAAGACGTTATTGCATGCACCTGCTTACACAAAATTACTTACGTTTGACATGTATTCAGACAGCAAATCTTGTAATGCTTGCCTTACAGCATTGCATTCGGCGACAATTCTCTCTCGTCGTTCGTCTCTAGTACAGTCTGCATCCGCCATTAGTGCAGCTGCACTAATAATACTCTCTAAGCGTTCTTCAAGCAATTGTCTTGAACGCTTTTCGCTATAGGTCATCGGATCCATAACAATTCCTTCCTGAAGGAACCATGAAAAAAACGTTGAGAAAAATTATATATTAAATTAAATCAAGAAAACCCTTGCAGCTATTGCATAAATTAAAAATCTAAATTTTTAATTATATGAGTACTCATTAAAAACCATTGAAGCTATGCAGATTTTCACTTCAATTATTCGATCGTTCCTATGGCAGCTATATGATATCCTTTTCCCGATTTGAATAAAATTAAAATCGCTATTTTGAATTATTAAACTATTTATTTGTTGAAAAAAATTAAAACAAAAATATTAATTAGAGAAGTTAAAATTTGGGTTGTTATTCCGATTGTGCCAATGGGAGCTATATGATATAGACGTCCAAATTTGATAAAATTTAAATCGTAATTACAAAATAGTAAACCATCTCTAAATATCGAAGAAATATAAAAAAAATTAAATAAAAAAATAAAAATTAAATTTTTTTGCCGAAATATCGATGGTTGCTACAGATACCTGCAATAGGAATACAACTTTTGGTAGAAACCCAGTGATGCTTATCAAGAATATATATATTTTATAAGGTCGGAAATGTCTCCTTCACTGCGTTGCAAATTTCCTACTGAAATTATAATGTAGAAAAGATAGAAAGCAAACTTCGCCAAGCCAAAGTTTATACACCCTTACAGCTATAAAAAATAACAATTATTTTAATCAGGGTATCCAAAATATAAAATATGTTTTTGCCTTACCGGAACCTTAACCGATACATATAGCAAACCGTTACCGATACCGAAACATTAGTACCGGTTTTGTAAAAATGTGAATGTGAGTGTGTGGCGGTGAGTAAATAATATACATTTGTATACCTTTGCAGAGGGTATTATAATTTTGTTTGTAACGCAGTAAAGGAGACGTTTCCGACTCCAGGATCAATAGGGGAGTCGAGATAGCCATGTCCTTCTGACCGTCCCTCCGACCGTCTTCCGTCCTCGTTTTATATGAAGTTACTAATGCGGGTATGCCATTACATTGTTCGCCTCATTCATTGACGGATTCATTGAAGCTCAGAGACAGAGACATCTATATGGATACTGCTTGAGATTTTTTTTGCAATAAGTTTACGGTCACTCTGCCTTTTTAACGTTATATTTGAACTTTTTTGTTTTGTTTATTATATTGTGTTTATTACGCTAATTTTAACGTTTAAAGGTTTTCAGTTATTACCTTTAAATGGTAAAAAATAGTTCCTATACATTTAAGCATCGCTTTTTCCATCCGTTTTGTAGTCAACTTCCCATTGATGTATCGGCCCCGGTGGTTCCATCTACTATTTTTGCTATCGAGTATCGGGTTCTGTCAATTTTCTTCATTCTTTGCTCATTGGAATCGTCACACGTTTGTCTTATTCGCACTAACGTAAAATCATAGTTTAAAAAAAGTTCATAGTTTGTCTTAAGGAAGATGGTCGCAGACTTACCAGGGCTCTAAGGCACGAAGAAGAAAAAGCACAACGCCAGTACATTGAGAAACTTTCACCCACCAGCACTAAGCATCCCCTGTGGAGGGCCCACCAAAATCTAGTTGCGCCGGCCGAAACAGTAATTCCCGTAAGAGACTCTTCAGGCAGCTGGGCCAGAAGCGACAAAGACAGAGCCTGTACATTTGCTTTACACCTTCGAAATTTTTTTCAGCCAAACCCTGCAAATAATTCATTCACACTACCGTCGCCGTCAATTCGAGGTCGAACTGAGACGGCGCCAATTCTTTTCCAAACAAACGAAGTTGCAAAAGTCATCACCGAGCAATTAAAAACAAAAAAGGCCCCAGGCGGTGATCTAATAACTCCTAAGATGCTAATTGAACTCCCAAACTGTGCAGTTGAGGTAATTTGTAAACTATTTAACGGGATTACACGACTTGGCTACTTCCCAAAAAAATGGAAAAAGTCGGTAATCATAATGATCCCAAAGCCAGGAAAAAATCACACAATACCAGCCTCATATAGACCGATAAGTTTACTCTCGTGTCTGTCAAAACTGCTCGAAAAATGCCTTTTGACACGCATAATCCCATATCTGAAAGGGCACAACAATATTCCGGCGCATCAATTTGGCTTTCGAGAAAGCCCTGGAACAATAGAGCAAGTTAACAGATTAACAACAGAAATACGAACTGCATTCGAGTCTCGGGAATACTGCAGTGCGGTATTCCTTGACGTTGCGCAGGCTTTCGACCGAGTCTGGCTCGATGGCCTTATGCATAAAATCAGAGCGTTACTACCGGAAAACACTCACAGGATACTTGAATCGTACCTTTACAACAGAGCCTTCGCCGTGAGATGCAACACTAGAGGCTGGAGTTCCTCAAGGTAGCGCCCTTGGTCCAACTCTATTTCTCCTTTACACCGCAGATATTCCCACGAACGAGCGGCTAACTACTTCTACATTCGCAGACGATACCGCGATCTTAAGTCGGTCCAAATGCCCAATTCAGGCAACAGCACAACTAGCTGATCATCTCGTGGTAGTGGAGAGGTGGTTATCAGACTGGCGTATAGAAATAAATGCGCAAAAGTGTAAACACATAACGTTTACTCTTAACAGACAAACGTGTCCCCCGCTAACTCTGAATAACACGCCACTTCCACAAGCTGACGATGTAACGTACCTTGGCGTCCACCTTGACAGAAGACATGGCGGACACATGTCGAAGATGAGACAATTGATCTAAACTAAAATCCTATAACCTCCATTGGCTCATAAACGCTCGGTCCCCCCTCTGCCTGGACTTCAAGGTTCTGCTCTACAATTCAACGCTTAAGCCAGTCTGGACTTACGGCTCCCAATTGTGGGGAAACGCGAGCAGCAGTAACATCGACATTATCCAGCGAGCACAATCAAAAATCCTGAGAACTATCACTGGGGCACCTTGGTATGTTCGGAACGACAACATCTACAGAGATCTTGGCATTCTACCCGTAAAAGATGAAATTTCAAAACAAAAGGCGTCCTACCACACCAAGCTAACTTCTCATCCAAACCAGCTCGCCAGGGGCCTAGCCAGGGTTTCCAACCGGACCCGATTGCAACGAAATGACCTTCCAGCTCAGCAATAGTTATTAGAGCCCTTACATCCCACGTCAGTCAACTTGACTGTCAGATATAGCTTTTTAATTTAAGATTTTATATACTTATTGTTAGTCTCAATTCAGAGAAGATTCAATAAATAAAATGCATATGTAGAAAAAAAAAAAAAAAAAAAACAAGAAAGAAAGCAAACTGCGGCAAGATAAAGTTCATACACCCTTGCAGCTATTTTAAAAAATTAAATATTCTTGAAAACATTAAAATTATGATTTAATTGCGTATATGTTTAAAAACATTGAAGCTATGATGATTTGCAGCTATATATTTTTCGATAGTTTCTATGGCAGCTATATGATGTCGTTTTTCGATTTTAATAATATTAAAAGCGTAATTTTGAACTGTCAAATTATTAATAAGTCAAAAATAATTAAAAAAAAAATTACAAAACAAAAAAATTAAATTAAAAAATAAAATTTTTTTTTTAATTTTATTGTTTCTGTTGGGGCTATATGATATAGTCGTCCGATTTTGATGAAATTTAAACCGTAATTCTGAAATATTTAACCATTACTATATATCGAAGAACTAAAAAAAATTTAAAAACAGCAAAGTTATAATTTTTTTATTTATTGTTTCGATTGTTCCTATGAGAGCTATATGCTATAGTCATCCGATCCGACTCGTTCCGACTTATGTACTACCTGCAATAGAAAGACAACTTTTGGAAAAGTTTTATGCAGATAGCATTGAAGCTGAGCGACTAGTTTGCGTAGAAACGGATGGAAAGACGGAAATGGCTACTTTATTTTATTCGCGTTTATATACCGCAGCCTGCAAACAACAAAATCGAATGTATGCGCTGACGACGGACCGTAGGTGTTGAGTGGCGGGCTCAGGATGTGTACTCCAATTAATAGAGAGATAAGAAGAGACGCTTAGAAATGGCTGATTCCGACTATCTTTAGTTGGAGTGGGCTAACGACGGACCGTAGGCGTTGAGTGGCGGGCTCAGGATGTGTACTCCAATTAATAGAGAGATAAGAAGAGACGCTTAGAAATGGCTGATTCCGACTATCTTTAGTTGGAGTGGGTTGACGCTGCGCTCAACAAACTCCCTCCGTTGAAAGCCTGTCTTTGAACTTCATCATTGATGGCCACCAGGCACAACAGCTCTCCCGATGTCGCCCGTGGACGTCTTGAGATCAGCAACTCAGCAAACGCCATCGCGTCCAAAAATAAGTGCGCTCACCCAAGCTAAGCGCCAACGCATGAGAGGTTGATTTTCATCCTTCACCAGAACTACGTCGTTGATCTTTAGTCTTCGTTCAGGAGACGGCCATTTGGTGCGTTGTTGCAGAAGAGTGAGGTACTCCTTCTGCATCGGACCAGAATAGTTGCTGCAGGTATGTCTCACTCTGCTAGCCATGATTGACGCAATCTGACTGACTGAATCAGAATGGCGGCCAACAGAGCGGTAGAAATGGTGTATTAACGTCTTGACTGCTGCCTCTCACAATCCGACAAAGAGTGGTGAGCGATGGGGAATAAATTTCCATTCAATTCCTTCCGCCAAGCAAGCTTGGTGAACAGACTGTATATGGGAATCGCTAAACAGTAGCCGCTTCAAATCCGCCAATTCATTTTTGCTCCTACAATGTTGGTAGCATTGTTCGAACAAATTTGGCTAGGCCTTCCACGTGTAGACATGAATCTTTTCAAAGCGCTTAAAAACGATGCAGATGATAGATCTTTGACAAGCTCTAAGTGCACAGCTTTGCTTGTAAAGCAGATGAACACACATACGTAGCACTTCTGATTTGTAGAAGAAGGGCACACAATAGTAGACGCCTGAAACAGAAAGGGCCCGTACGCCTTTCAAAAGCTCCTTCGGAAGATAAGCCATGATGGGTTCCAGAAATTTGGGCTTGACCCGGCTTTTCACTATATTTTAGACCGTTCTCAGTACTCCAATTGGCCAGTATTGTGGTCGGATGTTTGCCAACAGAGAGCGCGGTCCAGCATGCAGGCTCATCGTATGGAAGTGCATGATGAGCGCTAAGGTGAGTGTGTGGCGACGTGGCACTATTATTGGATGACGAGTCTCATACGCAAGTGTTGAACTTTCAAGACGACCACCTCGAAGAAGGCCAAATGTATCTATGAAGGGCAAGAGGGAAGCAATTGAGCTTGTTCGTTTAACAATGCCAGTTGGACGCCTCGCCAGAGCATATATGTCCCAAGTTGCACTTCAGACACCTTGAGACCACAGTGCCATAAACGGTGAGAAAATTTGTATATGTACGCGAACACGCGCTGCATGAAAGGGAACAAGTTGCCATAATTGGATCCAACATCAACGTGAGGAGACTTGACCATCAGCACCCGTTTACGTAACTCAAGACTCTGATCGTCATGATGCAAACGCAAAGGCCAATCCTTGCGACCACCAAGTAAGAATGGTGGGCCGTGAAACGAAATCTCAGAAAGCGCCAGTTGATCCGCAGTAGTGTCCTTGGACAAAACGTTGGCAGGATTCATTGCAGTAGAAACATGATGTCATTCCATATTAGCAGTCATTTCCTGTAAAATAGCCACTCGGTTTGCCACGAAAACTTTGAATTTGAAGGGCTCAGGATAGAGCCACAGTAGAATCACACCAGCAACGAAAATTACCATTGAACATACCCATTTTAATGACTTCATTCATCAGCTTGGCTAAAAGCACGGCGCCGCATAGCTCCAGCTTAGGTACAGATACCGTTTTGAGAGCCGCTACTCGGGATTTGGAACATAAGAGATGGCTGCTGGGAGAAGTGCCTCCAGACAACACGTATATGTAGGCTCCGTAAGCTTCCTCGCTACCGATCGTCGGCAGGCATTGGAGCCGGGATCTAGAGACGAAAAAAAGAACAGCAGCACGTCTGTTGCCGGATCCCATGCAAGATTAAAAGTTTTGTTTATATCGCTGCCATCGCTCAACTTCAAACACTTCTCCTTGTCATCTTCTAACACATCCTTTAAAGCTTCGCAGTGGCTGGAATATCACTTTCGTAATTTGAAGTCACCTCGAGCAAAGATCTCAGTGGTTTGTCGCATTTCTCGACAGCCTCACCAAAAGAGGCTAAAGCCGATCCATCATTAACAACGCAAAGCTTGGCTGTAGTGCTCCGCCTTTAGAACACAATGGTGGGGCCGGAAATACCTACAAAGGCCTACAGCCTCAGAACTGACTCTGGACTTAATTTAAGTAACTCGCCAGGGCCTCCAAATGTTGAGCTAATAAGCCTTTTCGACGAGTCAGAGCCGGTGATTATAACACCATGGATAAGTCAGCCGGCTGAAGACCTGTGACGACGAATAACAATCAAAAAATTGGATACATTGTGACAACGTTCAGGAGATGGGAGTTGGTCACCAAACCATCTGGATACAAAAAAAGCTTGATGTTTAGGTGCCGGATGATGTGACGCAAAAAAACCTTCTGGACATACGACAAAATGCGGGACATTTGTGGGAATGGACTGGCAACGCAGATCAGATGGTTCCGCTCCAGAAGATACAGACGAACGATGTGGCAAGCCTGCCAGGAGAGGAACGACGAGAAAGATTGATTAAGATTTTGCAACGACGTCGTAAAAGACGTGTGGAGGAACGACGTTCTCTAACAAATGACGAGTACCTAAAGACGCCAAGAACAATTTGTCATCAAACCAACTAAGTAACTACAAAATTTAACTAATACAACTAAATACTTTGAATCATAATCAAGTGGGATTGTGTCTAAGTTATTCAAAAACCTTAACGCAACCCAGTCCCAAATATATTCTTGATCAGGATCAATAGCCGAGTCAATCTAGCAATGCCCGTCTGTCTGTCCGTCTGCATGAACGTTGGGTCCCGGAAACTCGGTTTTGAAAGTCGGATTCTAGTAATTCTTCGCAGTCCAAGTTTGTTTCAATACGGAGCCACACCCACTCTTTCGCCCACAGATCGCGTCACTCGGAGACATGTTAGTCCATAGCTTGAACTCTGTGTGTTAGTTTCGGTCAAACCTATCGGTAGAATCAAAAATGTTAAAACTCGAATTATTATTTTAAAAGTTATTCAGTCCTCTGCCGTCGCCGCTCTGTCGGTGACCGCTGATGTAGAGAGGCAGAACAAAAGAACTGTTACCAGGGGTGGGTTGCTGCACGCTCTTAGCTTCTAGTGTTGGCTATGCAGTTCGACAGATGGCGACATCAAGACTTCGATTGTTTTGTGGTGGAAAGGTATCGCTGGTTCAGCAGAAAGGGCGCTGAAAAAGGCATACTAACAATTTTTTTAAGTGGAGCTCTTGTCCCGGTTTTTTAAAATACTCCACTTTTTAAGCACAGGAGAAATTTTGTTGAAAATTCGCGTCGAAGGACACGAAATTTGCTTGGATCCGATGCTCCGTTCAAAATTTATTCAAATAATATCTTTTTTTTCGGTGTGTCGGTTTCGAAAACTTTTAGAGACTTGTAATAATTTAGTTTGTGTAAGACAGGTCTTTACAAAAAAGAGGTTGTTTCACGACTTTGGAAGATCTAGCTTATTTAGCTCAGAAAACTAGATTTCCCTTGAATTAAGAAAAACATGGCCTAATTTTAGGAATATTGGCCTTAAATTTGTGCTTTTTATTGGGTTTCGTTTTAAGTCATGTTTTCCTAAATTTTGTATGAAAAGCATTAATTTAAGTCAATTTTTCTCACGTCAGAAGAGATTTGAATTGTTTTCTGGTAGCCTGGTAGCATACTTGGCCTATTGTCTAAAAAACTGTATGTGTAAAATCAGGTTTTTTTAATCAACTTAATTTAGTATAGTTTGGGTGAAGATATAAACAGAATATTTACAGCGTTATGGAAGAAGACGGGAAGAGGTATATAAGTGAGTAGAAGGGGTGGGTAAGGGGGAAAGAAGATCCTGAATCCCTGCGGTACTACCGCGAGGCTTTGCTCCGTAGGGTCAGGGCGGGCTCTGTGTTGCAGTTAAGCCAGGTGCTTCTAGTCGCCTTTCGTGCCGTTACCGCTCTGCCGTCCTAAGTCGCTTCATAACCACCGCTTTGAAGTTGCTGATCCGGTCCAAGAACCCTTGGTCCGAAATCAGCTGATCTATGATTGTTGGGTCCCCAAAGTCCTATAAAATACCTTCTCGGTCGTGGTCGAACCGTGGGCAAGTAAGCCTTGGCTGTTCGCCTGTGAGATGAGGTGCACAGTCCTCCCAACATCCAGAGCTCATCGTTGCTCTCCTTTGCCTCAACCGCCAGCAAATCTATAGGGACCGTGCCAATTATGACTTAGGCTGCGTCATCCGATAACGTTCGGAAACCAGAGCACACTCTAAGGGTACAAGCCTGTCCGTAGATTTCAGACCCTTCATGTACGATTGAGTTCCAGCAGCGTTGGCCCATACGGCGTACAGGATTGTAGCCTTGCACACTGTCTGGAGGAGAATTCTGCGTCCCTGCTTTGGCCCCCTGTTTTTCATCTTTATCCGCGATAGCGCTCTAGCTCCCGGAACGACAGCCTTGTATCCAACAGAACTCCTAGATATCGTTTCGCTTTCGCCGACTTTAGCGAGATGCCTTCGACTCGAATGGCACGACTTTGTGGTGCGCTATGTCAAGCCCAACCGAAGAGAGCAAGTCCTCTATTGTAGCCACCGAAGCGTTTCCTATGCCTTCAGCTTCTTGGATGGTTTTTTGCCACGATTACTATGGCTATATCATCTGCAAAACCTATGACCTTTGTTTTTCCCGGTAGTGTTAGTCTCAATGCTCCGTCGTACATTGCATTCCACAGCAACGGTTCCAGTACTGACCCTTGAAGTACTCCGCAAATTACTCTGTGTTTGAGTGTTCCTCGGTCTGTGTAGAACAGCAGAACATGATCGCTGAAGTACCACAGTACCGAGTTAATGGTATTCTTGATGCTCAGGGTCACGTTAAAACAGTACTCCTTACTGCCTCGCGATTGCATCGACCGTGGTTCTTGCTTTCCTAAAGCCAAGTTGCATTGGTGAGAGGTCTCCCTCAGCGGATTTGGCTTCCTACAGTCTGTTGTCTATCAAGCATATCGGCCTGCAGGACGACGGACCCTTCGGTGGTTCGTTCGGCTTGGGTAGCAGAAGCAAATTCTGGATCTTTCATCGCTCAGGAAAAATGCTTTACGTGAGGCACTGGTTGAAGGCGCTGGCGAATACATAGGGAGCTCAATCATCCATCTTAACCGCAATGTCTGGGATTGACTCTCCCCATTTGCAAAAGAATTATTCTGTTTTTTGTTGGGAAAAACGTCATAGTACCCATTCGAAATTTCAGTCAGAAGTTTGTAACGCAGTGAAGGAGACATTTCCGACCCTAAAAATTTTATATATCCTTGATATCAGCATCAGTAGGGGAGTCGATCTAGCCATGTCCGTCCGTTTCTACGCAAACTAGTCCCTCAGTTTTAAAGCTATCTGCATGAAACTTTCCCAAAAGATGTATTTCTATTGCAGGTAGTATATATGTCGGAACGAGCCGGATCGGACGACTATAGCATATAGCTCCCATAGGAACAATCGGAAAACAAAATTTAAAAAATTGTAACTTAGGTGTTTAAGTTTTTTTTTTATTCTTCAACATATAGTAATGGGTAAATAGTTCAGAATTACGCTTTAAATTTCATCAAAATCGGACGACTATATCGTATAGCTCCCATAGGAACAAGTGGGAAAAAAATAAAAAAATTATAACTTTGCTGTTTAATTTTTTTTTTTAGTTAGTGGAATGGCTTTGAGGTCGCCGATCTGAAAGCTACCGAAAGTGTCGCAGGTTGGGAATAGCGAAAGCTCTGCTTACACGCAGGGTAGCTGTGAGTAAGCGCTAAAGTCCGAGGGATTTTTAACCGCTAATTACTGATAGACTACAACGCAAACAAGCAGCCCCAGAAAGTCAGCGGGTATCTGCGCCGTAGCAGTACCGACGTTGCGCTTATGCTGCCGCCTCTGCGAAATAGCTCACACACTCCCATCCTCTTTCACAATTGCCAACCACCATTCTTCCCCCCACAATCATCTCACCTCGACCGGGCTAAGGTGTCACTCGAACCGTGCCGAGAGTCAGTCTGGCTGGGGGCACGGTTTATTCCCACATAACCCAGTCTCGAACGGTGAGCTCAGACAAGTGGCGACCTTCTCTTCCAAATCAGCCTTACCCGGGTACAGCGGATCCGTGCCGGGCGGACCTGACCTTCTCCGCAGCTCGTGGGATTTAGTTATGCAGAAAAGTATAAATAAAAACAAGAAACAAGAGTAGGCGTTGGACTCTTCCCCTTCACCCCTCAGCGCCACACCAAAAGGCGCCACGTCAACACCAGCCAAGGCCAGCTTATACAGGCCAGCTTATCCCAAACTGCTCACTGGGACCAGCGGGTGGCTTCCACCGGAAACGGGACGGCTAACAGCAGCAGTGCATACAACCCCTCGCCGCTTTACAGAACGTTTTCAACTACGGGGTCGAAAGGACCAAGCTCCGGACTTATGACACGGACAAATTGGCGGCCATTAACCTGGCAGCTTGCGCGTCATATGAACCCCTCAGTAATGACGAGATGGAACCGGATTAGGAGACGAACCACACAGGCTATGTGTCAACCGACACAGACTTTGTGTCGACACCCAGAGCAATCTGTCGGACGTTCCAGAGGAGTTAGAAGCCACAGCTGAAGTGCCTCACGACAGGCGCAATAGATGTAATTGCTATTCAAGAACCTTGGATAGTGGGTAACAAAATGTGTGGACTTAACACCCCCACATATAGCACATTTTACAACAGTGGTAAGGACAAAACCAGAACTTGCATCCGTATTACTTGTAAGTCACACCTTAATGCCTATTTTCTTCCTCAGTTTAGCGACGGTGACCTCACAACGGTCAGACTAGAGCTAGGCACCCACACACGACATACCATCGCATCTTTTTACCTAGCCCATGACCACAAACACCATATTGCAAGAACGAGTCCATGCTACCTCAACAAAGGAACTCGTCCTAGGAGCGGACGCAAACTTGTCAAACTTACATATCTGCAATAAAGGTAATGAAAGGTAGAAGGGAAGTTTTGGATATTAGCCTATCCTCCTAGATCCTGATTGACCAAATCGGGGACTCCTTCTCCGACCACTGTTACATATAATTTACCATAGACATACTATACCTAAGCTCCACGAATATATCCAATCTTAGGAAAACTAACTGGGGCTGCTACACAAAAACCGTAGCCACTAACCTAGAGACCCTCCCTTCCTTAACTTTAACTCCCAACACCCGGAAAGAACTTGAGAAGATTGCCGATATCCTCACAGACACCTGCGGTGAGGCCTTGAAAAAGCCTGCACCAGTAGGAAGGTCAAATCTACCCATAAACCCCTATGGTGGTGTAAACAACACCACCGAGGCAGCTTGGCTAAGGAAGATCCTACCTAAATCTCCTACCGCCATAGGATATCTAAAAAAACCTACAAGCCATTGGACAGTAGAAACTCTAGAGCTGCTTCTAGGCACTAACCTCCCCTCTAACCCCCAAGAAGCAACAACTTAAGTAATTTAGACCCTCTCGACGAGCAAGAAATCCTAGAATTATCAAGCGCAGAGCGCATAAAATGGGCTACAAGCACGTTCAAGCACTTTAAGTCCCCAGGACCAGAAGTTTTTTCCCAGCACAACAGCAAAAGACCCTTCATATTATCATGCCGTAGTTAACCGTTATCTTATATAACTCCCTATTTTGGCAGCATATACTCATCTTAAAAGCTGGGAAACCGTCACACACATCCCCTAAAGATTTCAGACCAAAAGGTCTATCCTCATTTCTACGTAAAACCCTGGAAAGGCTGATAGACACCAATACTAGAACCACAGTAGACCCGAACCTTTCCTGAAAACGTAATCCATATACTGGTCTCCAAAATTGAAAAAGGATTCCAACATAAGGAAAACTTCGGCGGCCTTTCTAGACATAGATGAGACTCAGCAACATCAACCCAGTAGCAATCTTCCGAGCACTGACTAGTCTTGAAGTCTTGAAGTTAAACAAACCCTGGCGAGGATCATACACTAAATGCTCATCATCAGAATGGTGACCTCTACTATGGGATCGGGTCTCGCTACAATGAGGAATTCTCTCCTCTCTACTCTGGGTCATAAAATAATAATAATTCAATGAACTACTACAACATCTAAAAAAAGGCCTTAATTCAAGGTAAACACCCAGAAACTTTCTGCAACCTCAAGAGATATCTCGTTTTTGTTTAATATTGAATTTAGAAAAGCTAATAGAATCGACTTGTGCACAAAGTTTATGACAAGTAGTTTTTAACATCATCATGCCTTTCAAAGGCAAATCTGATAATCTGGATAAAGGGCCACATCAGTAATTGGGTGAGTGGTGCGAACTAGGTGGCCCTCATTGTTCGAGGGTAGAACGGAGCTCCCTGATGCCACACCGGAGGTCTCAGAATTAATTGGAGAAGTGGGCTGGGAACAGGAACATCAACAGCATTGGCTGGAGCAGGTGCCTCCCAGTTTTGAGAAGCTTCGGTCTGTGGTCCAATTAGTACAGAATCAGAGTTAGAGTTGCTAGGACTATGCAGCAATTGAGCCCACATTGTGCATAAGCGTGAGCACCCCTGTTCTAAAACGTCCATAAGCTAATGCTGCCAGACCGACTGACCGTTCCAAAAACTATATATGGATCCTACACCCTTATCCGAAATCTAAAAATCGAGTTATATAGGGTGACCAACAAAAAAGAAGCGTTTAACAATGGATATAAAATAAAATATCCCCAACATTGCGGTTTTGGCAACTTTAAGTGCTCTTTACGTATAAATGTAGTATATTTGCATTTCGCCCCGAAAGGCACAGTAGGGATGTTAGGCTTATGCTATATTTAAACAAATAAAAATAGGGAATTACTGTGGATAGTTCAAATTTGGCTTAGTTACAGTAGTCCATATTACAATATTTCACTTGTTGTATCCCATGCGAAAGTTCTTTACAATTTTGTTTGCTGTGATTATTAAAAAAAAATTATGGTACCTTCAGAGTGCTTGAGAGCATATTACGCGACCCAATTCGTATTGTCAGTATTAAGGGCTTATATAGGGCCAGACCATACAACTTGTTAATAGAAAATAGTACGGATTTAAAAGCTAACATCAAAGCACCAGATGTTCCCCATATCTTTGTGAATTGGTCATTGGACCAATTTCAATTAAACAATTTTATAATTTTTATCCAGTTGTTATACATTACATTGTGGTATTTGCAGTATTGCTATGGGCGATTTTGCATACGGAATGCTAAAGAAAACCTACTCTTTAACATCTTAAAGTGTCCTTTAGGGCGGTTTTTTCTAAGGATTTTTAGTCTCACCATTTTAAATAGTGAATATTAGTGCAAAATAAATTTAATAAATATCCAAACAATTTTAAATTAATTCTATGGCCTTGCGTAATGGACTCATAATTTCAATACAAAATACTTATACGGCACGTAAGCCAGTATGAGTTTTGGGCAAGTAAATCTTTTCCCATTTCTATGCTTGTCAATTATTTGATGTCGTTCACAAAATGGAGAACAGAAAAAACATTTTTGGTTGGAAAGCTGAATTCCGTTTTTGAAGAAACAACAGACCGTAGATCCAATGGCAGACGGGCGTTGTTGACCGACAAATGAACATGGAAAACTAATTTAAGGTTACCACCTAAAATACATTTACCTCGTCAGTAATCGCTAGCGTAGTCAGTTTAGACAACAATTATGTTTATGTGTAAAAACTGTTCCTCTTTAATGAGAAATCATTGTTTGCATAGTAGAATTCCACTAGCTTTAGTTGTAAGTTAATAAGGAATTTTGGATACCAGGTGCATAGAACACTACCATTTTTTTTTCCAATACGCCCAAAAGTTTTCTAAGCTCTAGCCGGTCATTTTTCCGCAAGCGACGGATAAATATTCATTATCATAGCTCAAGTCAATTCTTACTCCTCAAATTTAGCATAGAATAGTTTTTTTTTGCGGCAAAGCAACGACCGAGCAGCGGCAGAGCGGCCGCAGAGGACTTAATAACTCAATAACTTCTAAAATAATAGCATAACAGAGTCCAAAAACTTAAGTCTCATGTCTTAGAGCAGTAACTGCAGAGAGTTTCATCTAATCGGACGTGTAATTCGACGCTCCTCTTTCACACTGTTTTTTTCCGGATTTTTACGTATTTTGCTTAGCTCGGTTGTCTTGCCAGTATCCCTGCTACCTACATAAATACGTATTATACATATAAGTTAACACCCAGAATAATACAATTTCTCAGACAGAGGAAATGAGTAAGCATTGATTGCACAACAAACAGCAAAGCAATGCCCTCAATAATAGAATTTCCCAAACCGAAGAAGAGAGCATTAATTGCACAACTAACAGCAAAGCAATGCTCTCAATAAAGTTCTAACGAACTTAGCTTGCACCTTTTGGTCAGCGATCGTGGGAATGCAGAACAGCCAATTTCCAAAGTTGATCGAACTCAACTTAGTGCATACAACAAAAACTATAATTAAAATGCACTGGCCAATTACAATTAAGTTTGGCCAACGGCGACGGCGACCAAGAGCAGCAACCAATAATATGAAAGAACGTCAGCAGAAACATCAACAGCGGCAGAGACGGCGGCAGCGATGGAGCGACGCGTAGCTATAAAAACAATTGTCTAACCTAAGTAAGTTAGTTCTTAATCCAACTCAATAAAGAAAGGTTTGATTTTTTTATCAAAATCATAATCAATCTATTAACTGGCGCCCGAGCAGGGACCTGATTAAAACCGCGAAAGGATAACAAGTTCCGCGTCTCGCGAAGTTCAGAAAGTAAAAAATTCTGACGTTTCGTTTCAAACCTCCGCCTAATCAGTGAGAAGTAAAAAACCAAAAATACCGAGATTCGGAAGTGCAAAAGTGCCGTTTAAAAAACGCCGCAAATTGTCACTCCTGAAAAAAAAACAGGACTTGTACCCGGTGGAATAATCAGGCCAAATTTTATCGCCGTGATCCCTTTAGTATCCGTTCGAAGGGAACGTGAATTAAGGTACAGAGAAGGCCCCTTAGTAAACTCACACTCAGGAGAGATCGTTGCAGAGTGGGATAAAACGGAATCTGCCGAGCCTGTCATCACGAGAGCACGCCGAGATATGTTACTACTGTAAGAATAGTTTTAAGCAATTTATTAACAAAAACATAAAAAATATTTAATCGAAAAATATTCAAAGAAGAAAAAGTTTTACCCAAATATAAAGTGTAGAAGACATATTTTAGTGAGTTAAAAAGAAAAAAATCCAAAATATAGGGAAAATAAAAATTCCCACACAATAATTACAAAGGTAATAAAAAATCGCACACCCTAATTCTTAGAAGACAACTTCCGAATTCTGAATAACTAAAATTAAAAAATTAAATTAAACTTTTCGCTGCTCATATATCCATACCCAAAATGACCGAACAAGATTTGGCAGACAGACTCGCGAATCTTACCGGACCCTCATCAGCCAGTTCCACACAAATAAACACACGAATCATGACCGAGAGGGACATTGAGGAAAAAATAAAAACAATCTTAGAGACAAATCTCAGTAGCCTAGTAAAGGAAATACTTAATCCAAATAAAGATTTTTCCAAATATACAGACCAAACAATTAAAAGAGAATTAACGCACAATCTTAGTGAGTTAGATAAATTACCAGACATTGATCGGACACTTAGAGACTTTTCAGGAAACAAAAGTGAATATTCATCATGGAGGAAAAGTGTCGAGA
This sequence comes from Drosophila gunungcola, assembly GCF_025200985.1. Lineage (NCBI taxonomy): Eukaryota > Metazoa > Arthropoda > Insecta > Diptera > Drosophilidae > Drosophila > Drosophila gunungcola. The sequence continues at coordinate 465,202 of NW_026453215.1, read as the reverse complement.
GGGTGTTAAAAATCTATGAAAACAGAATTGGTTCACCAAAATATTATGGAATTCTTTTAGCAATCCGTAAAAAAATTACTGGTCAAGCGGACGCAGTATTAGAATCATATAATACCCCCTTAGATTGGACAGCTATTTCAAAATGCCTAACAGCGCATTTCGCCGACAAGCGCGACTTAAAGACCTTAGAATATCAACTATATGCTCTTAACCAAGGTAACAATACTATCAACAATTATCACTAATTCTGAACCAAATTGGCAGCTTAGATGCCTCACAAGAAACTATACAATCTCTGACAGCCATGTATAGGGAAAAAGCCTTAGACACTTTTGTCAGAGGACTTAATGGAAACCTGGCACAATTGCTGGCCATTAAAGAACCACATGACTTAGGACACGCTCTACATTTATGCAGTCTGCTAGAGAATCAAAATACTAGGAATAACCAGACACCAAAAACTCCGTATTTAGGGAGGGCACCCATGCTACCACCTAAACCCCAACAACCATATCGGATGGTAGCCGTCAAACAAAATTTCCATCCGCATCTCTACCATAACCCAAACCAATCCGGAAAACCCCTAATTACTCAAACTAACCAATTCAAATCTTATAGTCAACCTTATACAAACCAATCCGGTGTAGTAGCGCCCTATAGCATACCAAAACCTCCGCCACGACCACAACCGAAACCGGTACCTATGGACGTAGATCAGTCAGTTCGATCACGTCATATAAATTATATGAACAAACCAGCAAATAATGATTATGCAGGGAAAAGACCTCTCAGCACCGCTAATGCCCCAAATAATAATAAGATGCCAAGACAGTTCCATATTCAACCAGAGACAGGAAGTAACGCGCAGCAAAATTCAGATGAAGCTTCATCAAGTTCAGAACAAGAGTATTATCAGTTGGCAGAAGAAAATAACGTTAACGAACTTCAGGAGGAATATGTATGGCAAAGCGATAACGAACAACAAGAATACATAGATATGTCAGAACTTTATTTTTAGAATAAATCGTTCCTCACTACCTTACTTTAAAGTAACCACGGGGAACGGAAAAATTCTAAAATTCTTAATCGACACGGGCTCTAATCAAAATTATATTCAAAATCAATTAGTACCAAATCCAAAGCCAAATGAGAACACTTTTTCAGTTAGTTCAGTCGGTGGTAACAATAAAATAACACAACACGCCATACTTAAGCTCGCTAATATTTCGGATACACCCATGAAATTCTTTTTACTAGACACCCTGAAAATCTTTCATGGTATCTTGGGCAATGACACAATGAAAAGACTAGGAGCAATAATAGATGTAAAAAATGATATATTAATTCTCGGAAATAAACGCAAAATTAAAATTCATCAACTAGCGACACAAGCAGTAAATACAATTGGACCGCAAGTCAGCCATATGACCGAGTCACAAAAATCAATAATAGAACTCCTCGTACAAAGCCACAAAATCCTCTTCGCAGATCCCGATTCAAAGTTAGCATACACAACTAAAGTAGTAGGTGAGATCAGAACTTCATCAGATTCTCCAGTTTACGGAAAACATTACCCATACCCAATATCACTCAAACAGGAGGTAGAAAAACAAATAACTGAGATGCTAAGAGATGGTATTATAAGACCTTCAAGATCACCATATAATGCACCAGTCTGGGTAGTTCCGAAAAAGTCCGGCCAGTCCGAAGAAAAAAAGTACAGATTAGTAATTGATTATAGGAAACTTAATGAAGTTACTATCTCAGATCGGTATCCCATACCCGAAATTGGAGAAATTATTGCGCAGCTCGGGGACAACAAATATTTTTCGGTATTAGATCTTAAGAGCGGTTTTCATCAAATACCACTGAAAGATACAGACATAGAAAAAACAGCATTCGCGGTAAATGGCGGAAAATATGAATTTACGAGACTCCCATTCGGTTTGAAAAATTCCCCTTCCATTTTTCAAAGAGCGTTAGACGACATATTGAGAGAATACATAGGGAAAATTTGCTATGTATACGTTGATGATATTATAGTCTTTAGCAAAAACGAAGTGGAGCACGGCAAAAACTTGGAAAGAGTATTTTCAACGCTACAAAACGCAAATATGAGGGTTCAAATAGAGAAATGCAATTTTTTTAAAAACGAAGTAGACTTCTTGGAGTACACAATATCAGAAAATGGAGTAAAAACCAACATAGATAAAATAAAAGCGATTACAAAATTTCCAGTCCCAAAAACATTAAAAGATCTCCGTTCCTTTTTGGGCATGACAGGTTATTATAGGCGGTTCATAAAAGATTACGCCAAAATAGCAAAACCCCTAACCATTCTTCTAAGAGGCGAAGAAGGCCGGATATCTAAGACCAAGTCAAGCAGAACTGCTATCAACTTGAGCAAAGATGCGATTACAGCATTCGAGAAACTTAAAAATACTCTCGTCTCCAGGGAGGTTACCCTTGCCTATCCAGATTTCGGAAAAGAATTTCAATTGACTACTGACGCTTCAAGTTACGCAATAGGCGCAGTATTGGAACAAAATCATAGGCCAATAACGTTCATTTCACGCACCCTGTCAAAGACTGAAGAGAACTACGCAACTAACGAAAGAGAGATGCTCGCGATCGTTTGGGCGCTCCAAAGTTTAAGACATTATCTTTACGGGTATTCAAAAGTGGTAATATACACGGATCACCAACCCTTGAGTTTTTCGAATAGCGTAAATAACCATAACGCTAAGCTTAAACGCAGGAGAGACCTCATTGGCGAGTATAACCACGAGATCAGGTACAAGCCCGGAGTAGCTAATGTGGTAGCGGACGCATTGTCCCGGGCCCCCGCAGAAATTAATTCAATCAGCTCCTCAGCATCAGCCAATAGCAACGAAAGCTCGTCACACAACCTCATATTTTCAGTAGAAGCTCCAATTAACGTATTTAAAAACCAATTATTATTACTGACTGCCGATACAGATTCCTATAGCTTCGAAATGCCATTCCCAACATACCACAGACACATAATTAAACAAAAATCTTACACGAAAGAAAAACTTATTGCAATTTTAACTAGTAAACTTGATCCTAAGCTTATAAACGGAATCATTACATCCGAAGAGGTAATGGAAAAAATTCAAAACATTTACCCTACCTATTTTAAATCATACAAGGTAAGGTTTACTCAAAACGAAATAGACGACGTAACTTCGGAGTCCCAACAAAACGAAATAATTACCCTCGAACATAAACGAGCCCATAGAGATGCAAAAGAGAACAAATTACAAATTTTGAAGAATTATTTCTTTCCACAACTTACCAAGAAAATCCAAGCAATAGTTCAAGCCTGTCAAACTTGTAAAGAATCAAAATACGATAGACACCCCCCAAAAGGAGAAATCCAACCGACCTCTATTCCTAATTACCCAGGAGAAATAGTTCACATAGATATTTATATTACCGAAAAACATAGAGTCTTAAGGGGAATTGACAAGTTTTCAAAATATGTTCAAGTAAAAATTTTAGAGTCAAGAGCATCTGAAGATATTAAAAATCCGTTGAGGGAAATGTTAATTGCTTTCGGTATGCCGAAATGTATAATAATGGACAACGAACGATCATTTGGCTCAGCAGCAATAAAGTTTATGTTAGAAGATGAACTCAAAATATCATTACACACCACCGCACCGTACGCATCGACAAGTAACGGACAAATAGAAAGGTTTCATTCAACCCTATCTGAAATCATGCGGTGTCTCAAAAAAGACAACGGGAGCATATCATTTGAAGATTTAATCTTTAAAGCAGTTCAAGAATATAATAAATCGATACATTCTGTAACAAAAGAAAGACCCATAGACATATTTTTCAGAAGCACAATCTCTAGTTCAACAGAAGACATAGAAAAGAAACGAGAAGAAATAAAAAAGAAAATTAAAAATAAACAAACAGCCGACCTCGAATACCACAATCAAGGAAAAATATTACCAAAACTTTTTAAGCCAGGCGAAACTGTACATGTAAAAATAGATAAAAGATTAGGAACTAAACTTACACCTAGATACAAAACCGAGAAAGTAGCGGAAATAGAACGACCACCATTAAAACACAAACCGGAAAAATCATACATAAAAATAATATAAGAACATAATTTTTCAGATTATTTTTACCAACATGCTTGGGAATAACTACAGTCCTCGACTATTCCAATTCACAAATCATCTCACTCGAAACCGGATTAGCGGCTAAACAAGACGGAACATTTAAAATCATCCACATCTTTAACCTACAAAGCTATGAAGAAACTCTGGCGAAGTTAGAAGAATCATTTCATTCACTCACCCCATCTCATCCATTACACCCATATCTTTCCTATGAACTAAAACAGATCCAAACGGATTTACGCATACTCCAAACTCAAAAAAGACAAAAAAGGGCAATAGAAGCAATAGGTACTGCATGGAAATGGCTGGCGGGATCGCCAGATCACCACGACTATCAGATCTTAGAAGACAAGATAAATGAGCAGCTAGAAAACAACAATAGACAAGTAGTAATTAACAGATTAATTAATCAAAAATAAACCAACTTACTAACGCTACTAATGCAATGTTGAAAATTACCCAGAGCTCGGAAGAAATCATAAATCAGAAAGCAAATATTTTAAAGTTAATTGAATTTTAAATTAATAAAAGAAGAAATAATTAACATAATATACGCAATACATAATATACATGGGCCAAATCTAACACAATAAATTCATTTGTACTTACAAACACAGAAACCAAAATAGTGGAAGAAATTTTTAAAAAAGAAAATAACTTATTTTTTAACATAGAAGAATTATTGGAATTTGCTCGAATCAAGTTAGCCACAAATGGCAACGACCTTATTTACATTATTAGCCTACCAACCATTGAATCAGATAATTGTAGAACTTTAAAAATTAAAGCAATAATAAAAGCCCAAATAATCAATGATATAAAATATGAAAATTTTTTAGAATGTAAGAGACAATTATTGGCAATAATTAAACCTTGTGAATCCTATAATGATAAGACAATTTGTAATTCAGAAAATTTGTTAGATTTAAGCAATGATACTTGCGTAAACGCTCTATTAAACCTTCGAGAACCAGAATGTAAGATGATCAACAATCAACATATACCGGATTTCGAAGAAATACTACCAGGCACCATCCTGCTAAACAACTTCAATGGACCAGTCTCACTAGATGAAAAACTTCTACAACTGCAAGGCTCTTTCATAATACAATATCGTAATTCGACGGTAACAATTGGTGAAACCATCTTCAAGTCAAAGGAAATCAACGTAGTCGAACCAGAACCTCCGTTATTCCAACTATTGGGCGAAAAGACTAAGTTAGAGGAAGTTCTCTCACTACAAATGGTCAAGGAACTCAACATTAACAACACAAAAGCGCTGGAAAAATTAAGAAGCAAGGCAACCATAGAATCTTCCGTTAGCTACGGATCCGCCATCATCCTACTACTACTTATAATAGGATCAATCACGGAACTCCTACGAAGACGTAGGTCAACGGAAAGTACACCAGTTTCCGTGCCAGAAACGCAAGAAAAGCCCACGCATTCCGGACCTGTACTCTACTACGTTGCGACCGAGGACAGTCGCGTTTAAGGAGGGAAGAGTTAACACCCAAAATAATACAATTTCTCAGACAGAGGAAATGAGTAAGCATTGATTGCGCAACAAACAGCAAAGCAATGCCCTCAATAATAGAATTTCCCAAACCGAAGAAGAGAGCATTAATTGCACAACTAACAGCAAAGCAATGCTCTCAATAAAGTTCTAACGAACTTAGCTTGCACCTTTTGGTCAGCGATCGTGGGAATGCAGAACAGCCAATTTCCAAAGTTGATCGAACTCAACTTAGTGCATACAACAAAAACTATAATTAAAATGCACTGGCCAATTACAATTAAGTTTGGCCAACGGCGACGGCGACCAAGAGCAGCAACCAATAATATGAAAGAACGTCAGCAGAAACATCAACAGCGGCAGAGACGGCGGCAGCGATGGAGCGACGCGTAGCTATAAAAACAATTGTCTAACCTAAGTAAGTTAGTTCTTAATCCAACTCAATAAAGAAAGGTTTGATTTTTTTATCAAAATCATAATCAATCTATTAACTTATATAGTCATTAAAAGTTAATGACGGTATACTTAAACTAAAATAAGCTGCCAATTGACTATTTTTAATCCTAAAGTTTGGTGCTGTTAATGACACTGCGCTCTTAGTGCTAACCGCGTTGCACGTGTTTTGATCTGTTCCTCAACGCTTACATCCAACCGGTTTCTGTACCGCTGCTGCTGCTCTTCAACGCTTACACGCTCTCTGCCCTGACCTGGCAGTGGAATCTCAGTTTCTTGGACTTAAGATTCTTAGCGAGTCAACGAAAAGAAAAATCCCAAATAACAATCTTCAACTTCCTGTTTATGATTTACCATACATCTCGACGCCAACTAATGCTAATAATACGGCCCTTTCGCCGAACTATTTAACACCGTCTCTGCCACCGGCTCACACTACCCCTTCTGGACCTTCTTCTGTTCCCTCTCGTGCTTCATTGGCTGAGAAATCACTTGGTAATGTTCTACCGGAGGAAAGCATGGCCTCTCTTGGATTGCAACTGGCTCCTGTTGCTACCAACTCTGCTCCTACATCTGCTTCTACTTCTGGTGCCATTTCCTTCTCCAACGATGTGCCTGGCCCAAGCCATGCGGCTCCTGGACTCACTAATGTCCCATTAAGTGGTGTTTCGAGAAGTATCCGTCCAAGGAATAGCGCGGCGACTTCTGATGTCTCTGGGATTCCTCTGAGAGGGGTTATTCAAAAATCAATATTCGTGACGAGACTTATTCGCGAAGCCACTGCCGAGGATGTTAGGATCTTCCTCTGTGAAAAACTTCATGCCCCGGACAACGCTATTTCGGTACACAAGTTCATTTTTAAGCAAAAGCGCAATATCTCTTCTTTTAAATTCGTATCACTGATTCCTATTTCTCTAAGGCACTTGATTCCACACTTTGGCCAGTGAATACTTTAGTACATGAATATTTTCAGAAAGACCAGCCTCGTGGCTCAAAATCAGCTGCTTCAAAAAAACTAAGTAAAACGAATCTGTCAATTTTATACCAAAATGTGCGAGGCCACTGGGTAAACTGAGTAAGGTTATGTTAATAGTCTTTCCACCGACGCCGACGTCATTGCTTTAACTGAAACATGGCTGAACTATTCGGTTTCCGATCAAGAAATATTCGTTGATAAGTTTGTTACCTATAGAACTGACCGTATTAATTGCAGTTTACAATTCACATTCATCGGAGATTTTTCCTTTTGAAAACCCACATTCCATTGAATTTGTTGATATTAATATTTATATTTAATATTTATATAACTTGCTTTTACATTCCACCTAGATCTGATACTTCTCTCTATTTAATGCACCTGTCTGCCATTTAATTATTATCCTCTTCTATTGGCAATGAGGACCACCTTATTATAATTAGCGATTTTAACATATTTAACGTGTCTTGGATTTATTCATTGGACTCCAATCTGCTTTTTGTCAAAAGCCAACACGACTTTATCGACGGCCTGACGGTCTTGTCTCTGGGTCAGATAAACTTTGTTAAGAAACATATGGATAGACTTCTTGACTTAATATTTGTTAATAACGACACTCTCGCAAATGTCCTCAGAAGCCCTCCTATTTCTTAGCCTGAAGACCCCTATCATCCAACCTTATTTTTGAATGTTGAGATCGTTACGTGTAAACTGTTTACGCAATGCCAATTTTGTTGGTTTACACCAGCATTTGAGTGCTATTGATTGGTCCTCCTCAAAATCATGTAATGACATTGCAGTCGTCAATCAGTCTCTTCGATTCCTCTATGGTACAATAGGCTCGACTCTGGTCAAACCAACAACAATTTCATAGAATTTTGTTGTCAGGTGCAATACACAGATTTGAGCTTTTTCTTTTTTTGATAATAATAATCCCAAAAGGCACGCCACACAAGGATGATCGTTGTTTTCGTGTATGTTATGAAGGAGTGTTCCAAAGATCCCAAATATTCGGCTGGGTACTCTTTATCCAGTAAAGGTCATTTCTTCTACGAAGATATGACTTTTTAACGAAGATATTTACTTTTTTACTCTACTATTAACGGGTATAAACAGCGACGTTTAACATACTTGATCTGAATGTTTCAATGTCAGTTACTGAATATAGTCCTCCGATAGCCAAGACTTTTTAACATGATCAATTAGGCTTTAGGATATATACAACCATTTTTGATAAAATCTCAAATACTATAAGAACATATTTTAGGGCTAAGCCCAGCGTTAAAAACTCAAACTTAAACAGCTATATGATATATCCGTGCAATCTCCACCGTTTTTAAACTTGATCTGCGAACGCATTAAAAAACACGATTGCGAAAGTTACAAATCTTTAGCTATTAAGCTGAGCTCGCAAACGATGTAGAAACAGACGAACAAACAGACATGGCTTTATCAACTCATTTAGTGATTGATTATATGATTATCTAGTGGGGACAGTGAACCTTCAGAGATTAAGTTCAATAAGGTCAGAATTTGGCATTCTAAAAATTGTTGCTCACTTTTGCCAAGCTGTGCTAAAAGTGCTGGTGACCATGATAAGAAGGACAAGGCTTGGTTATTCCTTCCGCCGATGTCTTACCTATTTAGAGGCGATTGAAAGACGTAAGCTGGATTCAAAAGCGTATCCTTAAAACATCTAAGCCCTCGGCTCACAAAGCTTTTTTACCTCGCGTCTTCCTGTATCCTCAAATCAGCTCTTACCAGCATGTGTTTCACGCCTCAATGTAATGGGCCCACTATGCCAGCAAAACATTGCGACTGCTAAGAAGACCTCACTGACTGAACGACCGGTCAAGACCTGTCAGAAGCCTTCTGAAATTTTTTGTTATATTAAGGTGAAGCAGCATGAGGTTGCTGCAATAGCGGCTGCAATTGACAAACTGTTTGTACGTTTCGATCAAATGTTGTCGGTGATGACGACGACGTGGCAAATCATACAGAGCGTGAAGTCTAAATATCGTAACTTGGAACTCCAACGGCTTAGTTGACAAATCTCTGGAGGTTGAACACTTCCTCCAGGAGCGCTACATTGACATTCTACCTAGGCATTTTACCAGCCGTTATTTTTTCTGTACTTATGGATGTGCTGTACACTCTGCCAACCACCCTGATCGGCATCGTGGTGGTGCTGCCGTTATCGTTAAATCCTCCCTCGACTATCACCTGAGCGCCACAATATCAGAGTTTATTGGACGGGATTGGAATGCCCATTATAGTTCTGGGGATGCAGGCGTTCGCGCCCTCGGGGAAACACTCTGATGTGGGTTGTTTCTAACTCAAGTATGCAGATTCTAGCCACTGGCGAACCTTCGCATTTTCCCGGGATTAATAACCACAAATTTGAACAACGCTGGTTTAAACCGAGCAAAGAGAAACAAAAATGCAAGTAAATGACCGAATGGACATTGTGTGTCAAAAACCATGCGCACTAATTCACTCAGCTTGAAATAAATGACAATCTCCTCATACCATCTCTCTCAAACAAACTCAACCCGTTATGTCGGTGGCACTCACTCAATAATATTCTATTCGAATACATGCTATTGCTCTTACAATAGTAATAAAGCCATGCAGTATGAACGTCAAGATTTTGAAACTATAAAAATAAGAGATTTTAAATACGAATTCTAGAAATTCTTGTAGTACGAAACAACATTTCGTACATTTTTTTATCAGGTAACATTTAATTACTATGACACTGTCTTAATTATAAAATTTTAGCTTTTAGATACTTCATTTTAATGTCAATTATAATAACAATTTTATACAGTTTTTGTTCGCTATTTAAGTTATTAAATTATAAGCTTATACTGAAACTGTTTGCTTAAATTATTTTATTGTTTGTTCCGTATAGAGTGTAAGGAACTCAAGATCGTGAAAATGATTTACAAGTTGTAATTTTTGATTTGTATTTAACGGAAATAAAAGAAATCTTCATTATAATAATAGTAATCTTAATTTTACTTACGTCAAAATCGTCCAAAGCTGCAGCCAACTCTCCTGCTCCATTGTAAATATCTGTCGGTTGGGATGACTTTCCTTGAGCAACATCGCTTATGGTATTGACAGCATCACACACTTGTTTCAGAATAAAATCGCGATTCACTTTTGCTAGATCTAGTTCGGGATGGCGAACATACACTTTTGACGCAGTTAAAAGCATAGTTGAATGTTTTTTAAGCATCGCACGAGCAGCTGCTAAGTCGTCCCTTAACTGAGGGTCCTTAAGTTCCTGTTGACGTTTGGCTGCTTGTTTTATAAGTTCTCCAGCATTTCGACCGAATTGCTAAGAAAGAAATTAGAACGATGTAGATTATAGTGTTACGATATTAATTTCTTAAATATTTAATGATCTTATAGTCAACAAGAAAAATAGAGCTAACTTCCTTTAAATTAATTATGAGAAAAAAGTCTAAAACGCTTTATGAACGCCTCGGAAACTATAAAAGCTTGAGATTTTAAATACGGATTCTAGTAAATTTTACGCAGCGCAAGTTTATTTAAAAAATAAAAAATCGGTCATATCTATCGATAGACTTCAAAATTGTCAAAATCGAGTTATAATATATAAAGTAATACAGGTCGTTTCCGGTTTTCACTCGGAACTGAATTTTATAACATTTTCGGATTTCCCTTCAAAATAATAAAATTTCCTTTCTTTTTGTCCCTTTTGTTTGTAAAGCGTTTGATTTGTCAGAGTTTTGCGGCCTCAAGGCTAATTAAATTTTGACCCGATGGTGTCCCTTAGCTAATGGCATTAATTGAATACTAGTTTAACGCGTAAAATCGAAGGAACTGCCGGCCACATATACATATTTTCAAAATATTGTATGCCGCTTTATAGCCAGTGCTAGAAACTTCTGGTGTCAGCGTTGTGAATTTTTCACAAGTAGTGTTGAGAACGAGAGTTGCCAAAGGCGATGAAAAAGGAAACGAAACACGTTTCGGACCAATAAAACATTAAGTAAAACGGTAATAAGAACAAAAACACTTTTTATTTTAACTTTAAATAAATACCTATCTTACGATATTTAAACGAACACAAATAGCAGCAGAAGAGTCCTAGAAAAATACTTTTTTCGTACCATGACAACCCTTGCAGCCTCCTAAATGGCGCAACCGCAAAATAATTTTTTAAAAGTCAAACAAGTTATTATTGACCAATTATGTTATGCAGTGAGTGTTGTTCATAAAACTTCAAAGAATAAGGTAAAAATATCGTCTGCACTTTAACTTAATTAATTTGCGCTAGCGGAATTGAATCCGCCAGCCAATTGCTTGGGTGAAAGTTTCCGTGAGATTTTTTAGAAAGTGAACAAAGAATTAACAGAGGGAATTTAGATTCTGCGTAAATCTGTCGGAAGTGAAAACTGGAAAAGGTCTGGGAAATTCGAACAGGGCTTATTAAACTCTCTGCCAAAAACAAACATAAAAATTGATCAATTTTGACCCGAATATCGGTCGGCCAAAGAATTGTGGACACAACCGTGAGTTCTTTATAATTCCCACTTTTCTTAAGATATACATGAAAGAATTATATCTTGGTTATTAATGGCCACCTCGATTCTTATAAAAAATCCATTTATGCTACAATTTGTTTTTGCTTTGTTTTTAAAGCAAACAAAAACAAGAAAGTAAGCAAACTTCGGCAAGCCAAAGTTTATATACCCTTGCAGCTATTTCAAAAATTAATATTCTTGAAAACATTAAAATTATCATTTACTTGCGTATATGTTTAAAAACATTGAAGATATGATGATTTGCAGCTTAATTATTCGATAGTTCGTATGGCAGCTATATGACATCGTTTTCTGATTTTAATAAAATTAAAAGTGTAATTCTGAACTGTCAAATTATTAATAAGTCGAAAAGAATTAAAAAAAAAATTACAAAATATAAAAGTTACATTTTAAAAATCTATTTTTATACCCTTGCAGAGGGTATTATAATTTCAGTCAGAAGTTTGCAACGCAGTGAAGGAGACATCTCCGACCCTATAAAGTATATATATTCTTGATCAGCATCACTAGGAGAGTCGATCTAGCCATGTCCGTCTGTCCGTCCGTTTCTACGCAATCTTGTCTCTCAGTTTTAAAGCTATCTGAATGAAACATTGCCAAAAGTTGTCTTTCTATTGCAGGTAGTATATAAGTCGAAACGAGCCGGATCGGACGACTATAGCATATAGGAACAATCGGAAAAATAAATTTTAAAAATTATAACTTTACTGTTTTTAAATTTTTTGTTTGTTCTTCGACATATAGTAATGGTTAAACCGTAATTCTAAAATATTTAACCATTATATGCTATAGTTATGCGACTGTTCCGACTTGTGTACTACCTGCAATAAAAAAACAACTTTTGGGAAAGTTTCATGCAGATAGCTTTAAAACTGAGAGACTAGTTTGCGTAGAAACGGACGGACAGACGGACAGGGCTAGATCGGCTCTCCTAGTGATGCTTATCAAGAATATATATACTTTATAGGGTCGGAAATGTCTCCATTACTGCGTTGCAAACTTCTGATTGAAATTATAATACCCTCTGCAAGGGTACAATTATTATATTTTGTTTGGTATTATAAAAAGAGTTCTGGCAGTACGTAAGCCGGGAATTTTGGCATGTAACCTAGAAGAATGGAAAAAGTCATCCGATATCATAAGCTCGTCTTATACACAGTTGCGAAGTAAATGGGTTATCCAACTCAATACTCAAGTAACCAATGAGTTACTCAATTGGTCATAAGTATAGTAAGCTCTTAAACGGTCACATTATCGTAAACTACCGATACATATGCTAGGGCCATGTTAATTAACATAAGTCTGTATCAGAGAACAGCTTCGATCAACTCAAAAATGTTCATACCCAATCAACGCTCGAACAATCAAGGAATGCAACAAACCGATTAAACTTTACATACACATATGATTTCTTGTTAAAAAATCACTAAAATTTCTATCTTTTTTTGCTCGCTGAGTTTGCACATGCTTTTGTAAGAACAGTCCACTTTGTGCATATGTTCATTCACCTCATACATGATTATGTTAATAATTATTTATTATTATATTATTATAATATTATTTTATTTTATAAGTTTATAGGATAGTGTCTTGGCAGAGCACGACACGAACAATATTAAACGGCATCACCACACTTACATTGACAAGTTTTGCCGTGCAAACAACTCAAAAAAAGTAGTGCATGTCATTGCCGACTAATGCTTTAAACGGATACACGAATAATATCAATGAGTCGGATTTCAGTTAACGGTGGTGATTAATCTAACATTAGTAAGAATGATTAATGAGCATTAGTTGATTTTTATTCAACGTTCTGTTTAGGTGATTGATAAACAAAACAGTAAGGACTCCAAAGACTGAGCTGAACACGAATAATGTTTAAATGGAATGGACTAAGAATTATTGGGCATAAGTAAATCAAAAAAATGGTTTTTGGGTTGAGGGACATAATAAATCGGTCTTGTCTATAACAAAGTGCGTGTTGTGACTATTGACATTGCCACATAAGCTTATAATTGATATATTTACCAATTTTTTTTCAGATTACTTTAAGTATGTTAGCCGGCTTATTACTTCTTTATTGCATTCAAAAGAAAACAAAAATGTTTTTGATTGGAATTTAATTTAGCTTTATTAAAGTTCTGATATATAATATTAATTAAACTTGATATTACGTGTTCATAAAATGTAGGGGTTTCTTCAAATTGGTACAAGTCTCTAGTAGCATTCGACTGACTTAATTGTGTGAGCAGCAATGCAAACTCGTGTTGTTTAAGGAAATTGATCTATCGGATTTGAACGAGTCCGAGCGAAGTTAAATCCGAAACTGCTTGATGTTGACCACAGGATCGCTGTTAGAGGATCGCTCATTAGCTTTTGACAGACGTCAACAATGATCCTGATTTGCTTAAAAGCGGCAAAGATTGTGAGTTTTTATTGAAAAACACAGTCATTTTTCTTTGTGAACACACTTCGTTTGTTCCCCTAGGGAATTCGAGAAAACAATGTGAGCAAATTATTCCAATTAGTTCTCTTAGAAGGCAAATACAAATCCCTCCCCTCAGCATCATCTTAAAACACCACTATGATACTGAGCTCTGCACCAACATTTCGATAGCTGGCTACAACAAAACTTAATTGGCAACACTGAGCGTAGTCATTTTTGTTGTGCTGAAACTGTTTCTATACTTTACAATTGGTCAGATGTTTGTAAAGTAGAAAAGAAAACATTTGATTTCCTGCCATGCGAATGTAAAACTGACTCAGTTTGGTTGTTTTTAAATATAAACAAGAAAGAACGCTAAAGTCGATTTCCCCAACTATTATATACACTTTCTTTGCTAAAAATAAATGGCGAACTAAATATTACACCGAAACGCAATCGGGGTGGCGCTATTTGTCGCTCTACCTAATGAGCAAAGGATAGTATTTTGCCAACAGTGCAGCGGCAGAGGATTTAATAACTTAATAACTTTTAAAAAAATATTTCGATTTCAAAAATTTGGGTCTACCTATAGATATGACCAATAACTTCTAAGGTCTTAAATGTCTCAGAGTGAAATGCCAGACACTCGCGATTTGTGGGCGTAAGAGCTGGCGTGGCGTGGCTTAATTTGATTTGACTTGCGCTGCATCTAGTTTTTATAGTTTCCGAAATCTCGGCGTTTATACGGACTAACAGATGGACATGGCTAGACCGACTCGAATATTGCTCCTGAACAAGAATACGTAACTACTGGAACGGGAAAAAGCAGCAAAGTAAAATTAAATATGTGCACATTTAAATTAATAGAATATATTTTAATTAACTGTACATTTTTCTATTTCAGTTAAAATAGATCTTAGATTGGCCGGGCACAGTTCTGTAAAAGTATTGTATTTGTTGAAAAATATGCTGCATGTACAGGGTGGACTACCATTTTTGCTCAAATGATGCTGCCAATTTGTCAAATATTTAGTCAAAGGTTTGCGGTTTACCAAATCGTTAAGATCGGGAAATACTGAAAACTGCCTCCAAAGTGGTGAGTCTTCAACCGAAATCGCATGAAAAAGTGCATAAAATTTTGGAAATATAAATAAAAATAAAATCTTTCTAGGCAGTTTATGAACCAATTTTTTTCAACATGTGCGTAAACAAGCCAGTATCGTTAATGGACAAGCCAACGCGTTTCCGTGTTCGTCCAGTGCGTTCGGCCAAAAATATTGCCGCTGAGTGTGTGTGCACGTCGCTGCAAAGAATTTTGACTAAAGACCTTAGTCTGAAGCCGTACAAAGTTCAAATTTTCAGTTCGCGCAATGGGCCGAAGGTATTTTTTTTGTATCTATAAAATGCAATTGATGCAGCAGCTAAATGCGCACGGGTTGATCCGGATTCAGAACAATATTATTTTTTAAATTCCTAGTTACGTCGACTAATGTTTACATAATAAGTGCAAAAATTAATTTTTTTACATAATTTTTTAACCGATTCAAGGCTGGAAAAATGGAACAAAAAAAATTCGATATCGTACTCGTCCAAGCAATTGGAAAAAAAATCGACCTAGATCCTCTACAAAAAATCCTACTCGGCAGCTAAATAATAACATTTTTGGGAAACGCGTCTAAAAATAAATTTCTGTGTGTAACTTTATTGAATAGGTACTTTAAGGTTACCAGGAACTCATTTCCACCCCGATGGTCACGACAATAAACAGAATATAAGTTAACAACCAACTCCCAGCTTAGGCTGAGCAGGCCAGTTCTTATTCCTCTATTAATATTAATCATTTATCATGTTTATCATTCTCTAGTATTAATCACCTTTTATTATTATTATTATTATTATTACACTTCTCCCTCATGCATGTCCACCCTAAATTGGGTCCACTTTATTGGCCTTAGAGCTGAGCCAGCACATTGTGCCACTCCTAGCCGTGGCTCCCTTTCAGTGGATGACAGCGATCGTATGACTTCTGCAAAATGTGCAAGGTCAGCGGTCTGCCACGGGCATCCGGCTATGCATGAGCTTTTGTTCAATCTTAAGTTTTAGTTTTAATTTGGATTTGAAATAAAGAGCACTAGCTCTGTCATAAAACTCCGGCCTTAGCCGTTAAATTGATTCTGATTATTGAATTTGGTTATCGTGCCTTAAGGGCCGTGACAACGGAGATAAGTATCTTCCACCATAACTTCCGAAGAAGTAAGGAGTCGAAGCGACCGTCCGACTCCCCAGTGGCTGCCAAACCAGGTGGTCACCAATACCTCAACCAGCAGCAGTATCCTACTGCCAGTCCCCCACGGTTATAACACCTACCGGCTCTACCCCTGCCACAGAGAAGACGCAAGCCGGCCCGGACATTTAAATAACTGACGCCCAACGGATTAATATTATTACTAATATTCGAATCCCACCCCTGAAGTTGTACATTATGTAAGTAGCTGAGCGCCGACAATAGCCAAAGTCTACACATACAAAACACACAAATACCAATGCATACAATTTCCTATGCCCAGCAATAGGAATTTTTTACATATATATAAAAGTGACTCGATTTTCGATTTCTGATTCAGATTTTTATGAAAAAATTTATAGAACTCAAGATACGTACACTCGTACTGGCGATTTTTTGAGTGAATGAATTATTCAAATATTAAATTAAAAGATACTTCCATGTTCTGCGTGTTGATTTAATTTTGTTCGATCTAGATTTATTTAAGTGCGCTATAAATAAAAGAAACCATACGTCTCAAATAACGTACACTGTGCCAAGGCAATCAACATTTATATGAATTAATTATGCAAAGGAATATTTTATTTCCTTGTTAAGGCTGGCCTTTATACGCATTCAGAGAGCCCAGTTGTTTTTCTCCTTGTGTTTCGCTACAATTTTACCCACTGTGCTTGTATTGAATTTTGTACTAGAGTTATCCAGTGTGTCTGTGTTAATAATACACCCAGTCAAATTGACCCACACTTGTTGTCACCGTTCTGCATTTTAATTTTATTCTTGGGACAAATTAATCCAACATTTTTGTGTTTTAGGTGACGACCCATATTTTTCACTAAATTTTTTCGGCTTTACATCACCAAAGTGGCCCGTCGAAACCTCTTGTCTTGAGCCCAATCAATCAGTCAAACCCCGTATCTCCCCGCGCCCCTTAACTGCCAATGAGTTGGGAGTATAGAGAAGTAAAACAGGAAATTGTAAGCGACGATAGCGAAGATAGCGAAGAAGTAGGATTTCGCCCCGAAGTTAGGGACACAGATCAACCAGAAATGAACGCAGAAATGATCCAAGCGCTTGTCGCAAATGCGATCAGCGCCGCTCTTAACGAACAGGAAGGGCGTTTGAGAAGCGCTTTCGCCGCAGAATTAGAAGCGGTTAGAACACAGACTCTGCAGTAAGATGCGATGTCAAGTTAGATATAGTAAAATCTCTGCCGACGTTCAGTGGAAGCCACGATGAGTACGTTTCATGGAGGCAGGCTGCATCAGATGCCTATGAAGTATTCAAGAAATACGACGGTGGCGAGGCACACTACGAGGCCGTTGTTATAATTAAAAACAAAATTTGCGGACCTGCTCGGTCACTACTCACGTCCCACAATACGGTGCTAAACTTCGATGCAATTATAGCCAGACTAGATTGCACGTATGCGGACAAAATGTCCTTGAGAGTGCTACGGCAAAATTTAGAAATGGTTCGGCAAGGAGATTCCGACCTTATGACATATTATGACGAAGTGGAGAGGAGACTCACCCTCGTCACCAACAAGATAGTCATGTCTCATAATATGGACTCGGCAACGATATTGAACAAGGAGGTTAGGGACGACGCCCTATATGCTTTCATTGCAGGGTTAAAAAGACCTCTCAAATCACTCGTGCTGCCAGCACAACCTAAGGACCTTCCGTCCGCACTAGCTTTAGCGCGGGAAGCTGAGAACAGCATTGAAAGAAGTGCGTTCGCGGCGTCCTACGCGAAGGCCATAGAAGACAAGGCCCCTTTTTATGAGGGCAATAGACGCATTAATAAGGGCCTGGGAAGGCAGTGGAGAAGTGAGGATAAAAATCCCCACTTCGTCCCCAAACAAAACCAAAGTAAGTCTCATGAGGACAATCCCTGGCCAAAGCGCAGGGATCCTGAACCCTTAGACCAGAAGAAAGTTCAGCCCATGGAGGTAGACCCTTCAACGGCTAAATTCAGACAAGAAACAAGCTGGGGAAAGCCTCAAAGTAACAACAACTACAAAAGGCAGAACTCGTCCCAGCGTCAATCGGACCAAAGCGCCAACGCGTTAACAATATAGCCCAATCCCAACAGGAGGTAACAGATTATACCGCCACAGCTGAGGCTGAGGTCACCACCATTGAGGAAGATAGCGACTCCGCCGAGCTAAACGACCTCCTCCATTTTTTAGGGAGCGTTCCCGACTGCCGTTCGTCGAGCGACAGTTGGCTGGCAGATCAATAAAAATTCTCATCGACACCGGGGCGGCAAAAAATTACGTGAAGCCTGTAAGGAGCTGCAAAATGGCATAGTCAGGCCGTCCAGATCCCCATACAACAGCCCTGCCTGGGTGGTTCACAAAAAAGGGACCGATGATAATGGCAGTAAGAAGAAGCGATTAGTAATCGACTTCAGGAAGCTGAACGAGCGAACAGTCGCCGATCGCTATCCCATGCCGAGCATACCCATGATTCTAGCGAACTTGGGAAAAGTCAAACTCTTTACCACCCTAGACCTGAAGTCAGGGTACCACCAGATATACTTGGCTGAAAAGGACCGAGAGAAGACCTCGTTCTCAGTTAATGGTGGGAAGTACGAATTCTGCCGACTACCCTTCGGCCTAAAAAACGCAGGGAGTATTTTCCAAAGAGCCATCGACGATGTGCTGCGGGAAGAAATCGGCAAAATATGCTACGTCTACGTTGACGATGTTATCATCTTCTCCGAAAATGAAACGGATCATGTCAGGCATATTGACACGGTGCTTAAGCGCCTACTCGATGCCAACATGAGGGTGGCACGAGAAAAAACCAAGTTCTTTAAAGAGAGCGTTGAGTTCCTAGGGTTCATTGTCACCAGAGGAGGAACAAAAACAGACCCAGAAAAGGTTAGAGCAATAAAAGAGTTCCCAGAACCAAAAAATCTATTTAGCC
This sequence comes from Drosophila gunungcola, assembly GCF_025200985.1. Taxonomy (NCBI): domain Eukaryota; kingdom Metazoa; phylum Arthropoda; class Insecta; order Diptera; family Drosophilidae; genus Drosophila; species Drosophila gunungcola. Next base: position 445,872 of record NW_026453215.1, on the reverse strand, counting down.
TCAGGTCCTTCCTAGGCCTGGCGAGCTATTACAGAAGCTTTGTAAAAAACTTTGCATCTATTGCTAGACCCCTAACCGCCATCCTCAAAGGGGAAAACGGAACGGTCAGCAAGAATATGTCGAAAAAAGTAGCTGTCAGGTTTAATGAAACCACTAACCATACAACATATAGACTGGTCATTTCATACGACGCATTTGGACACAAAAAAACGGACCGCGGAAGGTCCACCGTTCTCACAGCAGCAGGTCCATGCACTTCGTGTGCGTTCGGGTTTTTTACTCTCTCATTCTTATTCTCATTTTTATGCTCGCGCACTCATTGCACGAGTTCAGTCGTTCAGTCGCAGAGAGGCGCTTTTTGAAGAAGGCTGCCCTGCGCTTGAATTCGTCTTTGTATGTATGCGTGATCATGCATTCTCATACACGGGAGCATGTGTGCGTTTATTTCATTTCGGCGCATCAAGAATATTTGTCTTTTGCCACTTTTCAAACTTGGTACCCTAAGAATATGGGCGTATTTACTATTGGGTTATGATATTAATATGAATATTATATGTTTTAATATATTTATTTAATATTTCAGCATACATTTTATTTTTGTTTACAAATTCAAATCAGTGGTAGCGGTAAAATGTTTTACATATATGTATGTATTCGAATTTATAGAAATCAGTCCACTGAGATGGGAACAGGGCATATCGCAGTCGTGTCACTTGAAACACCGACTGCTCTTCAGTGGTTGAGAAAACTTCAAACTAAATCAGTTTTTGTCGATGTTTTGCGAGCGGTTGGTGCCTGCATACCCTACCGACGATTGCTTTTAAGGGGAGCGGGCTTTTAGGACACTTGTTTTAAATGTTATGTTTAGTGATCTTTGGTTAATTAATTTTTAATGATTCGCAGTGTTATTTTAATTGTCTTTAAACAAGTAATAAATAATAAAATACTTTTAATATTTTTGAAAAGGTAAATGGTTGATTTATTTTTTAATGATTCGTTATTTAATTGTCTTGTTATTTTAATTGTCTTTAAACAATTCGTTATAATTCAAGATATTGGTACAATTAAAATCTAAAATTATTATCATTAAAATAAATTATTATCATTAAAAAAATGTGGATTTTTATATTTGACGAACAGCTCACAGAGGTCCCAATAGTCAACCTTATGGATGTATCTAGGATTAAAATTCTTCAAAATAATGTTCTTGTCCACGTTATAGTCCAGTATCCTAGAGTTAAGCGTATTTGTAAAAAAGTCCTGCTCTTCCCTGTCGCGCACTACCACACGATGCTACAAATAGAAGACAACATCGTGGCGGAATGTAGTGACGGAATCCTGGCAGTCTCCGATTGCACATCCACCAACTTGGCCACATTTTGCAAAAAAGCGCCCCACGACTCCTGCGCCAGGCAATTACATGCAGGTGGGGCGGCTACATGCCGGACGCGGCCCAGCAATTTGGAACCCCTTACAATTGTGGACGACGGGGTAATTATCGTTAATGAGAAACTGACGAGGATCACCATCGATGACGGTCCCACAGTAACCATCGTTGGGACCCACCTTATCACCTTTGAGAGAAAAGCGGTGATCAACGACTCCGTATATTTGAACCTCAATCACTCAGTGAATATGAATTAACATCACAGGACACGATCACATACTGAGTCTGCCATTGCTACAGCGGATGAATGAGCATAACCTGCGTCTAATGCAGGAGCTCCGGGATGACGTGTCGGATGGAGGTTCCCCGAGGATTTGGTTCGCCGCAGGAGTTGCCGTCAGCCTCACACTATGCGGCTTAGTCCTGCTCCAACAAGACTGCAGGCGCAGACGAGAGGCAGCCCGTAACCGAAACCGTTAATCAGTTGCGGCAAGTTGGAAGATATGGTACCAGTAGAACGGCGCTACGTACCTCAGCCAACGTTACAGTCGAACCTCTGCGCAGTACGTTAGAAAATTAAAAATTCAGCCGAAAGGGCGATGTATACTGGCCGCCTTGCAAATGCGTTTTGAGTGCTATGCCATCCATCCAGATTGACGAACAAAAAAACGAGATTAAAGTAGCCATAAGGTCAAAACCATCGAAAATGTGCTGGAAAATCGGGCCGATTGGATGGCCTTCTGCAAGGCCTCTTGGGACAGTCAAATGAGTACAGTGGCCTTTCACAAACAGACCGTTATGTTGGGGCTACTCAATAAAATACTCAATATATTGTATAAGGAAGCGTTTTCGACCCTTTACGGTATATGTTCTTGATAAGGAACACTAGCCTAGTCTAGCCATATACGTGTCCGTCAATTTGTCCGTCCAAAAATTGCAAAGAAGAACCATTATTTTAGCAGTTATAAGGGTTTTATTATGACGTCACAGCATTAAATAAAATTTAAAATTCCTGTTCGAAGTTGCAAGCTCGTGTGACTTGCAATGATAGGGAGGACCAAAATAAAAAACCATTTATCCAACTCTAATACAATTTAAAATGAATTTGTTAATGGATTTTCCCATTGCTGGTTCTGGTATAACAAACACAGCAAGAAGGTTTTTCCAAACATTTAATTACGCAGCTCGTATAATTTAGCGTAATTTTACAAGCTTTGGCATGAGTTGTAAAGCATATGCCATCATCTGGTTATAAACGTTTAGTGTTCATGGAGCAGATGATAGTTTTTGTTGCAAAAACATGTGTTTTGAAAAATAAAAGCAAAACACAAATTTGAATTGAAAATAAATGGTTTAATTTTTATACCCTTTTGTTGTTCCGACTTCCTGGTTAGTCACATCAGGACTTGTTCAGTTCTGGCAGGACGTTTAGGCATACGCCGGATTTCATCAACGCAATCCTTGAGGCAAGGCAGCTAGTTTTTGAATATTTTTTACTAAGTGCCAACTCGCCGCGTATCTAACAATCGGTAGGCCTTTGCTTGTGTGACCGCTTACACTGCTTGCTATATTTGTGAAGAGTTTTTCAAGATATTTGTCATTAACTACATCATGATCATAATTACACAAATTTTAAACTTCTATCCAATAGAATTTGGCATTGCGCTCTGAAGAAGAATTGATAAGACACTAAGTTCTATATCTTTAGCTAGCTCTGAGTCAAAGTCGCTGTTCGCTGCAAAAACCAGACCAGTCTAAATTTTATACTGACATTCAAAACTCTATATGTAGCGAAAGACCGATTGCCGTTATAACAATTTAAAATTGGAAACATTACAATACTTTTCGCAGATCTCCACTCAGTTGTCAGTTAAAAGATCCTTTTCCGCACTGCCCTTTATGTTAAATGTTCAGACGGCCCTCGCTCTCCCGTTCTCAAAGGCCGCGCTCTCAATCTTCCAGCGTTCCAGCTCTTGGAGAGTTGCGACTGCGCTCAGCGCATAGAATAAGCTAGTTTTTCAGTTAATTTCCGCGCTATTTTTTGAAGAAGTTCGATTAGTCTTTTAACCGCGATCGCCGAGTGCTTTTCTTTTTCACCCCCACAGCTTGTCGCAACTTCTAGCTGCCACGTAAAGCTGCCGACGCCTGGCTGACACTCCACACACTCACATTCGCTAGACCACACACATAAATAGCGACTCGCCAGAAGCTCTGAGAGCTTGGATGGGAGGTTCTTTTGCATCCACCTTATAGCCCGGACATCGCACCGAGTTACTACCAACTTTTCCTATCAATGTCGAATGATTTGGATAGCGCAAAAAAAAGCTACAAGAGAGTATTGGAAAAACCGACTGGCTCAGCTTTTTGCAAATAAGGACGAAGGATTTTATGAGAGGGGTATCGTGAAATTACCATAAAATGGTAATCGATTGTAGAAAAACTTTGAAATAAATCGAGTAATTCTAACCATAAAAAAAGATTTGAATTTCATGTACAAATAAAAAAATTACTAAGAACAAGGCGAAAAAATTTAGAGTGGTTTCCAGAGTGCCAATATTTCTGGCGTGAGCGCGATCTGCGCAAACGCACACACACACATACATACACATACAATTCCTTTACAGCATCCAAGGGGGACTGAGCATGACATCAATTTCAAGGCGGCCTTTGCAGGACATGAAGTCCCCATCTTTGCATTTTTTCCTCATCAATATGAAATTTATTCCGAGCAATAATATTTAAATTCATCCAAATAAAAAAATAAAAATTTAAAATGAAAAAATTTAATAAATACTAAAACCACCGAAAACAAAATAACTTAAAATTGATTTTTAAACAAGTATACGAATAATCTCGAAATACTATTATTTATTGCTTGGATATTTAATAATTAAGTACCATAGTAAATCCAACCATATTATATTAATATATAATATTTTCGCGGAGCTTATTCGACGATATATTAATACCAGCATTTCATCCGGGACAATTTTTCCATACCAAGTCCGTTTACACTAGCTAATATAGCCAAGTGGTTCTGTCCAAAATACATGTATCCCTTTTCCACTGAGAATATATATTTCACACCAGATTTATCCCCATTTCCATTTTAACACTTTTTGGTTTGTTGGTGTGTCTTCCAAGTCCACTGTCCCAAAAAACGACCAAAGAAGCGTTTCCGAACCATCCAACGATATATATTGTTTTTTCCTCATATCGATACTTCGTCCCCGGCCGAAAGTTCCAAAGCCGAAAGTTCCAAGAATTTCCGTAAAGCGGCCCTCACCAAAATCGGTCAGAGGATCTCCTTCGTCCCAAGAAAGAGTTACGCGATCCAACACAAAAAATAACTCTAACAGCGGCAAAAAAAAAAAGCGCTTAACAAGTTCATTGATATCTCAGACCGCCTCAGTAAATTTGAATTAATCAATTAATCTAGAATGTCCAAGCTGAATTTCCGACGCAAAGAAGTCCGAGCTTAATGGTACCGAATCAAAAAAGGGTACGACGAATTTACCCCGGAGAGCTAAGTACAATTGTTGTTACGGTGGTACGAAAGGTGACACAAGCTGATCAGACCCAGACTTATATTCCTTTAGGCTGTCGACTTCCTCCGTGCCACCTTAGGGACCTTTTTACGGCAATTTACATTAACAACCGAGGCTAACGGCGGTCGAAATTATTCACCTCAGTCCCAAAACGAGTGGCGATGCACACAGCATAGCGCCTCATACTAACGATGGTTTTCGATCAGCTTGGGCTAACCTAACTGAGCGTTTCGAAAACAAACGATTGTTAGTAAACAATCAAATCAAAATACTTTTCAATGTGCAGTCCATAAATAAGGAATCTGCCTCACGGAATGTGCGGAATAATTATCGAAAATTGGGATTGCATCTCGGTGTACAAATTATAAAACCGTTAGGTATTTATTTTATATTTTTATTTATTTCCATACGCCCGTAAGGGCATAGGTATTTTATACAGAGTTAATTCTCTGGAGTACAATTTTTGACTAAACTAAAGAACCTATCCAACTGCAGCTTGAGGCCTTTGCCTGGCTGCAGCGCTGTCGCCAAGGTGCCGGGTCAGCGTTTTGTCCCTGCCCGTGGCGATCACTCGCTCCGCGAGTGCTCTGTTCTGACTCCGGGCACTTGCACCCGAACGCGCGGTCAGCCGTTTCTTCGCTGCCCGCGCAGGCCACCGGATATGGTCTGCAACTCGGCAGTTTCTTCTCTTGGGAACTGCCAGTGTTAACTTCTCCCCCCTTCAAGTGGTCGACGTCCCGGGGACCCGCTCGTTCCACATCGTTGTCAGTTCTTGTGACTTCTGGTCCTTAGATAGCGATAGCCGAGCCAGATGGTGGAACACAGAAAGAAGGTAGCAAGTAGGGCAAAGGAGTTGCTGAGGAAGGACCCCAGTGTAAGTTCTTCTCTGAGGGTCCCGATGTGGTGGAGATTGCTCAGACTCAGCTCGTGAAGAAATGGAAGACTCAGCCGGTTCTGGTGGGCCGTGATGTTGACTATGGCCATGGCGGACACAGCAGGTTTTCTCATTGAACTTCCCAATTGATTTACGAACCAAGTTCCGTTGAGGGCTACCTTGTCAGAATAAGTTACCAGGTAGGTTCCGGATATTTTTTTCTCTCGCCCTTGGTTATCGGTTATGGTCACCTTGGCATCGTTCATGCCATGATCCACAATGGTAACCGGATCCAGGTGACCTGGGAGCGTGGAACATCTTCAAAGTCCAGGATTTTTTTCTGGTGCTGAACTGAATAGACTGTTATCTTCTTACATATTAATTTAGAGCTAGGGAGTTTAATGAGAAAATGTAGCATTTCGGAATTTTGAAAAACACTAATATAGATACCTCTAATAATTCTATCAATCTAACGTCAATAAGCTGTCTGTCCTTGAATTCGCCAATATCGGAACTATCCAAAATTGCTGGACTTACGATGTTTAATTTTGCCAGGGTTAAGCCCATTAAAATGTTTTCTAGATCCGTGATTACAATTCTATTTTTTGCTAGAATAATTTCCAAAAGGTGGGTTTCTTTATCTGTTTCGAATTTATGGATTTGATTCATTGAGTTTGTGAGTTCATTTAGACGTTTCTGAAATTCAATATTTAATTCTGTTTGTCCTTCATCTGTTCTAATTAATTGTTCTTGATTTAATTTTATTTGCTCCCAATCGTTAAAGCCGGGTGTGCCGGCAATAACTTTTAGTACTGTCCCGATTAAGTTAATACTACTAGCGGCTCTATGGTGGATTTTTAAGGTAGTCACCAACTTGCGAATATTTGTAAGGTGTCATTATGACTGGCGTCTTGTGATCGTCTGTAAATGTCTTCGTCATTGTTTCCGTCTGGTCGGCGTAGTCTTCATAAGTCGTCACGTTCGTTGAGTGCTGTAGGTATCCGTAGGACTCCCAGATGACAATTTCGTTGTCTTCTATCGGGATATAGTCTGCATTCGTGTAGTCATTAAGTTTTACTGTCGCGTCCGTCTTGACAGCCGTAAGTACAAAAACTAAGACGAATTTTCCTAACCTAGAAAAATATAAAAATAATAGAAAAAGGGGTTCAGTATTCTCGCGAAGATGGTTAGCGTGGATTGTCCTTGTGGACCACCCTCCCCTCAATTTGGACCGTGGTCCCCAGGTCTGCTTCAATGATTTTTTCCGAACATAGTGGCGAGAGCTTGTTTCCTATGCGTTTGTTTGCCATTAAGAAAACTTTTTCACCAGCTTGATAGCCCTTTTGGGTCATATCTTTGTTTACCTGGTCAAGGGATTTTCCTTGAGCCTGTTGGTTGCCAAAAGAATAAGTTCGGTCGTATCGCTTAAGTTGCCCTCTATTTTCAAGCATCTGGCTATTTCCGCCAGGGTGCTATGAAACCTTTCTACTTGCTATGTAGGGGCGGGGCGTTGGCGATGGTGATATTGAAATGATTCATGAGTATCGATTTATTTGTTTCGGAGTTGAACGACCTCTCGTTATCACAATAAATTGTTTTGATTTTTGGGAAGAAATTTATTATGTGCAGTATAGGGGATTTTACGTCCACTATGGCCCTCGATGCGATAGCCTGCACCGTGGCGAATTTTGATGTGGAGAATTTCCCTTACAAAAGAAGGTATCGGTGTTTCTGCTACCACTTGCTTAGATGGATGGCGTTTGTATTTTGCCATTGAACAGGTCTTGCAATTCAAAGTTGTTTCTGTTGCTAACCGAAGCATTTTAGGGAAAAAATAGTCCCTCAAGATTTTCTTTACATTTTCTTGTGCTGCTCGGTGAGTTCTGTTGTGTTCTGCTATGACAATTTCCCTTTGCTCAGTTGTATCCGTTATGTCCTGCACGAAGCTTTTCGTATATTTGAATGACGTGCTGGGGAACAATTTGACTAGTCGATTTTGAATAAATGCCAAGATCGGTAGGGAGGAATATATTGCGTTTACCACCTCAGCATTAACTAAATCTTGTAAAATGTTAAGCAGATTTTCTCGGTTAGAAATTTTATTACGTGTCGCACCTTGCTTTTAAACAAGATGAATGTGTCAACAGAGGAGCTGTTTCCTTCCTCAATTACTATTTGGTTCCGGAAACAGTTTACTGGTGTATGGTGTATGTCAGTGATTGTTCGCTGTGTATGGTTGCTACATCTGATTCTATTTCGTCTTCTAAGACGTTTATGTTCTGTTGAGACAGCGCGTCTGCCACAAGGTTTTCTTTGCCAGGTTTATAAACTAATTTCGCGCCGCGATCGTCGATAATCCCCTTCCAGCGTTTTAGTTTCGCGTTAGGGTTTTTGTCCGAGACGACAAAGGTAAGTGGCTGGTGGTCGGTAAAGATCTGCAAGCCTTTCACTCCGTACAAGTAGTTCCGGAGGTTTTTCAGTGCCCAAACTATAGCGAGGAGCTCTCGCTCGTTGGTTGCATAATTTTTTTCGTTGTCCCGCAGCGCTCGTGATATCATAGTGATGGGGCGGCCATATTGTGATAGTACTGCTCCCAATCCAGAGCCTGACGCATCAGTCGTCAAGTCAAATGGCTTTTTGAAGTCCGGGTAGGATAGCAGAACGTCCTCTGATGCCAAGATCTCTCTCAGCCTGTCAAACGTTTCTCTCTGTTCCTTGGTCATATCTAAGTTGACTTTTCTCGACTGATATTTTCTAGTTTTACCATTTTCTCCCTTTAGGATATTCGTTAAGGGTCTTGCGATAGTCGCGAAGTTTTTTATGAAGCACCTATAATAGCTTGCCAGTCCAAAGAAAGATCTGAATTCGAATAACGTTCTAGGCGGGGGGAATTGTTTTATTCCTTTGATCTTCTCAGGTGAAGTTCGTAGCCCTGTTTGAGACACTATGAATCCCAAGTATTCGACGCTTTTTTTAAAGAACTTTGACTTTTCTCATGCCCGCCTCTAAGAGTTTCGTTAAGGCCAAATCCACGTCCCTAACATGGTCCTCTTTGTTTTGGAAAATATTATAACGTCATCGGCATACACATAGCATATCTTTGAAATTCCTTCCCGGAGGACATCGTCGATGGCCCTCTGGAAAATGCTCGGGGCATTTTTAAGTCCAAATGGCAGTCTACAGAATTCGTATTTGCCGTTGTTGATTGAAAAGGCTGTCTTTTCCCTGTCCTTTTCTGCCAGCTCTATCTGATGAAAGCCTGACTTGAGGTCGAGTGTCGTAAAAAATTTCGACTCGCCCATATTCGACAGTATTGTCGAGATGGTAGGGATAGGGTATCTATCGTCTACGGTTTTTTGGTTGAGTTTTCTAAAGTCGATAACCAATCGCTTCTTTTTAACCCCATTTTGGTCAGTTCCTTTTTTGTCCACAACCCAGGAAGGGTTATTATATGAGGACTTGGATGGCCTTATTACGCCGTCCGCAAGAAGTTGTTTAACCTCTGCATTGACGAATTCGGTTACACCCATGGGGTGCGGGTATGACTTAGAGTATACCGGTTCCCCATCTGTTTTAATTGTTGCCAATGTGTTTATGTTGAAAGGCAGCGCTTCGTCCGGATCGGCGAAGGCTTTATGATTTTTTACAATCATTTTATCGAAGGTGGCTTTAATTGCCAGAGGAACGTCCTCGTCATCGATTTTTATGAAGTTAACGTTTTCCGCTTTAGCAAACTGGATCTTTTCAGTTCCATTGCTAGTGTGCAGAACATTTTTAGTAAAATCGAGCTTCGCATTCACTTGTTTAAGTAATAGCCTGATTCCATTGGCGCATTAAAACGCATTTAGCCTAATGCGCATTTATTTACACAGGGAATCCCATAAGGCTAAACGCCGCATTTAAAATAAATGCGATTTTTAAATGCGATTAAAAACCATTCGCCCCGAACATTTTTAGAAAAAATACCGGAAAATACCGATGTTGAACGATATTTTGTTCGTGCCACCACTACAACAGCTGTGTTCTATATGCAAGGTTGGCGCAATTTCTGATGTCTTTTGAATATAAAATCTATTTTGTATAAAAATGACTGAAACCTAGAGCGCACGCTGCAAATTCTGCTCGCAGTACCACAATGCATTACTGCTGGATCTCTGGCATGAAATAAGTCCCACATATACGAGGATCCTTGCCCTTTATAGAAACTGTGGTGGTCTACATTGCAAACCCGTCATAACAACGCAATCAGCTTCCCTTGTCGTTCAAGTTGGCAAATGCCTCGGTCGCATTATGGATGTCCTGCTGAGCATTTCAGAGTTTAGTAAACTCACTCATGTTCATTAATTTTGATTAATTTCTTTTGGATTTGCCAAAATGCTAAAGTAAACAAACCCAGATCAGCTGCTCGTGCCACTCACATGTCGGAGTAGCATTAACTAAATGCTAATGCGCCAATGGAATCAGGCACATTTAAAAAGTCCACTAATGCGGCAATGGAATCAGGCTATAAGTCGAGTCCGATAATGCCGTTAAAATCCATAAGGTCGTTAAGAATGAAAAATAGTTTTTTTACGTTGAACACTGAAACTGGACATTTTTTATCTATTTTAGTAAAGCCATGGATCGACTTTACTGTGAAGGGTTTATCCGCTGCCACGATGCCTTTCAGCCCCGGGAGTGGAGTAATGTAATTTTAGAGGTGCCTGTGTCGATTAATAGTTTTATTTATTTTCCTGCTACCGTACGTGTAATGTAAGGAAGCAGGGATTTTATTCTAAAAAATTGCAGGAGTCTTCTCCAGCTAACTCGTCCTCTATCTCCGTGGTGCTTGCTTGCGCAACGAAGTCATATTCCTCATCGTCGGTTTTTTCTTCCGGCATGAAGTTTATTTTTTGTATGGATCGTGTCGACCCCCTTTGCCACGCCGTGGGCTGCTTGAACCTGGAGGAGGTGTCAACCTCCATTGGTTCTGGCGCTGGTTGGCTTGGACCTGCGCTATTATATGGTTTTTGTTTAAAAGAACCGCTCTGAATAGTTGCTCCCTTTTGGGTCCTGACAAAGTGAGGGTTCTTTTTTATCGCCCCCGGGCTTTGGTTCTGTTCATAGTTTTTCCACCCCGTTTGTCGCTGGTTGCTCGGCCTAAATATCTTTTCCTCGCTATGGCGGGCGAAGGTTGCTGCGAAAGCGCTACTGTCATTACTTGCCTCAGCTTCTTGAGCTAATGCCAAGGCTGATGGTAAGTCTCTTGGTTGCGCCGGAAAAACGGCTATTTTCAATGACTTTTTTAAGTCAGATAAGAACGCATGTAAAGCGTCATCTCTGTGCTGTTCATTTAGGACTGCCGCCGCGGTTGCGTCGTGAGTCATGATTGTTTTGTTGGTAAGAAGCGTTAGCTTCCGTTCGATCTCGTCATAGTATTTGAGAAGGGGCAGTTCTCCCTGTCTTGATAGACTTAACTCTTGTTTAATTACGTGTGCTGGAGTTTTGTCCGCATACGTAAAATCCAACCTTGCCAGTATGGCATGAAAGTTAAACACTGTTATAAATGAGGCTAATACAGCCGCCGCCGCGCCCCGTACCTTATTTTTAAGTTTTCCTACAGCCTGGTAATGTCGGCTGCTGCCTTTGTATGGCTCAAATACTCTATATGCTGCAGTAGCAGCCTGCCTCCAGTAAACATAGTTTTCCTGCTTCCCGTCGAATTCCGGGACAAATTTTATCATGTCCAGGGGTTCGTTACATTCTTTTCCCGGTTCTATCTCTATTTCCAGGAAAGTCTGAATTTTCGGAGTTTTATCCTTTAATGAGCATAACTCTCCCATAATTTTAGCTAATTTTTCATCGAATAACTCCTGTTGCCTTTGGAGCGCGCAGGCTATGGCAGCTTCCATGCTCGCAATTTGTTCAGCCTGCATTTCTTCTGTGTTCTGGGTTCGTGCGTTTTTAAAGTCAAGAACACTGTCTCGGATGTGTGGTACCCTGCTGGTCGATGGGTGACAATCTCTTTCAGATTGATTCTGTTCTGATTTCTGCCTTTCTACTCTTGTCTTCAAAAGTTTTTTGTATTCTTCTAGAACTTCTTCGTCTGATGAGACGTTGTCGCTTTTTCTATACATGAGTCAGAAAAAAAAATATCGTGGGTGCCACAAAATTCAATCAAGGGTTTGTTAAAAAAAATATTTTTGCACCTATTATTTTTTGCAACAAAATTTAAATATCAAAAAGAACGTTTTATTAAAAAAATGTTTTGTATTTTTTGTGACGGAAATTAGGCATCAAAAATAAAAATTTGTATTACTACAAATTCTCCAAAAAATATAATTGGTTTATTTTATTATAGGAAAATTTGAAATTTATTCGTTTTTAAGTGTCAATGAAATTTATTTTTGAAATATTTGCATTAGCGAACACTTAGGACAAAAAGCCTACTAACATGTTCTTATATTTATTTCGTCCTCGAGTTCTTTGTTTTGCCGACGGCTTTTGCCGCCACTGGTACTGCCGCAGCCGTTGTCGCTGCCGCTGCTGTTTTCGCTGCTGTTGTCACTGCTGCTGCCGTTATCGCTGCCGCTGCTGTTGTCTTCTTAGGGAGTAATTTTTTGCAATTCCCGTTGCAGACTTCGGGTTTTTTCCACTTGTTAAGAGGAATTTCTTAGATTTTGGATTGCAGATTTTGAGTTTCTTCCACTTAGATTTTGAGTTGCAGATTTTAGATTTCTTCCACTTGTTTAGATTTTGGGTGATTTCTTCCACTTGTTTAGATTTTGGGTTGCAGGCTTTTGGTTTCTTCCACTTGTTAAGAGGAATTTTTTTCAGTTTTCCTTCACTTTGTTAAAAGTTTTGGGAAATATTATGGTTCGATTTTCGTATTTATTTTTCTAGTGCCAGTTCTTGACCGCCCTTTATATTTTCACTTGCATTTATTGCACTGGATCGCATGTGTCGTTGATTTTAATTTTACTTTTTACTTTCACTTGCAATTTCTTGCACTTGGATCGCGTGAGTATCGTTGAGTTGGGCGACAATTATAAAACCGTTGGGTATTTATTTTATATTTTATTTATTTCCATACGCCCGTAAGGGCATAGGTATTTTATACAGAGTTAGTTCTCTGGAGTACAATTTTTGACTAAACTAAAGAACCTATCCAACTGCAGCTTGAGACCTTTGCCTGACTGCAGCGCTGTCGCCACAGTGCCAGGTCAGCGTTTTGTCCTTGCCCGTGGCGATCACTCGCTCCGCGAGTGCTCTGTTCTGACTCCGGGCACTTGCACCCGGAACGCGCGGTCAGCGGTTTCTTCGCTGCGCGTGCAGGCCACCGGATATGGTCTGCAACTCGGCAGTTCCTTCTCTTGGAAACTGCCTGTGTTAACTTAAATATGCTCCTCCAAAACTTCCGAAGCTCACGCTTTCCTTTTAGGAGCAGTCGCTACACGACAAATCCAGTATTCCCAATTGGCAAGAACTAAACATTTTTCTAACTGAGCGTCATCGGACACTAGAAGCCATTGATGACGTACGACCGTACGACCGTATTCTGCGTATTCCATAATAAATTCCTACGAGACAAGAGTACCGATCTTTGTCCATCCATGAGCGGTCAGCATATATAAAAGGGAAGGAGCTGTGTCTAAACTGTTTCGCACAAAGACGTCAGCTGCGTGAGTGCGAACGCACTCATAACTGCTTCTTGTGCACTGATAGATTTTGGATCTGAGGCAACCTTTATCACTTAGCGGCTTTTTAACCTAATTATGTTGCCTCACCAGGCTGTACAAGCCCAATTATCAGGCTTAAACCAGACAGTATCCGCTGAATCCAAAAAGATCTGCCAGTTTACAATTCGCTCGCCGAACAGGCCTAGTTTGCAGTAAGACACGACTGCCTTTGTTCTTCGGCAGTAAGCAGGATACCTTCCATCCTGTCCAATTCCGCAACATTTTTTACGAGATCTTCCTGAACTTACACTAGCGTATCTACGAGAGCGCATAAATTGAGATTCGGATCGGGGCCCGATATCCTACCATTCATCCTCCAAAGCGGCACCCGGACGAATATTTGTGGCTCTCTTCTCGGTCAAGACATCATTTTCGGATGGATCCTATGGATCCTGCTTTAAGGCAGTATTTCCCACGCGTTAGACGCTTTCCCTTACAATCTTTTGGGAGGTGGAGGATCTGCCAATAAAAGTGGCAAAAGCATCCGATTGAATTGTGAGGAAAATTTTCTCCGGACTACTACGAAAGACTATAGCGGCATGTAAATCGTAAGCCTTCCGTTTCGTGATCCTTCGCGTGGTCTTAAATTCTAAGGAACGAGCAGCGCCTAAAAAGGGACAGTCAACAGAAAATTAAATATGACGCCGTGATTTAAGAATATCTCGACCTCAACCACATGAGAGAGGTCCTTCCTACTAATAATTCTGCATGTATACGAATTCCGCATCATGCCGTGGTCAAGCCGCCAAGTACGACCACTAAGCTTCGTATGGTATTCAATGCCTCCAGCGCTTCAGAAGATGGGGTCAGCTTAAATGATATCATTCATGCTGGCTCAGTCTTCCAATCCAATGAAGTAGCGATATTTTCGATACGTCTACAGTGTCGATATTGAAAACATGTTCCAGAAGATCTGGGTAGCTCTAAAGCATACACGGGGTATGCATTTTATTCCGCAACAGCTGGCGATTGACGTACAACTCAGCCATCCAAGAGCAACCAACGTCATTCGGAATTATATGTATGTACATGATGTCCTTTCGGGAGCTGATTCCGCAGAGGACATTCATTGTTCGTGAGTTACAAAATGCAGTAGATTCCGCGGGTTTTCCATTAAAAAAGGTGACCTCCAACCACAAAGAAATGCTAGCTCATATCACTAACCATAGAACATATAGACTAGTCATTTCATACAACGCATTTGGACACAAAAAAACGGATCGCGGGAGGCCTGCATACCCTATCGACGATTGCTTTTAAGGGGAGTGGGCTTTTAGGACACTTGTTTTAAATGTTATGTTTAATGATCTTTGGTTGGTTACTTACATCGACAAGAGCTGATTAAGTTTGAAGTTTTCTCAACCACTGAAAAGCAGTTGGTGTTTCAAGTGACACGACTGCAATATGCCCTGTTCCCATCTCAGTGGACTGATTTCTCTAAATTCGAATACATACATATATGTAAAACATTTTACTGCTACCAATGATTTGAATTTGTAAACAAAAATAAAATGTATGCTGAAATATTAAAAAAATATATTATAACATATAATATTCTTATTTTTAACATAACCCCTATAGCATATATGTACTACAATATTGTTAGGGTACCAAGTATGAAAAGAGAGAACCTAAACCAGCTTTTGTTTTTGTTTTGAGAGCGGATGGTGCCTGCATACCCTACCGACGCTTGCTATTTAGGGGTGCGGGCAAGAACCAACAAAGCTGCTTGGCTTTTGTTTTGTTTACATTTTTGAGAATGTTTTAAATGTTATGTTTAATGATCTTTGGTTGATTTACTTTTTAATGATTTGTAGTGTAATTTTAACTGTCTTTAACAATTTTAATTGTCTTTAATCAATTCGTTATAGTCCAACACATTGGTACAATTAAAATAATACAATTATTATCAATTCCAAAAGCAGTCCGACAACGGGAAGACCTTCGTTGGCGCTGCCACCTTTCTTCTGCGAGACTTTCTGTATGCCGTTAGAGAATCTGTGACTGATGGCGTATAGTCATCAGCAGCTCAACTGGCAATTTATTTCTCCTGGGGCACCCCATATGGGAGGCCAGTGGGAAGCTGGTGTCAAGAGCTTTAAGAGTTCGTTTTACAAATCCACAGGCACGCGAAAAGTACACTTTTAAAAAGACCGCTATCTCCCTTACAGAGGATCCAACTGATTTGCTAGCGTTGACACCAGGGCACTTTCTTGTCGGTGAACCTCTTCTGTCCATAGTGGAACCCGAAGCCAAGGGTTCATCAGCAATTCCGCGCTCGATGTAAGGATGAGTACCTTAAAGAGCTCCATAAGCGCAACAAGGGGACATTTTCCACTGAAAATCTCCGCATCGGCGACAGAGGTTCTACTTGCCAGCAACGATTTTCTTGATCCTGCGTGCGGATGTGTATAAAAAGATCATCCAAACTGGTTTTCATTCGGTTGACGAGGGACTGCCAGTGACTTAGCAAAACGTTTGGCTGGATCCTTTCCACAGTCTGCAATCAGTCCTGAAAACAGTTGCAACGTCAGCGGGTGCAAGGATGCGGAATGTTCAGGCGGTCTTCGCTCTCCCGCTTTCAAAGGTCGCGCTCTCTAGCTTCCAGCGTTCCAGCGGGTCTTGGAGAGTTGCGACTGCGCTCATCACATAGAATGAGCTAGTTTTTAAGTTCAGTTCCAAATGTCAGCTGGTGACTTAAACGCCCGGCAGGTCCGTTTTTTCTTTCCACCTCGTTCGCCGATTGTTTTCCTTTTTCACCCCCACAGCTTGCCGCAACTTCCAGCTGCCACCGAAAGCTGCCGACGCCTGGCTGTCACCGCACAACATTCACATTAAATAAAAGACGCGGCTCTCTAAGTGCAAAAGACATAAACTGAATACAGAATAAAAGTCGAGTGTCCCAATTATTACATTAAATAACCAATTTCCAAATATAAACTAGAAAACAATTTTTTAAAGAAGGCTCAAATTTAGCGGAATTGCTCCTGAAATTAGGAAAGTATTTCATAAGTTTCTAATCTTAGTTTTGTTAGTGTACATGACCCTCTGTATTATCTGCTTAGGTATATCGAGGACGACGAAAGCTAGCTTCGGCAAGCCAATGTTTAAATACCCTTGCAGAGTTTGCCGAAGTAACTTTTATACTGCGAGAAATATCCTGAAAAACATAGAATTTTAACCGATTTTACCCTATTGTTCCTATGGGAGCTAGAAGATATAGACGTCCGATTGGCACGCTCTTTCACCCTTATCATTGTATGCATTAAAAAATATGATTTGGAAAGATTCAGGTCAACAGTTTATAAACTGCGCGGAATATGGTGAAAAAATTCAATTTGAACCATTTTGCTCTATTGTTCCTATGGGCACACGCGATTATAATATGCGTAAAAAAATATAATTTGGAAAGATGAACGTCAATATCTATGCACCTATAGGATATAGACGTCCGATCGGGGCTCTTTTCAAACTTGATCTGTGTACACATGTTTTGAGAGGACTGTGAAAGTTTTAGATCGCTAGCTTTTAAACTGAGCTCGCAAACGGACAAGAATATATATACTTTATGGGGTCGGAAACGTCTCCTTCACTTCGTTACAAACTTCTGACCAAAATTATAATACCTTCTGAAAGGGTAAAAGAAAAATTAATCTAAAACGGATTATTTTGAAATAGTTTAAGTAGGTAAGTACATATTAGACACATACCCTCATATTATCCATAAGTTCGTCCTGACTCGAAGCATTTTTTAGTTTATTTAAGTCATCCTCGACGATATGAAGCGATTTTAGTAGCAAATGAACATCTACCATATCAGCTAAAATAAGCAAACGGGTAACAGCTGATAGCAAATTTCTAGCTGCCCGCACCATATTTCCACGCTTTAGGGAACTGCATGGATCTTCAGAAAATTCTCTCGCTGCAACGCTCATGGCATCTCCCGTTTTTTTTACTTCATCCACAGCGGTTAACATTTCTTGTGTGATATCTGGGTTCTCATAAGCAATCTGTTCACCTTTTTGAATAAAATTTTCTGTTGCCTTTTCAACAGCTGCAACTAACGCACTGGCACGTTTTGATTTTCCTATAAATAAATAATGCAAACTATTAAGAAACGTAGTTAATGATAAATATATGGTTAAAAATATCAAACTGGTAGAAGGCAGGGTTTCTGTCAGAAACTTTCTGACCCCTTTCAAGTATATATATTCTTGATCAGCATCACTAGAAGAGTCGATCTAGCCATGTCCATCTGTCCGTCCGTCTGTCCGTCCGTTTTTACGCAAACTAGTCTTTCAGTTTTAAATCTATCTGCATGAAACTTTTCCGAAAGTTGTTTTTCTATTGCAGGTAGTGCATAAGTCGAAGCCGGATCGGACGACCATAGCATATAGCTTCAATAGGAACAATCGGAAAAATAAATAAAACAAATTATAAGTTTGCTGTTTCTTAATTTTTTTTTTAGTTTTTCGATATTACAGAATTTTGGTTTAAATTTTATCAAAATCGGACGACTATAACATAAAGCTCCCATGGGAAGTATTGAACAATTTTTTTTTACTTTAACTTTTTTATTTTAAAATTATTAATAATCAGAGTTACGCTTTTAATTATATTAAAATCCTAAAACGATATCGTATAGCTGCCATAGGAACTATCGAATAAACAAATACGCAAGTAAATCATAATTTTAATGTTTTCGATGTATATGAACTTCGACTTGCCGAAGTTTGCTTCCTTTCTTGTGTGTATTAGTTTACTTAATAGATGAGCTGCCCACAGCTCTAGTTTCAGAAGGGTGTTCCTATTTTTAATGGGATTTATTGCTGTTGCTGGCTACTATTGTAACCAATCTCCCCACTTTTGCATATACCACTGCAGCATATGACTTTTCCAAAGCGTCTGCAAGCCTGGCAGTTTAGTAATCGAAAGCAATCTGCTTTGAATCCATCTCGGTATTCTGATTTTCTCCAATAATAACAGTTTTTCTTTATAATCCGACCATTCATTTGATTATTCCTGAACCCAGCTGTTTTCAGAAATCCAAAGTTTTTGCACAAATAACTTCCCTGTAATAATTACTGAGGCTAACCATCCTTACGGGTCATAAATTGTTTTGGCAAACTCATTTTCATTAATAGTTATAATCTTGTTTTCACCTTTCATCGTAATTTAATTAATTTTGTTGTTCCTTAAATAGAATCCTAACAATATACCTCCCACTTGATTGTCAATTGTGGTAGTTTTAATAAAATTGCTTTCACAAATTTCAGTTTCAATGTCATTTTAATTATCATATTCCACTTCCCAGAATCGTTCCAAATCTTGCAACTATTGAGTGAGTACCCTTAGACTTAGTGCAGCCAGAAATAATCCACCCAAAATGTGTAACTAACAGGCCATTAGTTTTTGCCATACCTTTCTTTAAGATATGTGTATATAAATCTGCTCCAATTATTAAATCAACTCGGCCTGGTTTATTAAAGTCCGGGTCAGCTAAGGAAAAATTTTGCTTTTGCTTTATCTATATTTGCTTTCATTAATTTTGGCAATATAATTGCCTCGGTGACCAATGGCCTTTTAGAGTAATGGGATTTTATTACAATTTTTATTTTATATTTTGATACACATGTACCTTCAGAAGATATTCCACTCTTCCGAGTTTTAGATTTTATTTTTGGCAGTTTTAGTTTTTGTGCTGTCTCTTCTGATATAATAGTGCATTGGGATCCACTGTCAATCAGCTTTTAAAATCGCCATTGGCAAATTTTACTTTAATTCTTGCTGTTGCAAGTGATTCTTGAGTTGCCGTCACACAAGTGTTAGCTTTTTCTCTCTTTTGAATATTAAAATGCAGCATTGTGTGATGGGATTTATTACAAAGCGAATTCAAAAATTCGCTTGTACATCTCTGCCCGTTAAGATGCTTAAGACATCTTGTACATAATTGCACTTTTTTTGCGATATCCAATCGCCCTGCGGGATTCATCCCTTTAAATTTGAGTTACGGAATGTCCCATTATTTTGCAGATTGGGCACCGTTCACTTCATTTTGGAAAATTATAAGGCCTGGAAAAGCGATAATTATTGATAGGCTTTTCTTCCTGAACAGAGAGGCCTGGAAAAAACCATAATTATTGATAGGCTTTTCTTCATGAACAGAGCAAGTCGAACACAGCCGCTGCTCCAAAAAGTCCATAACATCCGATAATTTCTGGATGTCTTTCTTTACTTAAATATGACTCTCATAAAGTTTAAGAGCCTGGGTATTAATTTTTTTAGGGCACCATATGAGCAAATATCACATAAATATCGTCGGACAGAATGGCCTTCAGTTTTAAGTTAAGATATGTATCGCTTTATTAATGGCGCCAATAAAATCTTTAAATTGCCTGACAGAATCAATATTTAAAATAAAAAATTCAATCAGTCGATTAAGCTGATTCAAAAAATTTAAGATTGTTTTCGTACCGCTTGGTTGGAAGTTTCCAAGCGGCATCGTAGTTTTCTGCGGAACTTTTCGCGCTTCGCCTTTTAAAGCAGACTTTAAATAATCACATTTTAGGGAGGTGCTTTGATTCTCCCTTGTATGTATAAACTCGACATACAGTTCTTGAAAGAGGACCCACTCTTTGGCTTCGCCGTCAAATGTGGGCACCTCAACTTTTGGTAGGCTTGGGAAATTTTGTATTTTACCCACCACCTCCAAATTACTAACAACTTTCTCCTTAATTTGCTCATTTATTTCAGTCGAAATATTCTGAATGTCAAATTCCAACTCGCTAGGGGTTAAATCAAAATCTACACTACAAGTTCCGACTTTTTATTTAACTCCTCCGGCCTGAGGAAATGAATTTTATTTTCCTAATTCACAGAGTTTCTCGTTTCTGACTTTGAATTTTTAGGAACGTTTCATTTAAATATTCTCTAAGCTGCTTACATTTACGTTCTAATAACAAATGTCTATGCTCTTTTTTAACTATGCATCTTATTTAAGAGCCGACAGTACCTAGTCTTACCTCTTCTTTGTAAAATTTTCATGGTCAACTGGACCAAGCTTAATTAAAAAATTCCCTTTCTAGCTCGTTAATAATTTCGATATCCTCGTTTGAGAAATTTCTAACACCTTTTTTGCTAATTTCCCTACAGGTTTTGTTTATTTCAGACTGCCTTTAAAGCAGATCAAGATTTGCTCGGACACCATTCTATATATATATTATATTTATATATATAATATATATAATATATAATATATATAATATATATAATATATATAGTTATATAATTATATAATTATATATATATATATAATATAATATATAATTTTTGTTTTGATTTTGTTTTTGTATTTGTTTGTGTATATGATTATTATGATTTTTGTCGTTCACTTATCACAAAAACCGAACAGGGTGCGCCATCTAGAGCTTCGGTATGAAAATAAAACAAAAATTCATGGAAAATGTTTTATGTATATATAGATTGATCCTTTACAATTCATATGGGTTTGTTTGAACACAATATCGACTAAGTCACTACCTTTGTTCTTGATGGCAAAAAGTGTCCTTTTTCGAGTATTTTCTATGACTTTCTCCAGCATATCGGCCGATATATTGTCCATCTCGGTGCGAATACTCTCCTTGAGTTCTGTCATGGTCTTAAACTTGCTTATGTATACTTTGTTTTTTAGATAGTCCCACAAAAAGAAATCCGGCGGGGTCAAATCCGGCGAACGCGGCGGCCAGTCGATATCGCCTCTGTACTTTCGTCGATACGCACGCTTCGTTTTCACTATTGAACGGTCATCGATAAACAAAGTCACCACTTCGATACGCTTTTTTGGTGTTAAGTTATTGATGGTTCAATCGCTTCACAAACGTCAAAGCTAATCAGTGTTTCTATACCGAAGCTCGAGATGGCCCACCCTGTACGGGCTAATGTCCATGGCCTCAAGCACGGCTTACCACGATTTAAAAAAAAATATTGGATTATATAGCAACCTTTAGCTTTATTTCTAGACTAAATAAGGTGTGCTTTAAATTAAAAAAAGATTTTTTTGCATCTTTTTGCTTATAATGTTATACTCTGTTCCTTACCACGGTTGGGGTTTCCCCGATTTTTTATTTTGCTATCTTAGCTGCAGTACATACAGAATTTAAGGAGCTAGTTTCTAACTCTGAGTCTTTTACCACTGGTGGGGGAAAACTGCAGAGTGCCTCGAAGGACCAAACATGAAAATAACGCCCAAATAATGTCACGTCTTCAAAATGTTTTTATTCCATAAAGTTTCTTAGCAAGTAACAAGTAGTGGGAAACAATTTAAGTGATAATATTTGGAGGCTCAAGTGGACTGCACTTAAAGGTTACAAGTGCTAAAAACTGTTCTCTTGCATGGTTTAGGTAACAGATCGTAAATTATGGTTAGATTGACAAAGTGCCATGTGCAGAGCTCATAAAATCTTATAATCGGTATTATTATCTTTTTTATAATATTCCACGGAGTGGATAGTTTATCCCAACTTGGGAAAACATTCTTAAGTGCGATAAGGAAGATCAGTACTACCCTGATATTACTTATAGTTTTTTTTTTTTTTACATATGCATTTTATTTATTGAATCTTCCATGAATTGAGACTAACAATAAGTATATAAAATCTTAAATTAAAAAGCTATATCTGACAGTCAAGTTGACTGACGTGGGATGTAAGGGCTCTAATAACTATTGCTGAGCTGGAAGGTCATTTCGTTGCAATCGGGTCCGGTTGGAAACCCTGGCTAGGCCCCTGGCGAGCTGGTTTGGATGAGAAGTTAGCTTGGTGTGGTAGGACGCCTTTTGTTTTGAAATTTCATCTTTTACGGGTAGAATGCCAAGATCTCTGTGGATGTTGTCGTTCCGAACATACCAAGGTGCCCCAGTGATAGTTCTCAGGATTTTTGATTGTGCTCGCTGAATAATGTCGATGTTACTGCTGCTCGCGTTTCCCCACAATTGGGAGCCGTAAGTCCAGACTGAAGTCCAGGCAGAGGGGGGAGCGAGCGTTTATGAGCCAATGGAGGTTATTCGATTTTAGTTTTAGATGAATTTTCTTAGCTTCGATATGTCTCCGCCATGTAAGTCTTCTGTCAAGGTGGACGCCAAGGTACGTTACATCGTCAGCTTGTGGAAGTGGCGTGTTATTCAGAGTTAGCGGGGAACACGTTTGTCTGTTAAGAGTAAACGTTATGTGTTTACACTTTTGCGCATTTATTTCTATACGCCAGTCTGATAACCACCTCTCCACTACCACGAGATGATCAGCTAGTTGTGCTGTTGCCTGAATTGGGCATTTGGACCGACTTAAGATCGCGGTATCGTCTGCGAATGTAGAAGTAGTTAGCCGCTCGTTCGTGGGAATATCTGCGGTGTAAAGGAGAAATAGAGTTGGACCAAGGCCGCTACCTTGAGGAACCCCAGCCTCTATCGTGTAATCGTCGGATATTGTAGTGTTGCATCTCACGGCGAAGGCTCTGTTGTAAAGGTACGATTCAAGTATCCTGTGAGTGTTTTCCGGTAGTAACGTTCTGATTTTATGCATAAGGCCATCGAGCCAGACTCGGTCGAAAGCCTGCGCAACGTCAAGGAATACCGCACTGCAGTATTTTTGAGACTCGAATGCAGTTCGTATTTCTGTTGTTAATCTGTTAACTTGCTCTATTGTTCCATGGCTCTCTCGAAAGCCAAATTGATGCGCCGGAATAATGTTGTGCTCTTTCAGATATGGGATTATGCGTGTCAAAAGGCATTTTTCGAGCAGTTTTGACAGACACGAGAGTAAACTTATCGGTCTATATGAGGCTGATATTGTGTGATCTTTTCCTGGCTTTGGGATCATTATGATTACCGACTTTTTCCATTTTTTTGGGAAGTAGCCAAGTCGTTTAATCCCGTTAAATAGTTTACAAATTACCTCAACTGCACAGTTTGGGAGTTCAATTAGCATCTTAGGAGTTATTAGATCACCGTCTGGGGCATTTTTTTGTTTTTAATTGCTCGCTGATGATTTTTGCAACTTCGTTTGTTTGGAACAGAATTGGCGCCGTCTCAGTTCCACCGACATAACGTCGATGTGATTTTCGTTCAGAAATTGAGTTATTTCAGGTATATGCCGTGAAACACCGTTGGCGTTCCACAGAGTTATTCGGAGGCTAGGCATAATTTATTTGGACTGCTGAGCTGCAAGCATTTGTAACAAGATATTTTGGTTTTGCATTAGAGTTTGCATGGTGGTTTTCATGAAGGACATAAATTCCATCATATTTTGTTGCAAAGTTATCATCATAGTTTCCATGTTACTTTGTGGCTGTCCCATGGCCTGCTGTATGTTATCAGTTTTCGGCTCTATGTGAGCTGTGCCTGATCCTAGAGCACTGGCGTAGGAAATGCTGTGGTATTTGAAGGGCCAAATGATGACCTGGCTGCTTTTGCGAAGAAAACTTCGGGTGTCATTTGCCGTTGTCGCTCGTTGCATACGACTTTTCATCTTCTTGTAGACTGGACAGCCTCTGAAGTTTGCTGTGTGGTTTCCTTGGCAGTTTACACACTTTTTAGTGAGAGAGTCTCCCTTGTTGGCAGGGCAGGGTTCGGAGCCGTGGCAGTTTCCACAAGCTACACAAACTGACCTGAAGGTGCAGTAAGCCCTGGTGTGTCCGTATTCCTGGCAGTTTGTACATTGCACTGGCCCGTTCCGTTTGTGTGGCTCTTCTACTGTGATCCTAAGGTGCAGAAGGTACTGCAACTTGTAGATCGGGTGCACTGCGTTTTTTTTCAAAGTTCTGCTGTCTGGCTCCAGCTCGACCTTGAAGAGTGGTTGCGGCTTCTTGTTTTCGTTCATAATGTTTATAACATTTTTGGCGCAAAAACCGTTTTCTTTTAAAGCCTCTATAATTTCAGAGGGGGTCACATCGGGTTCTATTCCCTTGAGGACAACTTGTAAGCCCTTGCAACTTTTCAGCTGGTACGTGTAGTAATTCTTTTTGGCATCGTTTAGGTACTTCGACACTGCTCGGAAATCATCTGCGGTTTTGGTTTGAAGTTTGGTTTCGCTTATATTCCCTTTCATAAGCGGAATAACATGAAAGTTATCCTTCCC
This sequence comes from Drosophila gunungcola, assembly GCF_025200985.1. NCBI lineage: Eukaryota > Metazoa > Arthropoda > Insecta > Diptera > Drosophilidae > Drosophila > Drosophila gunungcola. The sequence goes on along the minus strand of NW_026453215.1, from coordinate 421,216 downwards.
GACAAGCTCAACTATTTTATTGAATAGGACGTTGGAGATCTTCTCCCGAATAAAGATAGGTGGGGGCTTAAGTTTCTTTGGGGCTAATTCTTCGTACTCTGTTTCAGGCTCCGCCAGAATGGAATATCTGTTTTCATTTAATGGCCCGAGATTTTCAGGGCCTTTGTTGGTACGGTTTATTTTGGGCATATTGCCGTCAGATTTTTTTGGGGGGGTTTGCTTGCGCTTGGAAATCACTTATAGTGAAAGCCACTCAAGTGGCTGCTATGTTCAGCTCATATACTTATATATGACAATATTTTGTGGGGAAAGTCAAACACAGTAAACTCATTCATATTTTGGGCAATTGAAACCACTGTTTACGAAAATATTTTCAACAAGAAAAAAATTTATATTTTAACATAGAAGACTTTTTATAATTTGCTGAAACAAAACTTACCACAGACGGAAAATAACTGAATTATATTCACGCCTCTCACAGCCAAACAAAAAAGGGGATTCACTTGAAACTTGGTACAGATGCTAGGGAAGAGTGTACCAACATAACAAAACAAAAAAAAACGATAATCAAAAATATGTTGCTCGCGAAATTTGAAAAGTCACCTTCGTGTGTTCTAACGGTCATTCGGGACAGCTTAACTGTCAACAGAAGGTCTGTGGCTGGCTAACATACTGCTTTCCGGTTCAGTTTTAATTTGTCTCTTAGTACGTGAGCATCATAAAAATATGGAACCCTATCCGAAAACGAGCAAATCTGCGAGCGTAGTAGCCACGGAAGCGCAAATTCCAAGCCAATCAATTTTGAATGTTTCTCATCGTACCATGGAGAAGTTAATACGATCCGCAGTCTGCAGAAATTGGCATCTGCGAACGACGAACGACGTTATAGTTTATCCGTCTCATTGTTACCGCATAATTGAGTTTGTGTGTGTGTTTTTGTCAATTTCGGAGTTGGCTATTTGCAATTTGTGAAAGCAAAGAATAACGTTCGCCGAAAGCAGTCATCGAAGTCTAAGATTTAAAATTATTTTGTCGTGTCGCTGCGGTAAACGAGAAATCCAATCCGGGCCGTTGATTCACACCGGCAACGAAATCAACAGATGAATTGTGTTCGTCTCAAGGCATAGGCTTACCAAAATCGACGTATGACAAAATCGTGTTACATGTGAATATAAACGATATTTGAAAGTGCGTGCAAGAGTGCTGTCGAAGAGGAAAAAATAACTAAATGTGCAAGAATGAAAGACCAGCTGACCATTCGGGCAATGGATCGTGGAAGAAACGTGGATTCACTTCACTGTATGGTGTAACTACACTTATTGGCTACTACAGTGGCAAAGTGATGGATCTCGATATTTAAAGCGGACAAGAAAAATACCTTGAACGACGACGAGTATGAAGAATGGTATAAAACTCATAAAGTTGTTCTTCGAATCACGCAGGCTCCGCCGGAAAGATGGAAGTTGATTCGATCAACAAATTGTTCTCAAGATCCATCTTGAAATTTGGAGTAATGTAAAGCAACTATATTGGCGACAACCACTCCAAAACATTTCTTGGCATCGTGAAGAATAATCCATACGGCGACAAGTGTGCAGTGATCAAAAACAAGTTCGTGGGACACGTACAAACGCGCATGGGTACTCGTCTCCAAAACAAGAGAAAAGAACAAAAACTCGGTGGAAAAAAGCGACTCACAGAGACTGTAATAAAAAAAACAAACAATGTGTTACGGTCTCGCGATTCGAAGAAATTGAAACTCTGTAGAAGGTATGAGAAGTGCAATAATGGCGACCGTTTTTTTTTATATATAAATTGCGTCGACAATGTTGAAAAACATATTCGTCCTATATATAAAGAATTATCAAAGGACGATTTATTAAAAAGGTGCTTGGGTGGACACACGCAGAATGCAAACGAGTCATGCAATTTAACATTGCGGTGCCTGACGCCCAAACAACTTCATTCAAGGGTTAAAATAGTTGAGGTTGCTGCTTTCATCGCTGGTGGGATGTTTAATAAAGGCTACAATCCAGTATTAAAGATTATGCATTTATTAGACTTAAAAATTGCGCTCCAGTGCAAACATTTTTGCGTTAAACTAGACGAGCATCGCATCACGCGTCAAAACAGGCGCTTCATTGGTGACTAAAGAGGTGAGAACAGCCCGACGAATGGAGCAATTGTCCGGAAACTAATTTTTGAAGCGCCCGAAGGACAGTTATATGGAGCAGGAATCGGTGATTAGCATAATAATAGGGTAATTCAAGAAATTTACGATTTTTTGTCAACGAAAACTTTGACACACGATTTCACGGATTTCCATGTTTATGATTTTTTCAAATTGGTGGGAAAGAAAGGAAAAAAAGTTAGCATAGGACGAAACGAATGAAAATACGTTGTATTTGGAATTAAATTCTCTTCTAGGTGAACCTAAAATACCTTAAGAAGGTTAACATGAATCCGGTTTTTAAACGATTTAAAGTAAATTTTTTTTTATTAATTAATTTTTTTTAATCTGCGAAAATGTTTTGAATTTTTCACTTTTTGTTGAATTTTCTTGGTTCACCTAGGAATTACACTATTGAAAATTAAAAATTTCGTTGGTTTTTTTTTTTTTAGATGAATATTGCGACCTGTATCTTGCACGCTCGAGGCGCCTCCGTAAATTTCTTCAAACATGAAGAATATCTAATGTATAATAATAAAAAAAATTTGAGAAAACTCTTCAAATATATAGTAAATCCTAAAAGTTTAATTTCAATCAGACATTTCTTTCCTTTCCAAAAAAAATCCTTGAAAATATAGATTTTTTGAAGCCTCAAAAGCAAGGTCCCCGTTTACCTGACGGCAGAATAACCGAAATTAGATGGTAAGACTATCGCTACAGACGGTCAAGGAACGAAAGTTGAACAACTCGCCGGTTCAGTACCTTCACTCAGAAATGAAGGAACTGTAGAATTATCCCTGAGGTGTGGATCCGCCATCGTCCTATTGTGACTTATAATAGGACTGACCACAGAATTTATTCAAAGGCGTCGACCAACAGAAGACAAAGCTGCTTCCACAAAAGCACATTAGAAAACATCTCCTTCTGGATCTAAACTCTTTTATGTTGCGACCGAGGACAGTCGCGTTTATGGAGGGAATTAACTATTCCCAGAACGCTGATACGCAAGTACAACTCAGAATATTAGCGCAGAAAACATTACAATAACAATCAGAAGCGTGTGCCTGAAAGTATTGAAATGCCCTGAATAGATTTCAACCGAACCGAAGCCGCGCCCAGCGATCTTGATGTTTTTCTGCTGACGATCGTCGGGAACCTACAAAACACGATTTAAATCGTTGATTAAACCACATCAGCAAGTACATCCACCAACTATGATAATTGTAAAATTGAATCAGCCAATTATAATAAAGAACGGTACACTGCAACAGAGTAGTTGTTGTTTTAAATCGTTTATCTTTATCTTTAACAAAGCTCTGTATAATAAAGTTTATTTTTGTAATACAAAATTCCGAACTAAATGTTAACTTATATAAGTTAACACACACAGTTCACATAAATAGAAACTGAGGAATTGCATGCCGTATCCTGTGGCCTACATGCCCAACAATACATCCGCTGACAACTGCCCGGGCCCGGCCAGAACACTTGCGCAACTAGTTAGCGTTTGCTGACTCGGAACCTTGGCGACTGCGCTGCGGCCAAACGAAGACGTCAAGCTGCAGGCGGACCAGACCAATAAGTTAGTCTTCATTCGTATTCCGCAGTCTTAGCTGTGCCAATACAAATTGTGACCAAACTTACTATATTTAAAATAGCCTTTGCCTGTGCGGGCTTATGTGAAATAAATGAATTAATAAAGAATTAATTATTAATAGACGCCCAAATTAACCGAACTCACAAAGTAAAAAGCAGTCCACCAAAAATTTATTTGCAAAATAAAAACTGCAACAAAAAAATTAAGAACAAAAGTGCACAAAAATTTAAAAATATTAAGCTGCAACCAAAGTGCAACCATCTAAATAAAAGTGAAATCAATAAAGTGCATCAAATATTTGCAAAGAAAAAGGCAACATTTCGAAATAAAAGTGAACCAATAAATTTAAAAAATAAAAAAATACAAGTACAACCAGCAGTGAAATCAATAAAGTGTATCCAAAATTTGCAAAGTGAAAACTGCAGAATTACGAAATAAAAGAGCAGCAAAAAATTACAAACAAAGTGCAGCTAAATAAAAGTGCAACGTCCACTTCAAATACAAAAAAAACTTTTTGAAACAAAATTTTTTTTTTTTTTAAGTTTGATGTTTGATTGACATCGACCACGTCTTATCAGGCGAAAAAGTTGTAGAGTATAAAAAACTTTTAGTAACAAAGCTCAAAAGACAAGGAACAGAACATTAGGAATATAACCAGTAACCATACAACCATTAACCATACAACCACTAACCATACAACATATAGACTGGTCATTTCATACAACGAATTTGGACACAAACAGATTGAAAGCGGGAGGCCTCCGTGACCCCGTGCTCACAGCAGCAGGCCCCTGCACTTCGTGTGCGTTCGGGTTTTTTGCTCTCTCATTCTTATTCTCATTTTTATGCTCGCGCACTCAGTCTTTCAATCGCAGAGAGGCGCTTTTTGAAGAAAGCTGCCCTGCGCTTGAATTCGTCTTTGTATGTATGATCATGCATATACGGGAGCATGTGTGCGTTTATTTCATTTCGGCGCATCAAGAATATTTTGTCTTTTGCAACTTTTCAAACTTGGTACCCTAAGAATATGGGCGTATTTACTATTGGGTTATGATAAAAATATGAATATTATATGTTATAATATATTTCTTAAAACACCGACTGCTCTTCAGTGGTTGAGAAAACTTCAAACTAAATCAGCTCTTGTCGATGTAAGTAACCAACCAAAGATCACTAAACATAACATTTAAAACAAGTGTCCTAAAAGCCCGCTCCCCTTAAAAGCAATCGTCGGTAGGGTATGCAGGCACCAACCACTCGCAAAACATCGACAATCGCAGTCGCGTCACTTAAAACACCGACTGCTCTTCAGTGGTTGAGAAAACTTCAAACAAAATCACCTTTTGTCGTTGTTTTGCGAGCGGTCTTTAAGGACACTTGTTTTGAATGTTATGTTGTTGTTAAATGGATGGGTGATCTTACTTAATATGGATTATTCCTCACAAACCGAACGGACTTTGAAAAATAATAAGTTTTCACATTTTTGATTTGCCTTAATTTTTTTTTTTTACAGATACTATGTGGCAAACAAGTAAACACGTGTATCAGATTTTCTAAAACAAAAAATTTTTTTAGTTATAATACTACAAAGTTAATAAGTTTTTAATTTCTTAAAAATAAAAACAAATATAGATTTCAAAAATTATTTTAAGACTTCTCCCCACAACGATTATTTACTAGGAGAGTTGCTCAAGCCATGTCCGTTACTACGCCAACTAGTGTCTCAGTTTTAAATCTATCTGCATGAAACCTTCCCAAAGTTGTCTTTCTATTGCTGCTACCCGCAATAAGTCGGAACATTTCAGAATAACGATTTAAATTTCATTAATATCGGATGACTATATCATATAGCTCCAACAGGAAAAATAGAAAACTCTAAAATAAATAAATTTTAAAAAATTTACTTTCTCTATTCAATAATTGGGTATTACAGAATTAAGCTTTTAATTTCATTCAAATCGGAAAACGACATCATAGCTTCAATATTTTTGAACATAGACGCTAATAAATCATAATTTTAATGTTTTCAAGAAGCCGATGTTTGTTTCCTTTCATGTTTAAATCTTTATTTGCTTTCATTTTCAAGAAATAAAAAACTTATTGATTTAAAAAAAAATTGTGGTGGTAGAATAAGTTATGGAGAAATAAATGCAAAAAAAATGAAGTCGAAACTACAGCCGAACATATAAAATTTCATTCAAAGGGTATTTTATGGTATGTGTGGTATTTTTAAAAATTTTGTAATATAACTAAAAAAATATTTTTTTCTTTTTCAAAACCCAGATACCCGTGTTTACTGACAAATATGTCACATAGAATCTGTAAAAAAAAACTTCAGGCAAATCAAAAATGCGACTTATTAAAGGTTTTCGGTTTTTAAAAGATATGTACTTGTTTTTAATGGTCAAAACATTATCTACAAACTAAACTCTTTACAAAAGATTTAAAAATAACAAGTATAAATAAATACTATCATTAACCCACAACAAGAACGGAATATATACTCAAATTAAAAAAAAAACAGCAATATGTAATACTTTGTCCAGATGCTGTTCCAGTTTTTACTTCCGAAAGAATCCCATGGTTTCGAATTTCCCAGATCTTTTGAAGATTTCACTTCCGAACAATCAGCACGGAATCGAATTTTACTCCGTTACGGTAACTTTCCGACAAGCAATTGGCTATCGGATTTTATCCTACCAACAAAGAACTTAATTGTTTTAAAATACTTTGCGATATTGGTTAGTTCGTAATTTACTTTTTATAAATTATTTTGTGTTTGCACCTTTGAATCGGTTCTATTGCAGCCTTTGTCATTTTTGGAAACGGATTTGAAAGGCATAGTGCAGGTCTGTCACAGTACAAAAAAAGAAATATTTTCTTGGGTTTTATTTTAAATAGGCCCTTTTGTGTTCGTTTAAATAAACGTATTTAATCTAAGTTAAATTAAAAGGAGTTTTTGCTTTAATTAGAGCTTAATTTTATGAATTATTTGCGCGAAATGTGTTTCGGAGCATTCTACTCTATACATATGTATATCGCCTAAATTGTTCAGTTCAACTGCGAGCCCCTGTACTACTATTCGCCCGGTTTATGGCATGTGTACATCAAAAAGAAAAGTAAAGTAAGCTCCCTAATGTTCCGTTTATCACCTTCTCATTGATGAATCAACGGAAAATATGCATCACCTGTATATGATCTTCGTTTGCTACGATTGTCGATTGAGAAATTGTAATGCATTTCGGAACTGCAAAGCTGATACAAATTACGATGTACATATATGTACACATATGTGCATATGTATATGCAAACGGTTAAGTACATATATCAGTAACTTTACTTAAACGATATAAATTGACGATTAAATTATCTCTGTGATTTAATTAGTTTTTGAAATATATAAATAGCCAGAATTTACCTTTTTTCTTCTTGCTTGGACCTTTGGTATTAACAAGAGTTGTAACTTGAAGTACAAGAGGTTCTAGAGTTTTTTCAACTGACATTGTACGAATCTCCAAATTTTTTGGGTCCCATTTTAAAGCTATTTGTCCGAAATCGGTTAACGTTCCCATTTTTAGGGGTATAATTATAAAATTCACTTTTTTCCCAAAAAAATGCTTTGCGTATCGCTTTGTGTATATTGACGACGCCTTTTTCGATAACTGATACTTATGGGAGGTTTGGAAGAACGAAAGGTGGGCAATCAGATTATACCATATTTCCACAGAAGCACATACATTAATCATATATTTTAGTAATTTTTATAGCCTTATAGCGTATTTCCACCATCCGTTGAAGGAATGGTCCATTAAGTTTTGCCTTTCCAAAAACTTCCCAGTCAGTCCGCCGTTAAAATTTGACGGAGTTTGACGGATTAACGTTTTAACGAGCCGCAGCTGTTTAGATCAGCAAAAATCGGAAGATGGAACGTGGATGTGCTCTGTGGAAATCTTAGTTTCACATATGTTGAAAATCCCAACCGTTTCCAACGGATAGACCACTGATGCGGCAAGGGAATCAGGTTATAATAGTAAACGTAGTATATTTTGATCACTTAAAAACGGTCCTTTTAAATTAATATTTACATTATTTTTTGGGGGAACAATGAGAAAACTGTGAAAAAGTATTAGCCTGACTCCATTTCCGCATTAGTAGACTTTTTAAATGTGCCTGATTTCATTGGCGCATAAGCTCTAAACTAATGCTACTCCGAAATGATAGTGGCACGATCAGCTGATCTGAGCTAATTTTATTAAAATTAATGAATATGTGTGAGTTTACTCAACTCTTTAATGCTCAGCATGAAAATCCGTAATGCGACCGAGGCATTTGCCAACTTGGACGTCAAGGAAGATAAACCGATGGTGTTGTTTAACGGGTTTGCAATGGAGACCACCACAGTTTCTAAAAAGGACAAGGATCACCGTATGTGTGGGAGTTATTTCCTGCCAGAGATCCAGCTCTAATGCGTTGTGGTACTGCGAGTAGAATTTGCAGCGTGCGCTCTTGTATTCAGTCATTTTTATACAAAATATATTTTAAATTCGAAGGAAATCAAATAGTACGCCTACCTTGCGTATAGAAAACAGCTGTTGTAGTGATGGCACGAATAAAGTATCGTTAAAGATCGGTGTTTTCAGGTATTTTTTCTAAAAACGTTCGCATATTATCGCATTTATTTTAATGCGCCAATAGAATCAGGCTTTAAGACCCCAATTCACTGTCACCATCGTTTCCCCAAAAATAATACTGTTATGTGTATTGGCTTATATACGAACCTATATTGACGGCAGACGGTAAACGATGGCCGGAGCTTTATGTGAATGAGAGTTTCACTTTTTCACCACCTTCTCATCGTACCCCCAAAAATACTGTAAAGTCATTTTGCTACCGGGGCTTTACTTTTTCACCGCGTTCTCATTGATCCTCCAAAAAATACTGTAACTTGAAAAGGCTATAATAATGGCCTGAGACTACACTAAAAATACTCGGTGAAACAGCTTGGGATAGGAATTTTATTTGCACCATCATTGATGATAGATGGTAGTCAACCTACGGTGTTCCTACCTCAAGCTGTTTTCCGAAAGTTTTTAATATATTTTGAGCCCATCACCTACCTATTTGTCCTTTAAAATTGAAATGCCGGTCATCGGAACAGGTTAATATGATTTCTATTTGCTTATATATTTGTTTGTCTAAGAAATGACTTACTTAAATTAAAACAAAGTTTTCTTTTATAATTAAAAGAGGAAATACCTAAAAGTTTTAAATAACAAGAATGCAGAATTAAAATTGAAATAAGGAAGAAATTATTTTAATTTGTAGTAATATTTCAGGCAGGTTATCTTTTAATTTCCAATTTTTTTAATATATTATCCCAGCGCTACAAGCACATACTTATTGTTAAGGTACTGGTCATTATACTTAAAAAAAAAAATAGATATAAACATTGTTGACTTAAGAATTAAAATTTTTTTTATTTTCTTTTGTTTCTTTTTAGTTTGCTGAGATATTGCAGAAATGAGCTTGCTACTGAGATACATTGGTTCGTGGCTGGACACCATTTAATAGAAGTAATTTATAGTTTTATATTTAATTCATGACTTTAAATTAAAGTCAAGAATTTTATTTGTCAGGTGTGATACATAGTCAAATCTATTCAAATTTAACACATAACGAAAAATTGAGTTAAATGCTAATGTTATTTTGCATATATATTGCGAGTCGCAATGACCAAATATTTTATCACCGTAGAATGGTATAGGAACGAGAATGGTTTTGGCGATTAGCAGCTTTATATCTACGGACAGGAATAATTTTGTATCGGAAAGTTTACGTAGCGCGCCATATGTTCGCCGTGTAGCTGTTCTTAAGTGCTTGCTATAAGAAAATGTGTTACTAAATGTAATTCCCAAATTTACTGCGTGTTCTAGGTGTAGAGTTGAAGTAAAAACAGTTCTTTTGACGATGACAATATAATTAGATTTTGCCTATTCCTAAGCTATTCAATTCCTTCCATTTATATTTCATGGAGGGATTGTTGTTAAATAGCTCAAAGAAGTTGGGTCGACTAAAATCGAATTTTCGAAATTTGAAAAGCGGAATCGTTTGCCCACTTTTTCCCACCAATTAGTTTTTTTTTGCCCACCTCCAGTTTTGAAAACATGGGAAGTTCGAAAATTTTCGAAGATTTTCGAAAACATAAAAGTTGACTTTTTAAAATTTTTTTTTTAATCGCAAGAGAAACGTTTGCCCGCGTTTGCCCACCTTTTAGAATTTTGAAAAAGTAAAAACTTTAGAAAATATAGAACTTTTAAGTTTTCATAATTTTTTACCCAATAAAAAATTATTTGCCGAAGGCAAAAAACAATTTTTTCTTAAAATTTTATAATCAAAAAAAAATTATAAGAGGTGGGCAAACGAATTTTTTTTTAGATTCTGAAATTTTAAGAGGTGGGCAAACATGGGCAGTTTTTATTTCTTCGAAAAAACTATTTTAAGGGGTGGGCAAACGACTTTTGTCGGAAAAAATCATTTTTAATAGGTGAGCAAACGATTTTTGTAAAAAAAAAACATATTTTTTAGAGGTGGGCAAACGATTTTTTTTTAAATTCTTAAATTTTAAGGGGTGGGCAATCATGGGTATCTTTTATTTTTTCGAAAAAACTATTTTTAAGGGGTGGGCAAACGATTTTTTTTGGAAAAATGAATATTTAAGAGGTGGGAAAAGTTTTTTGTTAAAAAAACATATTTTTAAGAGGTGGGCAAACGATTTTTTTTTAAATTCTTAAATTTTAAGAGGTGGGCAATCATGGGCATCTTTTATTTTTTTGAAAAACTATTTTTAATAGGTGGGCAAAAATGGGCAGTTTTTATTTTTTCGAAAAAAATTTTTTTTTTTGCCTTCGGCAAATGGTTTTTTATTGGGTAAAAAATTATGAAAATTTAAGAGCTCTATATTTTCTAAAGTTTTTACCTCTTCAAAATTCTAAAAGGTGGGCAAACGTAGGCAAACGATGTCTTGCGATTAAAAAAAAAAATAAATTTAAAAATTCAACTTTTATGTTTTCGAAAATCTTTGAAAATTTTCGAACTTCCCATGTTTTCAAAACTGGAAGCTGGCAATACAAACTAATTGGTGGGCAAAAGTGGGCAATTAAATACAACCAACGCCTCACCCCTCGGCGTCGTGAACGATAACGACGAGAACGGGAGGATCCCCAGGAACCAGTGGGGCTTGATTCGGAAGGAACTAACACGGGTCTCTCTAAAGGTCCTTGATGAGAAACGGTCGGCAGCCTTGGCCAAGGGCCAGGGCGGGGATTCTGGCTGAAACCTCCGACCCCGAAAAGGTGCTCAAGATTTTTACCCGCTTTACGGAAAATATGCCGGACAACAACCTGGCAGCCTGTGCGTCATATGAACCCCTCAGTAATGACGAGATGGAACCGGATGAGTGAACGAATAACACAGGCTATGTGTCGACCGACACAGAACTTGCTGAGTCCTCAAATGTTTGCACACTCTAGCCGACAACAAGAGCAGACTGTCGGACGTTCTAAAGGAGTTAGAGGCCAACCACAATTACTCCAAATGATGCAAGTCCTGAAAATAACTTGGACTCAAACTTGCACACCACTCAAAGGAAGCCACAGCTGACCTCCTAAAGTGCCTGGAGACAGGCGCAATAGTTGTAATTGTCATTCAAAAAATTTGGATAGTGGGAAACAAAATCTGTGGACTTAAAATCCCCAGATATAGCAAATTTTACAACAGTGGTAAGGACAAAACCAAAATCTGCATTCGTATTAAGTCACACCTAAATGCTTATCTTCTTCCTCACTTTAGCGACGGGGACCTCACAACGGTCAGACTAGAGCTAGGCAGCCACACAAGACATACCATCGCATCTTTTTACCTAGCCCATGACCACAAACACCATATTGCAAGAACGAGTCCATGCTACCTCAACAAAGGAACTCGCCCTAGGAGCGGACGCAAACTTGTCAAACTTACATATCTGCAATAAAGGTAATGAAAGGTAGAAGGGAAGTTTTGGATATTAGCCTATCCTCCTAGATCCTGATTGACCGAATCGGGGACTCCTTCTCCGACCACTGTTACATAGAATTTACCATAGACATACTATACCTAAGCCCCACGAATATATCCAATCTTAGGAAAATTAACTGGGGCTGCTACACAAAAACCGTAGCCACTAACCTAGAGACCCTCCCTTCTTTAACTTTAACTCCCAACACCCGGAAAGAACTTGAGAAGGTTGTCGACATCCTCACAGACACCTGCGGTGAGGCCTTGAAAAAGCCTGCACCAGTAGGAAGGTCAAATCTACCCATAAACCCCTATGGTGGTGTAAACAACACCACCGAGGCAGCTCGGCTAAGGAAGATCCTACCTAAATCTCCTACCGCCATAGGATATCTAAAAAAACCTACAAGCCATTGGACAGAAGAAACTCTAGAGCTGCTTCTAGGCACTCACCTCCCCTCTAACCCCCAAGAAGTAACAACTTAAGTAATTTAGACCCTCTCGACGAGCAAGAAATCCTAGAATTATCAGGCGCAGAGCGCATGAAATGGGCTATAAGCACGTAATTTTATTACTTTATCTTGAAGATGAAGCAATCACGAACCTAACTCTCATTATGTCAAAATCAAACATTTACGAGCTCTAGCAACTATACAAATAAACCTATCCTTATACCTATATGGGAAAGTTGAAGAATTATTTATTTCTAGTGAATTGAGCTATCGATGACCAAAATCGGCTTAGCAGAACTGGAGATAAAATATTAACACTGGCATGAAAACAGGTGAGAAACGTTATTTAAAATTTAAAAAAATCGTACTATACAAAAAATTTGGAGTGCCATTTGTTTAATCAGGCAGCCCCTTCACTGGAAAATTATGGTTTGATTTCTGGAGGATTTCATTGATTAAAATTTGTTAGCTATTGTAATACACTACCATTCAGCTAGTTGTATTTTAATAGCCGGAGTCCATTGGCGCATTAAAACGCATTCAGCCTAATGCGGATTTATTTACACAGGGAATCCCATAAGACTAATACGGCAATTGAATCAGGCTATAAGATAGAATGTTGTGGCACATTTTCAAATTGATCCGAGTGATAGTTTGGAAGTACAGCTATGAAAAGGAGTGCGCTCGCAACCCACTCTCAAAGTCACTTTAAACTTTAAACGTATTTTTCTCGAAACTGTGTTTTCAAAGTCGGTTGTCAAGATTTCTTGCGAACTACTCAACCGATCTTAATTAAATATACAAATCTTCGAGATATAATGTACATGGTATTGGACGAACGATTTCTTTTAAGTTACAACAATTTAAACATATAAAACGTAAAAAATTTTTTACCGAAATTAACATTTTTTTAAAATGTCTGTCTAAAATACAATTTTAAATATTTTTTTCCTTTGCCAAATATCTAGCTAATGGTCTTAACTAAAACATGTATATTTTGTTTTTTATTTCTGATTGTCCTGCAGAAAGTTAAATATTTGGAACGGACCTTGTGCACCTTCCGTTCAGCGGAAAATAATGGTACAAGCGACACACTATTAATATTAAAAATAATATTCATGTGGACTTTATGTGGCATTTTCAGTCGAACTTGCCTGCTGTCATACCAAAACATAGATAAATATCGATGGCACTATTGATAAAGTTCGGTGCCGACACCTACAACTGATGTTCCCACAAATCTTGTTATTTAAACTTACCCCGGTTCGCTTTTTTTTTTTAAACTATAATGCAAGTGGTAAATAATTCTATAAAGACTTTATTAAATAGACCCACTGGGAACCCTATGTAGTGGGCCCCGGGAGTTTTGAGTGCGTGCGGAGCACACTTACCTGGTAGTCCTAACCTCGTCGAGCAACCTAGTCGCCTGCCACAACCTGGTCGTCGTGCAACAACAAACTCACCGACGAACTCACAGAAACAAACAAATCGCAACAACAGTCCCTCGGTGAGTCCGTTCCGGGAACGAATACCGGCGCCGAGCAACTAGCTTACTCCTGCGGCCACCGAGACTCTGCTGACGCTCCACTTTCAGTCGCCTGACGCTCTACTTCAGGTGCACTTCCGGCTCTCGATGCACTGCCTCCGGCTGCTTTCGACCACTGACGTCCTACCTCTGCGCCGCGTCCCACTGATCCCTCGCAGATGTTCTTTTCCAGCAGTAACCTTTAGCTTTTTCTGAAATTGTAAAAATCAATAAATTGAATCATTTAAAAATAACAAAAAGAATGCATTATAACTCATCATCGGTATCACTGTACAGAATTAGAATTAGTACCCGGAATTAGACCCGTACATCTCCTTTTTGACGCATGTCCCAGTAAATTTGATTTGGGTCGCAAGATTTAACCAGAAGTAAGAATTGTTTAATTTTACTTACCCATGTGCACGTCCTTTCTTTTTCCGTGGAGCCCTCCACGGTTAGGTAACCCGGGTGACTTTGCAGCCGAAATTGGTGAGTCTGGACAAGCATTTTGCTAATCATACCTGAAGTTGAACACCTGCCAAAATATTACCCGCGTTGACCTCTTTTGGAAATAAACGATCTGTCCTATTTAATTTATTGTGATGTATTTGTTTTTCTGGTGCTGATCCTTGGGTTTTCGGTTCTCGTCTGAGGTTGGATTTTCATTTCGGTTAAAACTTAAAGGTGTGATCGTGACCCGTGAGATACACGTGCTGCGCAATCACCGCGACTTAAAGACCAAGTTAAAGACGTGGATACGAAGCACAAAAGGATTCAATAGACACCCGATGTCCTTAACTGGCGACTGTCAACATAGTTGACAGCCTGACCAGTTGACGAGCGAAAGGAATTGATGAGAGGCTAGCGCAGAAAAGTGATCTGTTCATCTCCCCATAATAAGCTGAAAATAAAAGAATGAAAGGAATTAAATTTTAGGAAGGAGCTGCCTTTTTTATTTACTCATATCTTTAATTAATTATTTGCCTTTTTATGTTTATATATATGATTTTTTACTTGTTATAAATTTGTATATTCATATCAGTACATATTTAAATAGATTTGGTCCTAATTGCTTTTTACATTTATCTACAGTGATGAACTTAATTATTGGCACAGTTGGCATATCTGACTTCAACATTGCTTTTCTCCACTAAAAACTAAGATATAAATTTAAAACAAAATTTATTCATGTATATCGATAAATTTACAACAAAGCAAACTTTACTTTATTCTTGTATCACATAATTTTTAAGCTTATGCAGTGGCCAGCTCTGAGTCCGGATCTTAATCCCATTGAAAATTTATGGGCTTTGCTAAAAAAACGGCTGGCAAAGTATGATAGTGCACCAAAAGGATTTGATGAACTTTGGGCCAAGATACAAGCGGAATGGAATAGTATTCCAAAGTAAATATTGCAGAACTTAGTCAAACTTATAACTTAAATTGGTTATAAAAGCTAAGGGTATTTGGAACAAATATTAAAACATTAATGAAAAACACAAAAAAACTTAAAACGTTGAAAAGTGGCTTTTAACATTGTGTGTCACCAAAAACCCGATACTTAGTAAGTAGTTTTGAGTTGAGTTTTTGCTGAAATACTCTGGTGATTATGTAAAGGCGATCTTTCGGTTTTTGGCCCGGTTCCCACTCACGTTCAATTTCCGTCCACTTTGGATTACATATGAACGTAATAAATAAATCCGGAGTTCCATAATTCCGCACGTAAGTCAAAGCGTCCTGAGCGTATTCGTGCATGTAGCAAGGGCTTCCGATGTAAGGTGATGGGAGAATCGTCAGACGTCCAATATTCTGAACATCACTATCTGAATGAATAGCATCACGCAAGTGTATATAGTTCCACGCTCGTAGCTTTGAATCGGACGAACGCTAAACGTTCGGTCTCGACTTTGAAATACATGTCGACAGCAAATTGCTGTAATAGCCGACGGCACTTCAGAATTACATTCGCCTCATGTGTACGAATCATCATACGATACGCGCTTAGATATTTATTCGTTGATACGCCTGAAAATGCAAAATTAAATGAATTGTTAAAGGAAACCATTAATAGCAATAATTGTGTGTATGTGAGTATTGTACCTGTAATTGGATCGACCATCTTCAACGTGATGTCGTATCCGTCTTGCTCTTCTCAATAAATGATTGGATATTGTAACGCATCGTACAAACTATGTGTCTCGGTTACACGATGCACGATAATGCTTTTTCGCTGCACGACAATGTCTCGCGATTTAGTTGGATCGCCAACAATAATTGCAGCAACATCATTAACGGTGGGTGCATTGATTCTTCGCAGATGAATCACCTGTTGGGATACAATCCGCTCTTATGACAAATTTGTGCGTATCCGATGGCATTCGTTCCAAAAATAATATGTCAAATATTAACCACAGCATTATTAACGTGAAAACATGCTTGCAACTGTTCAATAATTCCTCTCTTTAACTGTTGTGTTTTCTGTTTACCATCGACGAAATGAAATTGATGCGGTTCATCTAATGGTCCTTGTATCTTTAATTGCAAACAATTATATGCTGAAAAATACGGTGTAACTTCTGATGTAGTTGTTGTGTGTTGTATCTTTAACCTAGCAAGGCGGGAATGATATTAGCTCCAAAGGAAGCCATGCAAAAGTAGTTATTGGGTTTAAGGATGTGTTGAAGAAAATGGCTGGAATCGGGATCACTTTCACCCAACAATGGTTTGAGTGGCTGTAGTGGTGTAAGTAGTGGATCCAGTTTGACTTCTACTTGCGAAACACAATCCAGCCGTTTCTCTTTTGAACTTTAACGCATTGCAATACTGGCATATAGTCGACATTGGTCCAATATCTAAATTTTCATCATCACTGTAGTTCGCAGTGGGATCTTACTAGAATGCCAAGCGATTGTATGATGTCAATGTTCTTCGTGTCCTCACGCGTTGTCCCAATTGGGCATTTTCTCTTATTATATTTTGTCTTTCTTCGCTTAAATTCTGTGAACACACTTGTTGCTGGCTTGCATGTCATGTGCGGCGGCGAATGTTCGCACGTCGTCCTCTAGGCATTTTGGCCCATGGACAGAATGGTGAATTTAACCTGAAATGCACGATTCACATAAATTACACAGTTCAACTTACCACCTTAAAAACAAATGCCTGCTGTTGAAATTGAATAAAAATTTGCACAATGCACGTGATTGATTTGATGGTTTTTAATTAAAATGTAAGGAAACGAAAAACTTATTACCAACATTTGTTTTTTACAATTTTACAGTGAAGGCAATTCCGGTTTGTCAAGTGAAATTAAATAAGCAGAGAACAATGAGTAGCTGTCAAGCAATGTATAATGCACCGGCGCCGTCTACTTAAAATATTGTTTTGTATTAAATGCTATGTATCAAAGATGGCGCTGTATGTAAAAAAAAAAAAAATCCGCTTTCCTGTTGAATTTTCTTTGCTATAAGGCTCACGGAACCCAAGACCTTTCCAACGAATGCAAAAACGTGGAAATCGATTCGTGCGTTCTGGAATTAAAGCGTCAGGAAGGAAAACCCGACATATTTTTAAACAATATAATAGATTTAATCGTTTACTCGTTTTTTTATATTTGCGGATTTATTGCATTACATCTTTATTATTCTTCATAATTACTAATTAATTATTATTTTTTAGTCGGGGTGTAGTCTGGGTCTGGTTAGTAACCACTAACCATACAACATATAGACTGGTCATTTCATACGACGCATTTGGACACAAAAAAACGGACCGCGGAAGGTCCACCGTTCTCACAGCAGCAGGTCCATGCACTTCGTGTGCGTTCGGGTTTTTTACTCTCTCATTCTTATTCTCATTTTTATGCTCGCGCACTCATTGGACGAGTTCAGTCGTTCAGTCGCAGAGAGGCGCTTTTTGAAGAAGGCTGCCCTGCGCTTGAATTCGTCTTTGTATGTATGCGTGATCATGCATTCTCATACACGGGAGCATGTGTGCGTTTATTTCATTTCGGCGCATCAAGAATATTTTGTCTTTTGCCACTTTTCAAACTTGGTACCCTAAGAATATGGGCGTATTTACTATAGGGTTATGAAAAAAATGTGAATATTATATTGTGAGGAGTCTTGAAACTCCCCACAAATTCCGAGGCAGGAGAGCTGCATAGCAACAGCAAAGGAGGCGAGAATGCCGGAGGAGTCAAGGGCAACAAGGTCAAACGGTAAACAACGGACCTTGGACCCGGGCAAAGCGGAGACACCGTGAATTAACGGTACCACGCTGGACATTGGACCCTCATACGGCAAGGGCAACAGGGTCGAACGGTAAATTGGCGGACTTCGGACCCGCACAAAGAGGACGCACCGTGAACTAACGGTGCGGCAGTGGACCTTGGACCCGATCACGCGAGCTGGAAAAGGGAAATAACGGGACCATCACAGGCTATAAAAGGCGGCGCAAGCGCAGCACAAGAGGAGTAATAGTGCGATAATCAAAGCGAGTGCGTGTACGCGAGACTAGTAGCAAGTTAATCAAGTGCCGAGTACCAGGATCAAGATCGCAAAGTCGAGACGCCGAACGACTGAGAGTCTACAAGGCTGAGGCTTCAACGCTGAGATCCAAAGGGTGCTAGGTCGTGGTTAAATCGAGCTCAGGGAGTCCTTGCGTGGAGTCTGCGATAAAGGTGGCTGGGCGAAGAGGTCGAACCGAGTTCAACCGGCTAGGCGATACACCTTGCCGACACAATCCGGACCAACTTAGGGAGCCTGCGATAAAGGTGGCTAGGCGAAAAGGCAGAACGGCGTTCTACCTGCTAGGCGAAACACCTTGCCGGTCCCGATAGTGAGGTTCGCATAACATCCAGAGTCTCGACGGAGCCGTCACGAGGCAGATACCAGCAAGCAGTCGACGACGAGGAGCGACGCCGCGAAGGACAGCGACGAGGAGCGACGCCGCAGAGGACGACGACGAGGAGCAGCAGCAGCTGAAGAGCCGCGAGGCTTGTACAAGGAGACGAATAAAGACAGTTACGATCCCAACAGAACTCTTGCGTTATTCATTGGTCAAAGGCAATCACCCAATATAAATTTGGTGGAACGAACCCATAACCTCTCTGAGCTAGCCGCCCGTTAACGTAGCGAGCGAGAATACATAGAAATCAGGTCGTTACATCTGGCGCCCAAGAGTGATTGCCCTGACCAAGAGAACAAAAGATCAAAGATGGGAAAGTCCTGGATTTATAATCTCAGGAAGGAGGACTTCGCCGAGGTGAGCAATGTTCTGGGAATAGAACTTGAGGGCTCGGTAGAGGCGATGAGGAAGACCCTGGCAGAGACGGTTGACCGCATAACAGAAGACCCGGTCGTGGCAGAGTTAGTGGCAGGTCTGGAGGTCAAATTCCGGAAGCTGCCGGTCCCAAAATTCAAGCTAACAGCCGCAGATGCCGAAGGCCTTATAGCAAGCCTGGATATTCAGAGCATGGCAAGCGACGGCAGGCAGCGAGAAGGCAGCCGCGAGAGGAAAGAAAGCGTACGGCCACATCCGCAGGACTACGCCAAGGTGGCCAAGCAAGTCCGAGAGTGGAACTTTCGGTACGACGGCAACGACAAGCCACTGGAGTTCCTGGAGCAGGTGGAGTGGTCAGCCGTGACATATGGTCTGGATATAAACCAGATCCCACGAGCAATGCCGGAGCTGCTGCAGGGCAGAGCCCTAAAGTGGTTCATAGCCAACAACCGGCAGTGGGACAACTGGGGAGACTTCATATTCAGCTTCCAAGGATATTTCCTTCCTCGAGGCTACATGGAGAAGCTTGCGGACCAGGTCAGGCAGCGGAGGCAGACATACGGGGAAAAATTTAAAGATTACATGGTGGACATGCAGACGATGATGCGGCCCCTGGGTATGTCTGCCAAAGAAGTCCTGAACAGGATAAAGGAGAACAGCACGCCGGCCCTCCGAATGTTTATCCGGCCGTACGAGTGTCGGCACCTGGACACCCTGATGGCGCTGGCAGACGAGTTTGAGGAGCTGGAGGAGCAACGGGAGAAGTTTGAAATGGAAAACCACTCCCAGAGGACACAGAACCGCCCAGTGCCAAGGCCAAGGGCAGAGCAGGGTGCGGTGTGTAGGCGGTGCCAGGAGGACACGGAGGCGCCACGGAGGCATACGCCGCAGGAACACGGACCACCAGCCGATCGCAGTGGATTTATACAGAATCCGGCCAACGCGTGTCGCAGATGCGGGGGCGCGGACCACTGGACGAAGGAGTGCCGGAACCGGCGACTCACATTCTGCTGGCGATGCGGAAAGATAGGCGTCCGAACGGTGGAGTGCTGTTCGGGAAACGCGCAACGATCCCAGCCTCCGAGGGGCGGCCAGGGATCGTAAGGTGCTGCCTCTCAAAAATAATGGGCGACCTGAAGGCGGAAGAAATGCAACTGTCCGCCACAGTGCTCATAGGTGACGCGAACGTTAAGGCCACGGTGGACACCGGCGCAACAGCGAGTTTCATCAGCAAAGAGCTGGCGGACAGGCTGCAGGCGGCAGGAAAGGTTGGACCCACAAAGAGGCAAGTACGGATGGCGGACGGTAGATGCGGAGACGTAAAATCGCAGTTAGAAATTCAAATCGGACTTGGCACAAGAAAAGTGTCAATGGAGCTGCTGATCCTCCCAGGATTGATTGACGAACTGGTGCTAGGATGGAACTTCCTCACCAAAATCGGAGCCGAGGTGAAATGCGCAGGTCACAGAGTGATGATACCGGCGAGGGACAGACACCGAGGCTGGCTAGAGGAAAAACTGTCGGTAGCAGTCGTGGAAGCCGCGAAGGAATTTTCGGAGAAGGATGTGGACCAGTTTTTAAAGACCGAGTTGGAGAGCCTGGAAAATCTGCAAGGCACGTCAAACGTGGCAGTACACAGGATCACCATGAAGGACGATCAGCCGGTCAAACAGCGGTACTATCCGAAGAATCCAAAAATGCAGGGCGAGATCAACGCCAAAGTAGACGAGCTACTTGAAAAGGGATGCATCGAACCGTCAAGGAGTCCGTACAGCTCACCAATAGTCATGGTGAGAAAGAAGACCGGGAAATGGAGGCTCTGTGTGGATTTCAGGCAGATCAACGCAAAATCCGTAAAGGATGCATATCCAATGCCGATGATCAACTACATCCTGGACCAACTCCGAGAAGCTAAATATATTAGCAGCCTCGACTTAAAGGACGGGTACTGGCAAATACCGTTGGAGGCAACCAGCAGGCAGTATACCGCATTCACAGTGCCAGGGAAAGGCCTGTTTCAATGGAAAGTTATGCCTTTCGGTTTACACTCGGCATCGGCAACATTCCAGCGGGCGTTGGACCAGGTAATTGGACCTGAAATGATGCCGCATGCTTTCGCGTATCAGGATGATATAATCGTCATCGGACGGACACTAGAGGAGCACATGCGGAACCTAAAGGAAGTATTCAGAAGACTGCGAGCGGCGAACCTGAAAGTAAACGCGGATAAGTGTAAATTCTTCAGGAAGGAACTTCAATACTTAGGGCATCGCATTACAGACCAGGGCATCGGGACGGATCCAGAAAAGGTATCAGCGATAGCATTGCTGAAACCACCGGCAAATGTCAAAGAACTACGGCAGTACTTGGGAGTGGCGTCGTGGTACAGGCGTTTTGTGCCAGATTTTGCCACGCTAGTGCATCCGCTGAACGCCCTTCTCCGAAAGGGTGTCAAATGGGAATGGACCGACGACCACCAGCAGGCCTTTGAAGCTGTCAAGGCAAGATTGGTCGCCGACCCAATTTTGGCATGCCCGGATTTTACAAAGCCGTTTGTGCTGCAGACCGATGCGAGCGATTATGGGCTGGGCGCCATTCTCACTCAAAATTCCGACCAGGGTGAGCGGGTGATATCCTATTCCAGTCGGACCCTAAACGGGTCGGAAAAAAGTTACTCCGCCACTGAAAAGGAATGTTTAGCAATCGTGTGGGCCATAAGAAAATTAAAGCCATACCTGGAGGGATACCACTTCAAAGTGATAACAGATCACATGGCCTTGAAGTGGTTGAATAGCATCGAGAGCCCAACCGGAAGAATCGCGCGGTGGGCACTGGAGCTCCAGCAATACGACTTCGAAATAACATACAGGAAAGGCCAGCTGAATATTGTGGCGGACGCATTGTCGCGGCAGCCCTTACCCGAAACCTGCCGAAGGTTGAAAACGAAGTCGCCTGGTCAGTCAGCAGAACAAGCCGAATGTAGCTGGATAAGGGACATAAGGGGCAAGATAGCACAGAACCCCCAAAAATATCCGGACTATTTAGTGGAGGCCAACCGACTGTACCGGCACATTCCTCACAGAGCAGGCAACGAGGATGTGGTCGCATGGAAGCTATGCGTACCAATCGGGTCAAGGCAGCGAGTCATGGTGGAGAACCACGATACGCCGGCGGCCGGACACATGGGCAGCCGGAAAACGATCGCGAGGGTGGCAGCGAGGTATTATTGGCCGGGCATGCACCGCGACATTAGGAAGCACGTGCGGAACTGTGAGAGCTGCCTCAGGTACAAACCCAGTCAGCTCCAGGCAGCCGGAAAAATGCTCACGCAGATCCCAGAGGAGCCCTGGGCCACAGTATGCGCCGATTTCGTTGGGCCGCTTCCTCGGTCGAAACACGGAAACTCGATGCTACTAGTGCTCGTAGATCGGTTCTCGAAGTGGACGGAAATAGTACCAATGCGGAGGGCTACCACGGAGACGCTGGAAAAGGCAATCCGGGAAAGGATTGTCTCAAGGTACGGCGTGCCGAAGGTCTTAATCACCGATAACGGGGTACAGTTCACGAGCAGGGCGTTCAAGCGGTTCCTGACAGAGTTGGGAGTGCGGCACCAGTTCACAGCCCCGTACACACCACAAGAAAATCCCACGGAGAGGGCCAATAGAACCGTAAAAACAATGATCGCACAGTTTGCCGGACGAGACCAGAGAACGTGGGATGAGAAATGGCCAGAATTGCAGCTGGCCGTGAACACTAGTGTAGCCGAGTCCACAGGGTATTCGCCGGCATTCATCACGCAGGGTAGAGAGCCCAGGTTACCGAGCGCGTTGTTTGATGAAGAAACCACCGGCACAGGAAGGGAAACCCAGACCCCGTCGGAGAATGCGAAAAAAATAAACGAAATCTTCGAGCTGGTCAGACGGAACATGGAGAAGGCGGCGCAGGATCAGGCGCGCCACTACAATCTCCGGAGGCGCCCTTGGAAACCACAGATTGGAGACGAGGTATGGGCCAAGGAGCACCATCTATCCAAGGCGGCAGAAGGATTCGCGGCGAAACTGGCCCCCAGATACGAGGGACCGTTTAAAATAATTAATTTCGATTCTCCGGTTATTTGCAACCTGCGGCACGAACACACGGGCAAGGAAAGGAAAACACACATAAGCCAGTTAAAACCCCAAGCAAAGAGGGGCAGTCTCAACAAATCCGGCGTATCGGAGGAGCACTGTACCCTAACCGAAGAAAGGGGGAGGACGATACACAGTATCGAAATTAACGGCAAGCACACACATACAGGCACACACATCAGGAGCGCGAGAGCGGGACAGGGAGGGTTTAAAAAGCCGTAGGCACCGTTACCGGCTAAACACACACATGCACGGGTTGCGTAGGGGGCGTGTACACGGAGGGCACCGTTACTTCTAAACGTTACACGGACACAGAGCGGAGAGCGAGTCCCGTTACCGGTACACGTCTCCGCGAATAACGGAACCGAGGATACGCGGAAGAACCGAGGTTTCGTCAGCGACGGCGCTGCATGGTGCAGGTCTTTCCAAACAAGATCGTCATCATGAGCGCGCGTGAATATAACACCCAACAGCGAGTGGAACACGAGGTGAGGGAGGAGCGCGCCAGGGAACAGCCAGTGGCGAAGTGGAGACGGGACTCCGATTCCGTTCTCCAGCTTCTGGCGTCCCCCCTGGTGTCGCGATCCCCGTCACCGATCAGCGAGGCGGAGGAGGAGTCCACCGGGGAGATCTCGGACGTGGAGCTGCCGTCCGAGGAGGAGGACCCAGGCGCAGACGCGACGGAGGTCGGAGAGGTCGTCGCCATCTCTTCCGACGAGAGTGGGCCGGAGGACCCGAGCGAGGAGGAGGAGGAGGGGACGGAGACCGTCAGTCCCGAGGTGTCGTCGGACGAGGACGACGTGGCGCGGCGGGCGGCGAGGGATAGGATGATCTTCCGCCGGTTGAGCAGAGCTGCTGCAGGGCTCGGGAGGATCGGCCTAGGGCACATACCACCGTCGGGCGAGCCCAAAGAGTGGGCTCGTATATTGGTGGCGCGGGCTGTCACTGTCCGCCAATGGGAGGCCCGGCGGGCGGCGAGGTGTGCAGCAGTCGCCGCGTGGCAGCAGAGGCTGAGGGACGCCGAGGCCGAGGAGGCCGCACTGTGGGAGCCGCCGCAGGAGCAGCCACAGCCGCCGCAGGAGCAGCCACAGCCGCCACAGGAGCCACCACGGCCGCCGCAGGGGCAGCCACAGCCGCCGCAGGGGCAGCCGCAGCCGCCGCAGGGGCAGCCGCAGCCGCCGCAGGGGCAGCCGCAGCCGCCGCAGGGGCAGCCGCAGCCGCCGCAGGGGCAGCCACAACCGCCGCAGGGGCAGCCGCAGCCGTCGCAGGAGCAGCCACAGCCGCCGCAGGAGCAGCCAGAGCCGCCGCAGGAGCAGCCACAGCCGCCGCAGGGGCAGCCGCAGCCGCCGCTGTCGGCACCGCAGTCGCCACCAGCAGCGCGGCCGCCGCCGGTAACGCAGCCGCCGCTACCACCACCACGATCGCCGACGCCACCACCACCGCCGCCACCACGATCGCCGTCACCGCTGCCACACTCGCCAACACCACCACCATTGTCGCCGCCGAGGCAGCAGGAGTGGCACCTGCCACAAGCGCAGGTCGCGCAAGCGCTGCGGACCATCGTGGTGGAGGGGCGGCGGTGGCATCAGCAGACGGTCACGTGGACGTGGCCCGCGCCCGAGGAGGCAACAGAGGAGGCCAGGATGAGGGAGGCCATCGAAGCCATCGAGTGGCGGCGCCCACCGCCGCTGAGCCCGCGCGATCCGAGGGTCAGGTCGACGAAACGCGTCGCGGAGACGGCCGATCGCGCGGGGCTGGAGGAGACGACGGAGGAGGAACGCGAGGCCCAGGAGGGGCTGGAGAAGGGGCCATGGGAGTGGCCAACTCCGCCGGAGACGTCGCGGGACACGGCGCCACCCCCGAAGCTGGCGCGGCAGACTTCGTGCCCGGAGTCGCGAGCCCCACCGGCGAGGCCGACGCTGCGGAGACAGCAGTCGGAGGGCGCGGAACCATGGGCGGAGGTTCCGGAGGCGGATTGGCCGGCGCGGGTGGCCGAAGAAGCGCGACGGCAGCGAGGGAGGCACCGGAAGGCCAGATGGGCCAAGCTCATGCTGGACGGGGAGCAGCGCTACCGAGTCAAGGTAGCAGGGGGCCGGGTGCGGGTGTTTAAGGCCCAATAAACACATTGTAGCAGCTGACCCAGCAGTTATTCTTTGGGCAGGGGATCACAAGGCACAACACAAAAAAAAAAAGAGTGGTCCGCCGCAGCAGCCGATCGCGGAACGGGGGCGGTGAGGGGGGGAATCGCGGGCCAAGCACGCGGCCGGCAGAAAACACGAGGCTGCCGCAGGCGTAGGGCGAGGGGGGTCACTTGCCGCCGCAAGGGTCTCCCGGGGCACGCGGTCCAGGGTCAGCACCCCGAGACATGTCAGGGGCATCAGGGGCATCATGGTCATGGTGTCGCTGTAAAGAAAAAGGTCGTTAATTAAAAGAAAACTACAATCAGCAGGTTAACTTACCAGTTTTTCTCAAAACAACGAGGCCGTGAGGAAATTAGGGACGGGGGCGCCAGGCGATAGGCGGTCGATCGATAGTTGCGATCGATGGGTACAAAAAAAAATACTGGATTTCTCAAGAAACGGTCACACGGAGGCAACTTAAGACAACGGAAACGATAACGGCAACAACGATGGCAATGCTGGAACCACTATCGATAAGTGCGATCGAGGTGTGGTCAGACGACGGGAATCGGAATGGTGATGTCAAACACGGGGAAATGTCTGGGCGGGAAATTCAAATTCCACGCGGGGATTATCGAAGGAACAAGATGCAGTTTTGGGAAAGTTCAAGTCTTTCGGGGAACTGTCTGGGGAACAGGCTAACGCAGCACAGCCATGGGAAAGTTAAAGGTCTTTCAGAGCGCTGTCTGGGGGGAGTCTTACGAGGGCAGCTCAGGGAAAGTTGAAGTCTTTTGGGGAACTGTATAGGGTCACGAGGAGAACGAGTTTGGGCGGGGAATTTGAATGAACGAACAACAGGGGCGGGGAGATCACCACTTTCACAACATTTCCGAAGAAAGGGGGAAATGTGAGGAGTCTTGAAACTCCCCACAAATTCCGAGGCAGGAGAGCTGCATAGCAACAGCAAAGGAGGCGAGAATGCCGGAGGAGTCAAGGGCAACAAGGTCAAACGGTAAACAACGGACCTTGGACCCGGGCAAAGCGGAGACACCGTGAATTAACGGTACCACGCTGGACATTGGACCCTCATACGGCAAGGGCAACAGGGTCGAACGGTAAATTGGCGGACTTCGGACCCGCACAAAGAGGACGCACCGTGAACTAACGGTGCGGCAGTGGACCTTGGACCCGATCACGCGAGCTGGAAAAGGGAAATAACGGGACCATCACAGGCTATAAAAGGCGGCGCAAGCGCAGCACAAGAGGAGTAATAGTGCGAGAATCAAAGCGAGTGCGTGTACGCGAGACTAGTAGCAAGTTAATCAAGTGCCGAGTACCAGGATCAAGATCGCAAAGTCGAGACGCCGAACGACTGAGAGTCTACAAGGCTGAGGCTTCAACGCTGAGATCCAAAGGGTGCTAGGTCGTGGTTAAATCGAGCTCAGGGAGTCCTTGCGTGGAGTCTGCGATAAAGGTGGCTGGGCGAAGAGGTCGAACCGAGTTCAACCGGCTAGGCGATACACCTTGCCGACACAATCCGGACCAACTTAGGGAGCCTGCGATAAAGGTGGCTAGGCGAAAAGGCAGAACGGCGTTCTACCTGCTAGGCGAAACACCTTGCCGGTCCCGATAGTGAGGTTCGCATAACATCCAGAGTCTCGACGGAGCCGTCACGAGGCAGATACCAGCAAGCAGTCGACGACGAGGAGCGACGCCGCGAAGGACAGCGACGAGGAGCGACGCCGCAGAGGACGACGACGAGGAGCAGCAGCAGCTGAAGAGCCGCGAGGCTTGTACAAGGAGACGAATAAAGACAGTTACGATCCCAACAGAACTCTTGCGTTATTCATTGGTCAAAGGCAATCACCCAATATAAATTTGGTGGAACGAACCCATAACCTCTCTGAGCTAGCCGCCCGTTAACGTAGCGAGCGAGAATACATAGAAATCAGGTCGTTACAATATGTTTTAATATATTTATTTAATATTTCAGCATACATTTTATTTTTGTTTACAAATTCAAATCAGTGGTAGTGGTAAAATGTTTTACATATATATTTATGTATTCGAATTTATAGAAATCAGTCCACTGAGATGGGAACAGGGCATATCGCAGTCGTGTCACTTGAAACACCGACTGCTCTTCAGTGGTTGAGAAAACTTCAAACTAAATCAGTTTTTGTCGATGTTTTGCGAGCGGTTGGTGCCTGCATACCCTACCGACGATTGCTTTTAAGGGGAGCGGGCTTTTAGGACACTTGTTTTAAATGTTATGTTTAGTGATCTTTGGTTAATTTATTTTTTAATGATTCGCAGTGTTATTTTGTCTTTAAACAAGTAATAAATAATAAAATACTTTTAATATTTTTGAAAAGGTAAATGGAACAAATATAAAAATCCACATTTTTTTAATGATAATAATTTATTTTAATGATAATAATTTTAGATTTTAATTGTACCAATATCTTGAATTATAACGAATTGTTTAAAGACAATTAAAATAACAAGACAATTAAATAACGAATCATTAAAAAATAAATCAACCATTTACCTATTAAAAGTATTTTATTATTTATTACTTGTTTAAAGACAATTAAAAAAACACTGCGAATCATTAAAAAATAAATTAACCAAAGATCACTAAACATAACATTTAAAACAAGTGTCCTAAAAGCCCGCTCCCCTTAAAAGCAATCGTCGGTAGGGTATGCAGGCACCAACCGCTCGCAAAACATCGACAAAAACTGATTTAGCTTGAAGTTTTCTCAACCACTGAAGAGCAGTCGGTGTTTCAAGTGACACGACTGCGATATGCCCTGTTCCCATCTCAGTGGACTGATTTCTATAAATTCGAATACATAAATATATATGTAAAACATTTTACCACTACCACTGATTTGAATTTGTAAACAAAAATAAAATGTATGCTGAAATATTAATAAATATATTAAAACATATAATATTCACATTTTTTTCATAACCCTATAGTAAATACGCCCATATTCTTAGGGTACCAAGTTTGAAAAGTGGCAAAAGACAAAATATTCTTGATGCGCCGAAATGAAATAAACGCACACATGCTCCCGTGTATGAGAATGCATGATCACGCATACATACAAAGACGAATTCAAGCGCAGGGCAGCCTTCTTCAAAAGCGCCTCTCTGCGACTGAACGACTGAACTCGTCCAATGAGTGCGCGAGCATAAAAATGAGAATAAGAATGAGAGAGTAAAAAACCCGAACGCACACGAAGTGCATGGACCTGCTGCTGTGAGAACGGTGGACCTTCCGCGGTCCGTTTTTTTGTGTCCAAATGCGTCGTATGAAATGACCAGTCTATATGTTGTATGGTTAGTGGTATAAGTTAGTTTTTTTTGGGGACTGTAGTCTCTCGATATACTTTCCAAAGAAAGTCTTTGTTCGAAGGAAGACGAGAAGATGTGGTCCACGGATGTGGAGGGCGCTACCGAGTCCGGGCTGCCGCGATTATCAGTAGGGTTGCCCAGTACTCCGCTAGCCCGTTTACGCGAGGGAATGCACCGAGAGCAACAAGTGCCAGCGGATCCCAAACAGCAGCAGGAGTTTAGACAACATCAGATCCTGGAGGGAATTGGTTCCGCAGCGGATAAATTGTTGCAGCTGGAAGACAGGAATGCAAGGCTCGATGATCATTCCGGGGATTCCGGTGCGAGGTCGTCCGTTAATGCGGCTTTGGCACAGGCGACAGAGACCCATCGAAAGGCCCAGGAGTACTGCATCAATCCGGCTTTAAGGGACGAGATTCGAGGGGCTTCCTGGAGATGATGAAGCTGATAAACGAGGTGTTAGGCCTGTTGCTCAACGGCCTCAGATTCCCCTGGAAAACTGACCGGATGAGCGAAGGCTTCCGGATTTGAAGGGCACCGCAGGAGCACAAGCCCCAGGACAAGCAA
The DNA here is from genome assembly GCF_025200985.1 of Drosophila gunungcola. NCBI lineage: Eukaryota > Metazoa > Arthropoda > Insecta > Diptera > Drosophilidae > Drosophila > Drosophila gunungcola. The sequence continues at coordinate 391,963 of NW_026453215.1, read as the reverse complement.
GGTGCGGAACCAAAGGGCACACGGGTCACAGGCACGGAAGTTTCCAGGCCACCTCCGCCGAGAGTGCCACCCAAACCGTCGAGGAGGCCGTTGGATTTCCGTGAGGTGGAGAGCAGCAGTCCAGGGTATGCTCCGGAATATGGAAGTGTATCGCCGAAACTGTGCCCCCAGCGATTTTAAAAAAGAGGTGTTGCATTTTCAGTCGAATTCGCCTACTGTCATACCAAAACATAGATAGATGTCGATATAGGTGGCACTATCGATAAAGTTTGGTGGCGACACCTACAACTGTTGTTCCCACTAATCTAGCTATTTAAACTTATCCCGGTTCGCTCGAAAATAAGGAAAGATGGCCTTGGACAAGCCCACTGACTCAGTTTCGGAGAGCTGGTACGGAAAATGGCAAATAGCTTTGCGTAGGTTAGGGTATCGTCTCAGTAGCTGGATCAAATCAAAAGCAAACGGTTGAGGAGAAAAGTTATAGCCTTTCTGTGAAATAAGTGAAATAAAGCGGTGAATAATTCCCTAAAACTTATAAAACACAGACTTTGTTAAATAGGGCCACCGGGGACCTTATATAGAGGGCACCGGACGTTTTGAGTGCGTGCGGTACATACTTACCTGGCGGTCCTTACCTGCCACAACCTGGTCGTCGAGCAACTACTAACTTACCGACGAAATCGCAGAAGCAAGCAAATCACAGCAACAGTCCCTCGGTGAGTCCGTTCCGGGAACGAATACCGGCGCCGAGCAACTAGCTTACTCCTGCGGCCACCGAGACTCTGCTGACGCTCCACTTCCAGTCGCCTGACGCTCTACTTCAGGTGCACTTCCGGCCTTCGACGCATTGCCTCCGACTGCTTTCGACCACTGACGTCCTTCCTCTGCACCGCGTACAAGTGATCCCTCGTAGATGTTCTTGGCCAGCAGGCACCTGGTCAAGGTTTTTTTTAATCATACCTGAAGTTGAACACTTGCCAACCGGTACCCGCTTTGACCTCTTTTGAAAACAAACGGCGGTCCGAAATGGGTGCTTGCAGGTTCTTAAAAGGGGAAATAGCTTATTGATATATTAAATTCGGATGTACCATTTTAACTTTTAGCCTGATTCCATTGCCGCATTAGTGGACTTTTTAAATGTGCCTGATTCCATTGGCGCATTAGCATTTAGCTAATGCTACTTCGACATGTGAGTGGCACGAACAGCTGATCTGGGTTTGTTTACTTTTAAAATTTGGCAAATCCAAAAGAAATTAATTAAAAATAATGAATATGAGTAAGTTTACTCAAGTATTTAATGCTCAGCAGGACATCTATAACGCGACCGAGTTGGACGGCAAGGAGATAAGCTGATGGTGTTGCTTGACGGGTTTGCAATGGAGACCACCACAGTTTCTAAAAAAGGACAAGGATCCCCGTATGTGTGGCAGTTATTTCCAGCCAGATATCCAGCAGTAATGCATTGTGGTACTGCGAGCAGAATTTGCAGCGTGTGCTTTTGTTTAAAGTAATTTTTATACAAAATAGATATATATATCTATATTTTATGTTTGAAAGAAAACAAAAAGTACGACAACCTTGCATACATATATAAAACATACTCTTTAGCAATAGCTACTGGAATTCCTGTGTATTTTATCCACATTTTTAAAATATTTTTTTAATCATTAGTTTTAGTTATTTAATTATTATATATTATTTTATTTAATTTATATATTACAGTTTATAAAGATAAATTTAGAAAATAATAAAAATAAATTTACAAATCAAGCTAAACGACAAATATTATTAATATTAACAATAAAAAACCATATGTATAAATTTTAATTTTATTTTGCCCTTCGAGACCTTACCCTGGGCGTATTGAAATAAATTTTGTGGTACCCTGTTGAAACCGGCGTCTTCTAGGGCAAAGTCCCGATGTATAATACTTACCTGGCGGTCCTTACCTGCCACAACCTGGTCGTCGAGCAACTACTAACTTACCGACGAAATCGCAGAAGCAAGCAAATCGCAGCAACAGTCCCTCGGTGAGTCCGTTCCGGGAACGAATACCGGCGCCGAGCAACTAGCTTACTCCTGCGGCCACCGAGACTCTGCTGACGCTCCACTTCCAGTCGCCTGACGCTCTACTTCAGGTGCACTTCCGGCCTTCGACGCATTGCCTCCGACTGCTTTCGACCACTGACGTCCTGCCTCTGCACCGCGTACAAGTGATCCCTCATAGATGTTCTTGGCCAGCAGGCACCTGGTCAAGGTTTTTTTAATCATACCTGAAGTTGAACACTTGCCAACCGGTTACCCGCTTTGACCTCTTTTGAAAATAAACGGCGGTCCGAAATGGGTGCTTGCAGGTTCTTAAAAGGGGAAATAGCTTATTGATATATTAAATTCGGATGTACCATTTTAACTTTTAGCCTGATTCCATTGCCGCATTAGTGGACTTTTTAAATGTGCCTGATTCCATTGGCGCATTAGCATTTAGCTAATGCTACTTCGACATGTGAGTGGCACGAACAGCTGATCTGGGTTTGTTTACTTTTGAATTTTGGCAAATCCAAAAGAAATTAATTAAAAATAATGAATATGAGTAAGTTTACTCAAGTATTTAATGCTCAGCAGGACATCCATAACGCGACCGAGTTGGACGACAAGGAAGATAAGCTGATGGTGTTGTTTGACGGGTTTGCAATGGAGACCACCACAGTTTCTAAAAAGGACAAGGATCCCCGTATGTGTGGCAGTTATTTCCAGCCAGATATCCAGCAGTAATGCATTGTGGTACTGCGAGCAGAATTTGCAGCGTGTGCTTTTGTTTAAAGTAATTTTTATACAAAATAGGTATATATATCTATATTTTATATTTGAAAGAAAACAAAAAATACGACAACCTTGCATACATATATAAAACATACTCTTTAGCAATAGCTACTGGAATTCCTGTGTATTTTATCCACATTTTTAAAATATTTTTTTAATCATTAGTTTTAGTTATTTAATTATTATATATTATGTTATTTAATTTATATATTACAGTTTATAAAGATAAATTTAGAAAATAATAAAAATGAATTTACAAATCAAGCTAAACGACAAATATTATTAATATTAACAATAAAAAACCATATGTATAAATTTTAATTTTATTTTGCCCTTCGAGACCTTACCCTGGGCGTATTGAAATAAATTTTGTGGTACCCTGTTGAAACCGGCGTCTTCTAGGGCAAAGTCCCGATGTATAATACTTACCTGGCGGTCCTTACCTGCCACAACCTGGTCGTCGAGCAACTACTAACTTACCGACGAAATCGCAGAAGCAAGCAAATCGCAGCAACAGTCCCTCGGTGAGTCCGTTCCGGGAACGAATACCGGCGCCGAGCAACTAGCTTACTCCTGCGGCCACCGAGACTCTGCTGACGCTCCACTTCCAGTCGCCTGACGCTCTACTTCAGGTGCACTTCCGGCCTTCGACGCATTGCCTCCGACTGCTTTCGACCACTGACGTCCTTCCTCTGCACCGCGTACAAGTGATCCCTCGTAGATGTTCTTGGCCAGCAGGCACCTGGTCAAGGTTTTTTTTAATCATACCTGAAGTTGAACACTTGCCAACCGGTTACCCGCTTTGACCTCTTTTGAAAACAAACGGCGGTCCGAAATGGGTGCTTGCAGGTTCTTAAAAGGGGAAATAGCTTATTGATATATTAAATTCGGATGTACCATTTTAAAAATTTTTAAAATATTTTTTTAATCATTAGTTTTAGTTATTTAATTATTATATATTATGTTATTTAATTTATATATTACAGTTTATAAAGATAAATTTAGAAAATAATAAAAATGAATTTACAAATCAAGCTAAACGACAAATATTATTAATATTAACAATAAAAAACCATATGTATAAATTTTAATTTTATTTTGCCCTTCGAGACCTTACCCTGGGCGTATTGAAATAAATTTTGTGGTACCCTGTTGAAACCGGCGTCTTCTAGGGCAAAGTCCCGATGTATAAAATAAAAAAATTAATATGGCTTATATACGTTTTCATAAAAAATAATTTTACGACGCATATTGTTGCGTATGATCCACGCCAGGAACACTGCGATCCTGAGCGCCAGGAGCCCCGAATCTATTTTAATTTGTTCAGAATATATTTGTTAAATTTATCTCCTGAGTTGCATGAAAAATACTTGCTACACTTTTTAAGAATCTCTCTCCCTAGTTATACTTATAATGAACCTCTGCAGTTTTTCGAGATTATTAAAAGGCTCAAAGGCTTCGGTTTTTTCGGCTTACTTTTCTTTCCACAAGCTTTGGCCTTTATTGAGGAGATCTCTGATCGAAGACAAACCATTTATATCACCATTAACTATCACATGAGCACCACAACATCAAAGCTGCAGGTGAGGCTTAAATTTGGTCAAGCCCAGTTGGCAGAATTTCTTTTAATGCTGTCTACTGTCCTTCTGGTCACCGTCATTCTTAGTCAGCTCATGAATTCCTGCGTCAGTTGGCTCTGTTTGGAATGCCCACCACGGTGAGAATGCAGGCATTCAAGCTTTCTGATGCCTTGGTGGCTATTCAGTAGTTACCAAAACCGGGTTCGGGTATAAGAAGTTACTGGGCCCGACTTTCTGCTCTGACTCCATTTGACATTACAAGAAGACAAGAAGTCCAAGCAACGATCTCTAGACTAGGATTTTCTTTTGGCCCTCCTGTTGATGTACGTCCAGTAGACAAAGACGAGGTTCGTGATCATATTGGACGAAAGATAGCAAAGGCTCTGATTAGCTTAGTGATTACGCAGCTCTGTAATATTTTTAATGCCTACCTGGACCTTGGTAATTTTCGAGGCAGTACCAAAAAAAAAAAACGGAAAAATCATTGCGCTTTCGTTTACTTTCTATAGTCAATTACTATTCTATATTTATTTTTACACGAATTGTCTATTTTTCGGTATTACTATCAAGGGTCTTAAATATCTTGATTTACTTTTCCTTATTTTACTCTGTTCTGTAATTTCTTTAATTTGTATCCTTACTTCTTCCTCGTGTTGAGGTGGGTACCTAAAAAGTTTTAAACCTGCTTGTTGATATTGTGTATTATTTATCCTAAATTTCCCTGAATTGTTGTTTCTCTAGTTCTGTTTTTGGTTCTTACTATTTTTGTACCCATTCGGATTTCTAGAAATTTGATGGACATTGTTTTGATTAAAATTCCTATAGTTCTGTTGTTAACTAAGTTGGATATTTTGTGGGGTATTATATAGTTTTGATGTCGGCTGTTTTGATTAGTGTATTTCTTTTTTTTTTGCTGAGATTGTTCTGTTATGTTTGACTTTTTTATATTGATATCAAGTACAACTATTCTCATATCTACGCAACATCATTATTTTATTATTTCTCCAAATCCTCTTGTTATACCCTTGCAGACAGTATTACAATTTCAGTCAGAAGTTTGCAACGCAGTATGGAAAACTTTTCCGACCCTATAAAATATATATATTCCTGATCAGCAACACTAGGAGAGTCGATCCAGCCTTATCCGTCTGCCCGTCCGTCTATATGTTATGTCAGTCTGACTGTCCGTCCGTCTGTCGTTTCTACGACAACTAGTTTTCCGATTTTAAAACTATCTGCATGAAAATTTCCCAAATGTTGTCTTCCGGTTGCAGGTAGTTTATAATTCGAAACAAGCCGGATCGGGCTTTTTTTAACTTTTTTTTAGTTCTGACGACTATATCATATAGCCCCCATAAGAACTGTTGGAATATTAATCTATCGAATAATTGAGCGAAAAATCATCACAGCTTTAATGTTTTTAAGCATAACCTAGTTTTCAAATTTAAACCTTGATTTTTGGGTGCAGATGGACCACTGATTCAGAAAATGAAACTCAACATTTTTTCTATGGCACCATTTTTTTTTAAAGTGTAATTAAAGTGTTTCACATTTTTCGTCGAAATTTTATTATTTATCTCCAGTTCTGCTTAACCGATTTCGGTCATCGCCAGCTTTTTTTTACTATGTAGAAACAGACCATTATGACCCCACCCTATATGTTATAAGGACAGTTTTGCTAATATAGTTATATGTATTGATTTATAATAAGTCTAATACAAATAACTAAATATTACTTGGTTCGATAAAAGCATAAATGTTTGATGATAACCGATCAATAGAATTTCCAAAGATATTACAGGATATACTGCACTATAATTTGAACAAAGCACCCGAAAGAGCTCATGAAGGGCAAAGTTGGGTCTACAAATTGGCAAGTGAGTAGGGAGAAAAGTACGACTAAATCTTGAGCGAACAGAGATGTCAATATAGCTAAGGAGGAGGCCAGAGTTCACCTATGAGAAGCGTATGCAAAAAAATTACTCCGATTCTTACATTCTACGATGTTTTAAAGACTTTAAATCAATTAACATTAACCTTGAAGAGTAAGGTGGCAAACGCCTCACCGGGTCCCAATTCAGCTGTCAAAAAGCGAATAATCAAAATTGCTTTTGGACTGACTCGATTAATTTTTGCTGATCAATATATTGAGGGCTCCATACACATGCGCAGTTTTCCAAAATAGGGCGAACCATGGATATGTAAAGATATTTTGTGATATACGGGTCGTCCTTGGCCCAACGTTTTATAAGGGCTAAAACACCCTTCGATTTACCAATGATGACAGAAATATAGCTTTTGAAACATAGCTTGCTATCAATTAGGACACCTAGATCAGTTACTTGCGTAATACGTTCTAAAGTAAAGTTTCCAAGATGGTAAGAGTGTATGTATGCTGAAATCCGGTAAAGGGACATATATTTGCATTTAGCGTGGTTAAGAAACAACAAATTGTTGGAACACCACAATAGTACTTGATCAATGTCCGACTGTAGGCGAAGGTATGACATTAGGTCAGAGAATGATAGGGAAATTTTTACGTCGTCCGCATACATTAGAGGCAAATGACACTACTTTTGGAAGACCTTTAATAAAAAGAACGAAAAGTAGTGGCCCCAGATGACTTCCTTGGGGGACTCCAGCAAAAACATTTACGACGGAGGAAAGTTCTTTATTGAAGAGAACGCGTTGAGTTCTGTTTGAAAGATAGGCCGAAATCCATTAAGTAAATTCGGTGGAAAACTAAGTAAAACTAATGTTTTACAAAGCCATGCTGTGCGGGAGAACTTGGGCCGAGGCAGTTGCGTCCTGGGTAGGCACGCTGGGTGCCGGCTCAGCTCGCGGGATGTGGTGGGTTCTTTGGAAACCACTCACTCCCCTACATAAAGAGAATAAATTTATCGTGCTTTAGGAAAAAGATACAGCTCGTTCAGTTCGTTTTGTCATTTGTCATCGCTGGCCACAAGCTTCTCAAGTAGCTATCTCGAGCGCTTGACCGAATTTCGATCGGCAGCGTGTGGCTTTTTTACCCTGCGCCTTCATACGTTCCGTATGCCGATGGATCGCTGCCGGCCACTGCAATGTAATCCCCTATTGTCAATGTCGTCAGTCGAAAGTTACGTCATTGTTTTTGACCCGAGTTTTCCATTTGCGCCATCTCATCTTTTTATAGACATTTACCAAGACATTATTGAGTTCTGCTTCACATTATAATTTATTGAAAAGATTTTTCATTTAAAAAGGTGCACATTTAATTGACAAATTTATGAATAATAAATTGGAGTTAATTTATAAAAACAATGATATGGATACCACATGACTTTAAATTTAATGTATGAGGTTTGAATTGCACATAGATCTAGGTATATACGCGTATGTATATATATTTATATATATTTTATAAAAGTTCGCTTGACATTAAGTCGAACGTAACTCACTTACCCCTTTATATTTCCGTATAAAGGAGCTCGACGAGAGCTCTCATTGTGGTGTTCTGGGTTTGGAAAATTATTTATACACATGTGCATAAATATATATATATATAGAGTATATCAGTGCAAATTCACTTAACGTTATTAATAAATTGTTGAATTAATTTATAAATAAAAAAATTACGTTAATTAACATTTCTTAGAATTGAGCAATGTTGGTCATTTTTCACAAACAGAAAAAAAGGTTTTCGCTATATTGCGATACGAATTGCGAGGTAAAGAATAGTGAAAACGGCACTCGCGATGATTGACGGTAGCACTTCTAACAGTGGTTTCTCCTGGTTGTTCCAATTACATATAAAAACTTTGGTCTGTTGCTCGTTTTTAATTTTTCATTTACTATTGATGGGTGTTGTTGGTTGTTCAGACGAGTCTTATATTGCCGAAATCGAAATAGTTAGTAATGAAGTAATAGTTAGTTTTATTTATTTATTTAAGTGCTGGCTCCTTTCTGGGCAATTAATAGTGACAGCTAGTATTTTCTCCAGTTCGTGTCCGTGGTCCCGACGAATCGGAGAAAATTCAGAATCAATATAAGTATTTGTATTTGTTTTTATGTTGATAAACGCCGTTTTGCCGGGGTCGGCCCATAGTAATTTTCATCTTCTGTATGAACACGGTAGTCTGTAATTGTAAATTGATGTATTCAAACATCGTTTCGAAGTGCGGCGTCTCTAGCCTTGCCTGGCGGTAGTTCTCCTCCCATATCCGCAGCCGTACTAGTTCCTTAAGCCATACGTAGTCGGCCTTTATCCTCGCCATGGTTTTTTCGATTTCTCGCTGCGTTGACTGCAGCGTATCTTCCAGGGCAATATCCGCCCAGTCGAGTCTCTCCAGCTCGTCCACCACTCGAGCGTCAACTTCTGAGGAGAAGGGTCTTCCCTCAGCCTCGCACCTTTCAAGGTGCTTCTTCACGGCCTCCCTTGTGATTTCAATTTTTTCCATTAAGTTTATTTTTTTTTTTCTTTTGTTTTGTCACACGGGAAAATGTGTATGATAGCTGGGTAATTGCACTGATTGCTGGTAGTTTTCAACAAGCTTCAAACACCGAAAAGGTCTTTGGCGTGATATACTCCAATTCTTTTTCCAACTAAATTTCGTAGTTCGTACAGCTACCCTCCTTTGCGTCCAAGTATGAGACACCGTACCCGATTGGGCCCTAACTTTGCATTATACTCTTCTATTCGGCTACTCTGCTTGTAATTTTTTCGGTATACCACCTGACCAACTGCAAATTCAATTTCTTTACTGCGGGTAATATACGTCCTTTCAGCTTTTTCGTGTGCCCGAGTGCGTGTGTGTTTGGTCCCAAACATTGCATAATATGGTTCCAGTCCCAAAGCTTCGTGATAGCCACTTAGTAGTGTACACGAGATTCGACTCAGGTGTTTGTCCCAATGCCGCTGGTCTTTGTCAGTAGCATTTGAGCATTCGTAGCACGGATCGGCTAACCCGTTCTGCTGCTTATGGCGAATAAAAGCCTGTTCGAACGTAACGGATTCCATATTGGGTAATTAATTCGGCAAATGTTGACGACACAAATTGCTTACCGTTATCGGAGTGAATGGCTTCTGACACTCAAAAGTGATGAAAGATGTTTCTTTCGCAATGCCTATAGCCAGACGAATTTGGTGAAATGGTCCAGACACACAAAGATCACGGTGTTTCCGGATTTGATCCGGGGATACGGTCCCATGAAATCAATGTAAAGTATTTGTTCAGGCCGTTCAGTTATTTGTTGTTTTCCCATTAGCGGTCTGCTAGATTTGTTCGGTTTTTTGCTGACTCTGCAAATTTCACAATTCTTAACAGTTGTTTGTGCATCAACCGTCATTGCGGGCCAGTAATATAACTGCCTTAGTCGAGCCAAAGTTTTGAGCCAAAATTTTGTGTATACCGCCGTGACCGGCTACTCGAGAATGGTGTGCCTGATGAACTAGGTCTTGCCGAAGTTCCTCTGGAACCCACAGCTTCCAAGCACGGTCCTCGTTAATTATTTCGCCTGTTTGGAATCCTAACCTCTTATAGTCGTATTCTTCGGAGGACTGGGTATCAGGAGTCTTTTCTGCTTGTTTTTCAACAGCTTGAACTAGTTCTCTGTATTCTTTTGACTGATTGTAAGTCGATGTTTACCTCTGCCGCATCCCTAAGCCCCGATGTTACCTTATCCATATGTACCCTTGAAAGCACATCTGGAACCACATTTTGTGACCCATTTCGATGTTCGATTTCAAAATCAAAGGCCTGTAATTTCAAACTCCACCTTGGTAGTCTGCCATATAAATCTTTCCGGCCCATGAGCCACTTTAAACTAGCATGATCTGTTATGGCATCCCTTCAACGCGGTTACCCGCTTTGACCTCGTTTGAAAACAAACGGCGGTCCGAAATGGGTGCTTGCAGGTTCTTAAAAGGGGAAATAGCTTATTGATATATTAAATTCGGATGTACCATTTTAAAAATTTTTTAAATATTTTTTTAATCATTAGTTTTAGTTATTTAATTATTATATATTATGTTATTTAATTTATATATTACAGTTTATAAAGATAAATTTAGAAAATAATAAAAATGAATTTACAAATCAAGCTAAACGACAAATATTATTAATATTAACAATAAAAAAACCATATGTATAAATTTTAATTTTATTTTGCCCTTCGAGACCTTACCCTGGGCGTATTGAAATAAATTTTGTGGTACCCTGTTGAAACCGGCGTCTTCTAGGGCAAAGTCCCGATGTATAAAATAAAAAAATTAATATGGCTTATATACGTTTTTATAAAAAATAATTTTACGACGCATATTGTTGCGTATGATCCACGCCAGGAACACTGCGATCCTGAGCGCCAGGAGCCCCGAATCTATTTTAATTTGTTCAGAATATATTTGTTAAATTTATCTCCTGAGTTGCATGAAAAATACTTGCTACACTTTTAAAGAATCTCTCTCCCTAGTTATACTTATAATGAACCTCTGCAGTTTTTCGAGATTATTAAAAGGCTCAAAGGCTTCGGTTTTTTCGGCTTACTTTTCTTTCCACAAGCTTTGGCCTTTATTGAGGAGATCTCTGATCGAAGACAAACCATTTATATCACCATTAACTATCACATGAGCACCACAAGATCAAAGCTGCAGGTGAGGCTTAAATTTGGTCAAGCCCAGTTGGCAGAATTTCTTTTAATGCTGTCTACTGTCCTTCTGGTCACCGTCATTCTTAGTCAGCTCATGAATTCCTGCGTCAGTTGGCTCTGTTTGGAATGCCCACCACGGTGAGAATGCAGGCATTCAAGCTTTCTGATGCCTTGGTGGCTATTCAGTAGTTACCAAAACCGGGTTCGGGTATAAGAAGTTACTGGACCTGACTTTCTGCTCTGACTCCATTTGACATTACAAGAAGACAAGAAGTCCAAGCAAGGATCTCTAGACTAGGATTTTCTTTTGGCCCTCCTGTTGATGTACGTCCAGTAGACAAAGACGAGGTTCGTGATCATATTGGACGAAAGATAGCAAAGGCTCTGATTAGCTTAGTGATTACGCAGCTCTGTCATATTTTTAATGCCTACCTGGACCTTGGTAATTTTCGAGGCAGTACCAAAAAAAAAAAACGGAAAAATCATTGCGCTTTCGTTTACTTTCTATAGTCAATTACTATTCTATATTTATTTTTACACGAATTGTCTATTTTTCGGTATTACTATCAAGGGTCTTAAATATCTTGATTTACTTTTCTTTATTTTACTCTGTTCTGTAATTTCTTTAATTTGTATCCTTACTTCTTCCTCGTGTTGAGGTGGGTACCTAAAAAGTTTTTAAACCTGCTTGTTGATATTGTGTATTATTTATCCTAAATTTCCCTGAATTGTTGTTTCTCTAGTTCTGTTTTTGGTTCTTACTATTTTTGTACCCATTCGGATTTCTAGAAATTTGATGGACATTGTTTTGATTAAAATTCCTATAGTTCTGTTGTTAACTAAGTTGGATATTGTGTGGGGTATTATATAGTTTTGATGTCGGCTGTTTTGATTAGTGTATTTCTTTTTTGACTTTTTTATATTGATATCAAATACAACTATTCTCATATCTACGCAACATCATTATTTTTATTATTTCTCCAAATCCTCTTGTTATACCCTTGCAGACAGTATTACAATTTCAGTCAGAAGTTTGCAACGCAGTATGGAAAACTTTTCCGACCCTATAAAATATATATATTCCTGATCAGCAACACTAGGAGAGTCGATCCAGCCTTATCCGTCTGCCCGTCCGTCTATATGTTATGTCAGTCTGACTGTCCGTCCGTCTGTCGTTTCTACGACAACTAGTTTTCCGATTTTAAAACTATCTGCATGAAAATTTCCCAAATGTTGTCTTCCGGTTGCAGGTAGTTTATAATTCGAAACAAGCAAGATCGGACTTTTTTTAACTTTTGTTTAGTTCTGACGACTATATCATATAGCCCCCATAAGAACTGTTGGAATATTAATCTATCGAATAATTAAGCGAAAAATCATCACAGCTTTAATGTTTTTAAACATATTCGCATAACCTAGTTTTCAAATTTAAACCTTGATTTTTGGTTGCAGATGGACCACTGATTCAGAAAATGAAACTCAACATTTTTTCTATGGCACCATTTTTTTTTTAAGTGTAATTAAAGTGTTTCACATTTTTCGTCGAAATTTTATTATTTATCTCCAGTTCTGCTTAACCGATTTCGGTCATCGCCAGCTTTTTTTTTACTATGTAGAAACAGACCATTATGACCCCACCCTATATGTTATAAGGACAGTTTTGCTAATATAGTTATATGTATTGATTTATAATAAGTCTAATACAAATAACTAAATATTACTTGGTTCGATAAAAGCATAAATGTTTGATGATAACCGATCAATAGAATTTCCAAAGATATTACAGGATATACTGCACTATAATTTGAACAAAGCACCCGAAAGAGCTCATGAAGGGCAAAGTTGGGTCTACAAATTGGCAAGTGAGTAGGGAGAAAAGTACGACTAAATCTTGAGCGAACAGAGATGTCAATATAGCTAAGGAGGAGGCCAGAGTTCACCTATGAGAAGCGTATGCAAAAAATTACTCCGATTCTTACATTCTACGATGTTTTAAAGACTTTAAATCAATTAACATTAACCTTGAAGAGTAAGGTGGCAAACGCCTCACCGGGTCCCAATTCAGCTGTCAAAAAGCGAATAATCAAAATTGCTTTTGGACTGACTCGATTAATTTTTGCTGATCAATATATTGAGGGCTCCATACACATGCGCAGTTTTCCAAAATAGGGCGAACCATGGATATGTAAAGATATTTTGTGGTATACGGGTCGTCCTTGGCCCAACGTTTTATAAGGGCTAAAACACCCTTCGATTTACCAATGATGACAGAAATATAGCTTTTGAAACATAGCTTGCTATCAATTAGGACACCTAGATCAGTTACTTGCGTAATACGTTCTAAAGTAAAGTTTCCAAGATGGTAAGAGTGTATGTATGCTGAAATCCGGTAAAGGGACATATATTTGCATTTAGCGTGGTTAAGAAACAACAAATTGTTGGAACACCACAATAGTACTTGATCAATGTCCGACTGTAGGCGAAGGTATGACATTAGGTCAGAGAATGATAGGCAAATTTTTACGTCGTCCGCATACATTAGAGGCAAATGACACTACTTTTGGAAGACCTTTAATAAAAAGAACGAAAAGTAGTGGCCCCAGATGACTTCCTTGGGGGACTCCAGCAAAAACATTTACGACGGAGGAAAGTTCTTTATTGAAGAGAACGCGTTGAGTTCTGTTTGAAAGATAGGCCGAAATCCATTAAGTAAATTCGGTGGAAAACTAAGTAAAACTAATGTTTTACAAAGCCATGCTGTGCGGGAGAACTTGGGCCGAGGCAGTTGCGTCCTGGGTAGGCACGCTGGGTGCCGGCTCAGCTCTCGGGATGTGGTGGGTTCTTTGGAAACCACTCACTCCCCTACATAAAGAGAATAAATTTATCGTGCCTTAGGAAAAAGATACAGCTCGTTCAGTTCGTTTTGTCATTTGTCATCGCTGGCCACAAGCTTCTCAAGTAGCTATCTCGAGCGTTGACCGAATTTCGATCGGCAGCGTGTGGCTTTTTTACCCTGCGCCTTCATACGTTCCGTATGCCGATGGATCGCTGCCGGCCACTGCAATGTAATCCCCTATTGTCAATGTCGTCAGTCGAAAGTTACGTCATTGTTTTTGACCCGAGTTTTCCATTTGCGCCATCTCATCTTTTTATAGACATTTACCAAGACATTATTGAGTTCTGCTTCACATTATAATTTATTGAAAAGATTTTTCATTTAAAAAGGTGCACATTTAATTGACATTTAATTGACAAATTTATGAATAATAAATTGGAGTTAATTTATAAAAACAATGATATGGATACCACATGACTTTAAATTTAATGTATGAGGTTTGAATTGCACATAGATCTAGGTATATACGCGTATGTATATATATTTATATATATTTTATAAAAGTTCGCTTGACATTAAGTCGAACGTAACTCACTTACCCCTTTATATTTCCGTATAAAGGAGCTCGACGAGAGCTCTCATTGTGGTGTTCTGGGTTTGGAAAATTATTTATACACATATGCATAAATATATATATATATAGAGTATATCAGTGCAAATTCACTTAACGTTATTAATAAATTGTTGAATTAATTTATAAATAAAAAAATTACGTTAATTAACATTTCTTAGAATTGAGCAATGTTGGTCATTTTTCACAAACAGAAAAAAAGGTTTTCGCTATATTGCGATACGAATTGCGAGGTAAAGAATAGTGAAAACGGCACTCGCGATGATTGACGGTAGCACTTCTAACAGTGGTTTCTCCTGGTTGTTCCAATTACATATAAAAACTTTGGTCTGTTGCTCGTTTTTAATTTTTCATTTACTATTGATGGGTGTTGTTGGTTGTTCAGACGAGTCTTATATTGCCGAAATCGAAATAGTTAGTAATGAAGTAATAGTTAGTTTTATTTATTTATTTAAGTGCTGGCTCCTTTCTGGGCAATTAATAGTGACAGCTAGTATTTTCTCCAGTTCGTGTCCGTGGTCCCGACGAATCGGAGAAAATTCAGAATCAATATAAGTATTTGTATTTGTTTTTATGTTGATAAACGCCGTTTTGCCGGGGTCGGCCCATAGTAATTTTCATCTTCTGTATGAACACGGTAGTCTGTAACTTTCTGTTCTGACTCCATTTGACATTACAAGAAGACAAGAAGTCCAAGCAACGATCTCTAGACTAGGATTTTCTTTTGGCCCTCCTGTTGATGTACGTCCAGTAGACAAAGACGAGGTTCGTGATCATATTGGACGAAAGATAGCAAAGGCTCTGATTAGCTTAGTGATTACGCAGCTCTGTCATATTTTTAATGCCTACCTGGACCTTGGTAATTTTCGAGGCAGTACCAAAAAAAAAAAACGGAAAAATCATTGCGCTTTCGTTTACTTTCTATAGTCAATTACTATTCTATATTTATTTTTACACGAATTGTCTATTTTTCGGTATTACTATCAAGGGTCTTAAATATCTTGATTTACTTTTCTTTATTTTACTCTGTTCTGTAATTTCTTTAATTTGTATCCTTACTTCTTCCTCGTGTTGAGGTGGGTACCTAAAAAGTTTTAAACCTGCTTGTTGATATTGTGTATTATTTATCCTAAATTTCCCTGAATTGTTGTTTCTCTAGTTCTGTTTTTGGTTCTTACTATTCTTGTACCCATTCGGATTTCTAGAAATTTGATGGACATTGTTTTGATTAAAATTCCTATAGTTCTGTTGTTAACTAAGTTGGATATTGTGTGGGGTATTATATAGTTTTGATGTCGGCTGTTTTGATTAGTGTATTTCTTTTTTTGACTTTTTTATATTGATATCAAATACAACTATTCTCATATCTACGCAACATCATTATTTTTATTATTTCTCCAAATCCTCTTGTTATACCCTTGCAGACAGTATTACAATTTCAGTCAGAAGTTTGCAACGCAGTATGGAAAACTTTTCCGACCCTATAAAATATATATATTCCTGATCAGCAACACTAGGAGAGTCGATCCAGCCTTATCCGTCTGCCCGTCCGTCTATATGTTATGTCAGTCTGACTGTCCGTCCGTCTGTCGTTTCTACGACAACTAGTTTTCCGATTTTAAAACTATCTGCATGAAAATTTCCCAAATGTTGTCTTCCGGTTGCAGGTAGTTTATAATTCGAAACAAGCCGGATCGGACTTTTTTTAACTTTTGTTTAGTTCTGACGACTATATCATATAGCCCCCATAAGAACTGTTGGAATATTAATCTATCGAATAATTAAGCGAAAAATCATCACAGCTTTAATGTTTTTAAACATATTCGCATAACCTAGTTTTCAAATTTAAACCTTGATTTTTGGTTGCAGATTGATCCACTGATTCAGAAAATGAAACTCAACATTTTTTCTATGGCACCATTTTTTTTTAAAGTGTAATTAAAGTGTTTCACATTTTTCGTCGAAATTTTATTATTTATCTCCAGTTCTGCTTAACCGATTTCGGTCATCGCCAGCTTTTTTTTACTATGTAGAAACAGACCATTATGACCCCACCCTATATGTTATAAGGACAGTTTTGCTAATATAGTTATATGTATTGATTTATAATAAGTCTAATACAAATAACTAAATATTACTTGGTTCGATAAAAGCATAAATGTTTGATGATAACCGATCAATAGAATTTCCAAAGATATTACAGGATATACTGCACTATAATTTGAACAAAGCACCCGAAAGAGCTCATGAAGGGCAAAGTTGGGTCTACAAATTGGCAAGTGAGTAGGGAGAAAAGTACGACTAAATCTTGAGCGAACAGAGATGTCAATATAGCTAAGGAGGAGGCCAGAGTTCACCTATGAGAAGCGTATGCAAAAAATTACTCCGATTCTTACATTCTACGATGTTTTAAAGACTTTAAATCAATTAACATTAACCTTGAAGAGTAAGGTGGCAAACGCCTCACCGGGTCCCAATTCAGCTGTCAAAAAGCGAATAATCAAAATTGCTTTTGGACTGACTCGATTAATTTTTGCTGATCAATATATTGAGGGCTCCATACACATGCGCAGTTTTCCAAAATAGGGCGAACCATGGATATGTAAAGATATTTTGTGGTATACGGGTCGTCCTTGGCCCAACGTTTATAAGGGCTAAAACACCCTTCGATTTACCGATGATGACAGAAATATAGCTTTTGAAACATAGCTTGCTATCAATTAGGACACCTAGATCAGTTACTTGCGTAATACGTTCTAAAGTAAAGTTTCCAAGATGGTAAGAGTGTATGTATGCTGAAATCCGGTAAAGGGACATATATTTGCATTTAGCGTGGTTCAGAAAAAAACAAATTGTTGGAACACCACAATAGTACTTGATCAATGTCCGACTGTAGGCGAAGGTATGACATTAGGTCAGAGAATGATAGGCAAATTTTTACGTCGTCCGCATACATTAGAGGCAAATGACACTACTTTTGGAAGACCTTTAATAAAAAGAACGAAAAGTAGTGGCCCCAGATGACTTCCTTGGGGGACTCCAGCAAAAACATTTACGACGGAGGAAAGTTCTTTATTGAAGAGAACGCGTTGAGTTCTGTTTGAAAGATAGGCCGAAATCCATTAAGTAAATTCGGTGGAAAACTAAGTAAAACTAATGTTTTACAAAGCCATGCTGTGCGGGAGAACTTGGGCCGAGGCAGTTGCGTCCTGGGTAGGCACGCTGGGTGCCGGCTCAGCTCGCGGGATGTGGTGGGTTCTTTGGAAACCACTCACTCCCCTACATAAAGAGAATAAATTTATCGTGCCTTAGGAAAAAGATACAGCTCGTTCAGTTCGTTTTGTCATTTGTCATCGCTGGCCACAAGCTTCTCAAGTAGCTATCTCGAGCGCTTGACCGAATTTCGATCGGCAGCGTGTGGCTTTTTTACCCTGCGCCTTCATACGTTCCGTATGCCGATGGATCGCTGCCGGCCACTGCAATGTAATCCCCTATTGTCAATGTCGTCAGTCGAAAGTTACGTCATTGTTTTTGACCCGAGTTTTCCATTTGCGCCATCTCATATTTTTATAGACATTTACCAAGACATTATTGAGTTCTGCTTCACATTATAATTTATTGAAAAGATTTTTCATTTAAAAAGGTGCACATTTAATTGACATTTAATTGACAAATTTATGAATAATAAATTGGAGTTAATTTATAAAAACAATGATATGGATACCACATGACTTTAAATTTAATGTATGAGGTTTGAATTGCACATAGATCTAGGTATATACGCGTATGTATATATATTTATATATATTTTATAAAAGTTCGCTTGACATTAAGTCGAACGTAACTCACTTACCCCTTTATATTTCCGTATAAAGGAGCTCGACGAGAGCTCTCATTGTGGTGTTCTGGGTTTGGAAAATTATTTATACACATATGCATAAATATATATATATAGAGTATATCAGTGCAAATTCACTTAACGTTATTAATAAATTGTTGAATTAATTTATAAATAAAAAAATTACGTTAATTAACATTTCTTAGAATTGAGCAATGTTGGTCATTTTTCACAAACAGAAAAAAAGGTTTTCGCTATATTGCGATACGAATTGCGAGGTAAAGAATAGTGAAAACGGCACTCACGATGATTGACGGTAGCACTTCTAACAGTGGTTTCTCCTGGTTGTTCCAATTACATATAAAAACTTTGGTCTGTTGCTCGTTTTTAATTTTTCATTTACTATTGATGGGTGTTGTTGGTTGTTCAGACGAGTCTTATATTGCCGAAATCGAAATAGTTAGTAATGAAGTAATAGTTAGTTTTATTTATTTATTTAAGTGCTGGCTCCTTCCTGGGCAATTAATAGTGACAGCTAGTATTTTCTCCAGTTCGTGTCCGTGGTCCCGACGAATCGGAGAAAATTCAGAATCAATATAAGTATTTGTATTTGTTTTTATGTTGATAAACGCCGTTTTGCCGGGGTCGGCCCATAGTAATTTTCATCTTCTGTATGAACACGGTAGTCTGTAATTGTAAATTGATGTATTCAAACATCGTTTCGAAGTGCGGCGTCTCTAGCCGTGCCTGGCGGTAGTTCTCCTCCCATATCCGCAGCCGTACTAGTTCCTTAAGCCATACGTAGTCGGCCTTTATCCTCGCCATGGTTTTTTCGATTTCTCGCTGCGTTGACTGCAGCGTATCTTCCAGGGCAATATCCGCCCAGTCGAGTCTCTCCAGCTCGTCCACCACTCGAGCGTCAACTTCTGAGGAGAAGGGTCTTCCCTCAGCCTCGCACCTTTCAAGGTGCTTCTTCACGGCCTCCCTTGTGATTTCAATTTTTTCCATTAAGTTTATTTTTTTTTTTTCTTTTGGTTTGTCACACGGGAAAATGTGTATGATAGCTGGGTAATTGCACTGATTGCTGGTAGTTTTCAACAAGCTTCAAACACCGAAAAGGTCTTTGGCGTGATATACTCCAATACTTTTTCCAACTAAATTTCCTAATTCGTACAGCTACCCTCCTTTGCGTCCAAGTATGAGACACCGTACCCGATTGGGCCCTAACTTTGCATTATACTCTTCTATTCGGCTACTCTGCTTGTAATTTTTTCGGTATACCACCTGACCAACTGCAAATTCAATTTCTTTACTGCGGGTAATATACGTCCTTTCAGCTTTTTCGTGTGCCCGAGTGCGTGTGTGTTTGGTCCCAAACATTGCATAATATGTTCCAGTCCCAAAGCTTCGTGATAGCCACTTAGTAGTGTACACGAGATTCGACTCAGGTGTTTGTCCCAATGCCGCTGGTCTTTGTCAGTAGCATTTGAGCATTCGTAGCACGGATCGGCTTACCCGTTCTGCTGCTTATGGCGAATAAAAGCCTGTTCGAACGTAACGGATTCCATATTGGGTAATTAATTCGGCAAATGTTGACGACACAAATTGCTTACCGTTATCGGAGTGAATGGCTTCTGACACTCAAAATTGATGAAAGATGTTTCTTTCGCAATGCCTATAGCCAGACGAATTTGGTGAAATGGTCCAGACACACAAAGATCACGGTGTTTCCGGATTTGATCCGGGGATACGGTCCCATGAAATCAATGTAAAGTATTTGTTCAGGCCGTTCAGTTATTTGTTGTTTTCCCATTAGCGGTCTGCTAGATTTGTTCGGTTTTTTGCTGACTCTGCAAATTTCACAATTCTTAACAGTTGTTTGTGCATCAACCGTCATTGCGGGCCAGTAATATAACTGCCTTAGTCGAGCCAAAGTTTTGAGCCAAAATTTTGTGTATACCGCCGTGACCGGCTACTCGAGAATGGTGTGCCTGATGAACTAGGTCTTGCCGAAGTTCCTCTGGAACCCACAGCTTCCAAGCACGGTCCTCGTTAATTATTTTGCCTGTTTGGAATCCTAACCTCTTATAGTCGTATTCTTCGGAGGACTGGGTATCAGGAGTCTTTTCTGCTTGTTTTTCAACAGCTTGAACTAGTTCTCTGTATTCTTTTGACTGAAAAGCTGCTGATTGTAAGTCGATGTTTACCTCTGCCGCATCCCTAAGCCCCGATGTTACCTTATCCATATGTACCCTTGAAAGCACATCTGGAACCACATTTTGTGACCCATTTCGATGTTCGATTTCAAAATCAAAGGCCTGTAATTTCAAACTCCACCTTGCTAGTCTGCCATATAAATCTTTCCGGCCCATGAGCCACTTTAAACTAGCATGATCTGTTATGGCATCCCTTCAACGCGGTTACCCGCTTTGGACCTCGTTTGAAAAACAACGGCGGTCCGAAATGGGTGCTTGCAGGTTCTTAAAAGGGGAAATAGCTTATTGATATATTAAATTCGGATGTACCATTTTAAAAATTTTTTTAACTATTTTTTTAATCATTAGTTTTAGTTATTTAATATTTATATATATGTTATTTAATTTATATATTACAGTTTATAAAGATAAATTAGAAAATAATAAAAATGAATTTACAAATCAAGCTAAACGACAAATATTATTAATATTAACAATAAAAACCATATGTATAAATTTTAATTTATTTTGCCCTTCGAGACCTTACCCTGGGCGTATTGAAATAAATTTTGTGGTACCCTGTTGAAACCCGGCGTCTTCTAGGGCAAAGTCCCGATGTATAAAATAAAAACTTAATATGGCTTATATACGTTTTCATAAAAAATAATTTTACGACGCTATTGTTGCGTATGATCCACGCCAGGAACACTGCGATCCTGAGCGCCAGGAGCCCCCGAATCTATTTTAATTGTTCAGAATATATTTGTTAAATTATCTCCTGAGTTGCATGAAAAATACTTGCTACACTTTTAAAGAATCTCTCTCCCTAGTTATACTTATAATGAACCCTCTGCAGTTTTTTCGAGATTATTAAAAGGCTCAAAGGCTGTCGGTTTTTTCGGCTTACTTTTCTTTCCACAAGCTTTGGCCTTTATTGAGGAGATCTTGATCGAAGACAAACCATTTATATCACCATAACTATCACATGAGCACCACAACATCAAAGCTGCAGGTGAGGCTTAAATTTGGTCAAGCCCAGTTGGCCAGAATTTCTTTTAATGCTGTCTACTGTCCTTCTGGTCACCGTCATTCTTAGTCAGCTCATGAATTCCTGCGTCAGTTGGCTCTGTTTGGAATGCCCACCACGTTGAGAATGCAGGCATTCAAGCTTTCTGATGCCTTGGTGGCTATTCAGTAGTTACCAAAACCGGGTTCGGGTATAAGAAGTTACTGGGCCCGACTTTCTGCTCTGACTCCATTTGACATTACAAGAAGACAAGAAGTCCAAGCAAGGATCTCTAGACTAGGATTTTCTTTTGGCCCTCCTGTTGATGTACGTCCAGTAGACAAAGACGAGGTTCGTGATCATATTGGACGAAAGATAGCAAAGGCTCTGATTAGCTTAGTGATTACGCAGCTCTGTCATATTTTTAATGCCTACCTGGACCTTGGTAATTTTCGAGGCAGTACCAAAAAAAAAAACGGAAAAATCATTGCGCTTTCGTTTACTTTCTATAGTCAATTACTATTCTATATTTATTTTACACGAATTGTCTATTTTTCGGTATTACTATCAAGGGTCTTAAATATCTTGATTTACTTTTCTTTATTTTACTCTGTTCTGTAATTTCTTTAATTTGTATCCTTACTTCTTCCTCGTGTTGAGGTGGGTACCTAAAAAGTTTTAAACCTGCTTGTTGATATTGTGTATTATTTATCCTAAATTCCCTGAATTGTTGTTTCTCTAGTTCTGTTTTTGGTTCTTACTATTTTTGTACCCATTCGGATTTCTAGAAATTTGATGGACATTGTTTTGATTAAAATTCCTATAGTTCTGTTGTTAACTAAGTTGGATATTGTGTGGGGTATTATATAGTTTTGATGTCGGCTGTTTTGATTAGTGTATTTCTTTTTTTGACTTTTTTATATTGATATCAAATACAACTATTCTCATATCTACGCAACATCATTATTTTTATTATTTCTCCAAATCCTCTTGTTATACCCTTGCAGACAGTATTACAATTTCAGTCAGAAGTTTGCAACGCAGTATGGAAAACTTTTCCGACCCTATAAAATATATATATTCCTGATCAGCAACACTAGGAGAGTCGATCCAGCCTTATCCGTCTGCCCGTCCGTCTATATGTTATGTCAGTCTGACTGTCCGTCCGTCTGTCGTTTCTACGACAACTAGTTTTCCGATTTTAAAACTATCTGCATGAAAATTTCCCAAATGTTGTCTTCCGGTTGCAGGTAGTTTATAATTCGAAACAAGCCGGATCGGACTTTTTTTAACTTTTGTTTAGTTCTGACGACTATATCATATAGCCCCCATAAGAACTGTTGGAATATTAATCTATCGAATAATTAAGCGAAAAATCATCACAGCTTTAATGTTTTTAAACATATTCGCATAACCTAGTTTTCAAATTTAAACCTTGATTTTTGGTTGCAGATGGACCACTGATTCAGAAAATGAAACTCAACATTTTTTCTATGGCACCATTTTTTTTTAAAGTGTAATTAAAGTGTTTCACATTTTTCGTCGAAATTTTATTATTTATCTCCAGTTCTGCTTAACCACCCTATATGTTATAAGGACAGTTTGCTAATATAGTTATATGTATTGATTTATAATAAGTCTAATACAAATAACTAAATATTACTTGGTTCGATAAAAGCATAAATGTTTGATGATAACCGATCAATAGAATTTCCAAAGATATTACAGGATATACTGCACTATAATTTGAACAAAGCACCCGAAAGAGCTCATGAAGGGCAAAGTTGGGTCTACAAATTGGCAAGTGAGTAGGGAGAAAAGTACGACTAAATCTTGAGCGAACAGATATGTCAATATAGCTAAGGAGGAGGCCAGAGTTCACCTATGAGAAGCGTATGCAAAAAATTACTCCGATTCTTACATTCTACGATGTTTTAAAGACTTTAAATCAATTAACATTAACCTTGAAGAGTAAGGTGGCAAACGCCTCACCGGGTCCCAATTCAGCTGTCAAAAAGCGAATAATCAAAATTGCTTTTGGACTGACTCGATTAATTTTTGCTGATCAATATATTGAGGGCTCCATACACATGCGCAGTTTTCCAAAATAGGGCGAACCATGGATATGTAAAGATATTTTGTGGTATACGGGTCGTCCTTGGCCCAACGTTTTATAAGGGCTAAAACACCCTTCGATTTACCAATGATGACAGAAATATAGCTTTTGAAACATAGCTTGCTATCAATTAGGACACCTAGATCAGTTACTTGCGTAATACGTTCTAAAGTAAAGTTTCCAAGATGGTAAGAGTGTATGTATGCTGAAATCCGGTAAAGGGACATATATTTGCATTTAGCGTGGTTCAGAAAAAAACAAATTGTTGGAACACCACAATAGTACTTGATCAATAGGTCAGAGAATGATAGGCAAATTTTTACGTCGTCCGCATACATTAGAGGCAAATGACACTACTTTTGGAAGACCTTTAATAAAAAGAACGAAAGTAGTGGCCCCAGATGACTTCCTTGGGGGACTCCAGCAAAAACATTTACGACGGAGGAAAGTTCTTTATTGAAGAGAACGCGTTGAGTTCTGTTTGAAAGATAGGCCGAAATCCATTAAGTAAATTCGGCGGAAAACTAAGTAAAACTAATGTTTTACAAAGCCATGCTGTGCGGGAGAACTTGGGCCGAGGCAGTTGCGTCCTGGGTAGGCACGCTGGGTGCCGGCTCAGCTCGCGGGATGTGGTGGGTTCTTTGGAAACCACTCACTCCCCTACATAAAGAGAATAAATTTATCGTGCCTTAGGAAAAAGATACAGCTCGTTCAGTTCGTTTTGTCATTTGTCATCGCTGGCCACAAGCTTCTCAAGTAGCTATCTCGAGCGCTTGACCGAATTTCGATCGGCAGCGTGTGGCTTTTTTACCCTGCGCCTTCATACGTTCCGTATGCCGATGGATCGCTGCCGGCCACTGCAATGTAATCCCCTATTGTCAATGTCGTCAGTCGAAAGTTACGTCATTGTTTTTGACCCGAGTTTTCCATTTGCGCCATCTCATATTTTTATAGACATTTACCAAGACATTATTGAGTTCTGCTTCACATTATAATTTATTGAAAAGATTTTTCATTTAAAAAGGTGCACATTTAATTGACATTTAATTGACAAATTTATGAATAATAAATTGGAGTTAATTTATAAAAACAATGATATGGATACCACATGACTTTAAATTTAATGTATGAGGTTTGAATTGCACATAGATCTAGGTATATACGCGTATGTATATATATTTATATATATTTTATAAAAGTTCGCTTGACATTAAGTCGAACGTAACTCACTTACCCCTTTATATTTCCGTATAAAGGAGCTCGACGAGAGCTCTCATTGTGGTGTTCTGGGTTTGGAAAATTATTTATACACATGTGCATAAATATATATATATAGAGTATATCAGTGCAAATTCACTTAACGTTATTAATAAATTGTTGAATTAATTTATAAATAAAAAAATTACGTTAATTAACATTTCTTAGAATTGAGCAATGTTGGTCATTTTTCACAAACAGAAAAAAAGGTTTTCGCTATATTGCGATACGAATTGCGAGGTAAAGAATAGTGAAAACGGCACTCACGATGATTGACGGTAGAACTTCTAAGCAGTGGTTTCTCCTGGTTGTTCCAATTACATATAAAAACTTTGGTCTGTTGCTCGTTTTTAATTTTTCATTTACTATTGATGGGTGTTGTTGGTTGTTCAGACGAGTCTTATATTGCCGAAATCGAAATAGTTAGTAATGAAGTAATAGTTAGTTTTATTTATTTATTTAAGTGCTGGCTCCTTCTGGGCAATTAATAGTGACAGCTAGTATTTTCTCCAGTTCGTGTCCGTGGTCCCGACGAATCGGAGAAAATTCAGAATCAATATAAGTATTTGTATTTGTTTTTATGTTGATAAACGCCGTTTTGCCGGGGTCGGCCCATAGTAATTTTCATCTTCTGTATGAACACGGTAGTCTGTAATTGTAAATTGATGTATTCAAACATCGTTTCGAAGTGCGGCGTCTCTAGCCGTGCCTGGCGGTAGTTCTCCTCCCATATCCGCAGCCGTACTAGTTCCTTAAGCCATACGTAGTCGGCCTTTATCCTCGCCATGGTTTTTTCGATTTCTCGCTGCGTTGACTGCAGCGTATCTTCCAGGGCAATATCCGCCCAGTCGAGTCTCTCCAGCTCGTCCACCACTCGAGCGTCAACTTCTGAGGAGAAGGGTCTTCCCTCAGCCTCGCACCTTTCAAGGTGCTTCTTCACGGCCTCCCTTGTGATTTCAATTTTTTCCATTAAGTTTATTTTTTTTTTTTTCTTTTGTTTTGTCACACGGGAAAATGTGTATGATAGCTGGGTAATTGCACTGATTGCTGGTAGTTTTCAACAAGCTTCAAACACCGAAAAGGTCTTTGGCGTGATGTACTCCAATACTTTTTCCAACTAAATTTCCTAATTCGTACAGCTACCCTCCTTTGCGTCCAAGTATGAGACACCGTACCCGATTGGGCCCTAACTTTGCATTATACTCTTCTATTCGGCTACTCTGCTTGTAATTTTTTCGGTATACCACCTGACCAACTGCAAATTCAATTTCTTTACTGCGGGTAATATACGTCCTTTCAGCTTTTTCGTGTGCCCGAGTGCGTGTGTGTTTGGTCCCAAACATTGCATAATATGATTCCAGTCCCAAAGCTTCGTGATAGCCACTTAGTAGTGTACACGAGATTCGACTCAGGTGTTTGTCCCAATGCCGCTGGTCTTTGTCAGTAGCATTTGAGCATTCGTAGCACGGATCGGCTTACCCGTTCTGCTGCTTATGGCGAATAAAAGCCTGTTCGAACGTAACGGATTCCATATTGGGTAATTAATTCGGCAAATGTTGACGACACAAATTGCTTACCGTTAGCGGAGTGAATGGCTTCTGACACTCAAAATTGATGAAAGATGTTTCTTTCGCAATGCCTATAGCCAGACGAATTTGGTGAAATGGTCCAGACACACAAAGATCACGGTGTTTCCGGATTTGATCCGGGGATACGGTCCCATGAAATCAATGTAAAGTATTTGTTCAGGCCGTTCAGTTATTTGTTGTTTTCCCATTAGCGGTCTGCTAGATTTGTTCGGTTTTTTGCTGACTCTGCAAATTTCACAATTCTTAACAGTTGTTTGTGCATCAACCGTCATTGCGGGCCAGTAATATAACTGCCTTAGTCGAGCCAAAGTTTTGAGCCAAAATTTTGTGTATACCGCCGTGACCGGCTACTCGAGAATGGTGTGCCTGATGAACTAGGTCTTGCCGAAGTTCCTCTGGAACCCACAGCTTCCAAGCACGGTCCTCGTTAATTATTTCGCCCTGTTTGGAATCCTAACCTCTTATAGTCGTATTCTTCGGAGGACTGGGTATCAGGAGTCTTTTCTGCTTGTTTTTCAACAGCTTGAACTAGTTCTCTGTATTCTTTTGACTGAAAAGCTGCTGATTGTAAGTCGATGTTTACCTCAGCCCCGATGTTACCTTATCCATATGTACCCTTGAAAGCACATCTGGAACCACATTTTGTGACCCATTTCGATGTTCGATTTCAAAATCAAAGGCCTGTAATTTCAAACTCCACCTTGCTAGTCTGCCATATAAATCTTTCCGGCCCATGAGCTACTTTAAACTAGCATGATCTGTTATGGCATCCCTTCAACGTATGGGCAGAACTATCTGATGCTCAATATTGCCGAATAACATTTAAGTTCAGTGATGCTGTAGTTCCTTTCGGCTTTGTGCAACTTCGAGGAGATGTATGCGATAGTATCGCATCCCTCGCCACCCTTTTCATCTGTCTGGAACAACACCCCTCCGACTCCGGTCGTCGATGCATCGCACTGAATCGTGAAAGGTTTTGAAAAATCCGGTGTTGTTAATCCAGGTGCTGATACCAGGCTGGTCTTCAGTGCCTCAAAGGCTTAAATGCCTTCTTCATCGAGCTCATATTTCCTGACTCAATCTCTTTTGAGACTTTAGTGAAGCGGTGCTGCAGTTTGGGCGTAATTTTCTATAAAACGCCGGTACCACCCTGTCATTCCCAAAAATCTCCGCATCTGCTTAGCGGATACTGGCTGTGGGAATTCTTGAATAGCCTTTATTTTTGATGGATCGGTTTTTATGCAACCTTACCTAATACATATCCCAGATATTTAGCTTGGCTGTAG
Source organism: Drosophila gunungcola (assembly GCF_025200985.1). Classification (NCBI taxonomy): domain Eukaryota; kingdom Metazoa; phylum Arthropoda; class Insecta; order Diptera; family Drosophilidae; genus Drosophila; species Drosophila gunungcola. The sequence continues at coordinate 364,185 of NW_026453215.1, read as the reverse complement.
CAGAACTTACTTTTTGCCACATTAATTGTTAATTTTGCTCTCCTCAAGCAATCACTGACCTGCCGCAACATTTCCAAATGTTCTTCAAAAGTTAGAGAACAGACCAGTAAATCTTCCAGATACACGAAGACAAATTCTCTTAATGCTGCTGGAATAACTTTGTCCATCAGTCTGCAAATTCGGTAAATTGGTATAAAGGTCGTCCTGGCACTGTGAAAGCTTTTTTTTTTTTCTACTTTTAGCTTCCAGAGAGGTATTTGCCAAAATGCATCTTTCAAGCGGATATAAAGAACGTTTCTTGTAGACAATTTAGTAGACCCTCTATGTGTAGTAACGGGTATGCGTCCTTTACAGTCCTTGCAGTAAGGTCACAGGGGAACTATCACTTTCCTCAATTACCCCTAATTTTATCATTCGGTCGAATTCGGCAAATACCAGTTTCTGTTTTGCTGGTGAGATGGGATAACGCCTCTGCTTGATAGGTAAATTTTCCTGTGTTACTTCTATGACATGCTCTTCTAACTTGGTTTTCCCTAAGCCCATATCCGTACAGGATGAAACGGTTTTGACTACCTTTTTTGGGATGCTTTCCTGTTGCTCGGTAAGTTTGTGTGGGGTGTATGCAGTTTCATGGCGTGCTGGACTCCCCTCTTCTGGCGCTACCGTATCTAATTCCGTAATCTGTAATAGGCGTTTTCCCGGTGAAGGCAACTTTAATTCCTCCCAGAATTCTATTCCAAACTAAAAGTGTTGCTGTAGAGCAGGCACTATTAAAAATTTCAGTTCTTTTGTTTCGCTTTCCCATTCCACTGGCAGAGTTATCATGCCTGTAACTTGAGTTTTTCCCCCACTGGCGGTTTTGTATGTTCTGTCTGGTTAACTTCTGCACCTTATGCTGCCTCCTTTGTAAAAACAGCTCCGCTCCTTTGCCAATGCAGTTGGCACTTGCCCCTGTATCCAATAAGGCTATAATCTCTTCGCCGTCTACTTTCGTCTTGGCAAAAAGGCGGTTGTAATTTTTCAGGCTGATGATAGACGCAACTAATTTCCTTTTAAGTTTCCGTGCAGTCTCCAGGGTCTGGTGTAGGTGTCGAAGTTTCTTGTTCTTCCGGTTACCCCTTTCGTCTTCTTCCTCTTGTTCCGTATTAAAAATACGGGCGCGAGCCTCCTCGTACTCTGCCTTACGCTGATACCATGTCTTGTGAGACGATATCTGTGCGGGGCTTGCGGTCGCCTCATTTATTGTCTCGGGGTGTCGTTTTTCTGTCCGGTCGGCCCCGACTCTCCAATCAGACCTTTCCGTAAAAAAGAAGAGTGAGTAGAGTGATAAGAGTCGTTCTTACCACAATAGTGGCACTCCGTTGCATGGAACCGGGCTTGGCACCCTGTTCCCTGTCTACAATTATACGGGGACTTGCATTCTCCTCCGGGTTCTGTTTCCATTGACTCCGGAAAGTTTTCTTATCCAAGTTTGTGCCGGCTTCACCATTCCAGCACCCTTCGCTAGCCGGTTGTTCTAAAAAGCCATCGGCCTCATATCCTTCTTCCGATTCATTTAGGATCTCGTTAACGTGTCGCGGGCGCGACCTCTTGTCCTTCAACTATTTTTCGACACGTATTCCTTCTCTCTTAAGCTCGGATAGTGTAGATATGCCTGACGTTAATAAAAAGCCATCCCCATCGAAAGTCTTTAAAAACTTATCGATATTGCTCCACAACAGAGTTCTATCTCCAACCAGTCTGATGCCACTACTCAGCAAGACGCAGAGCCCGAAAACTCCTTTCGTGACATATAATCGAATCTCAATTATGCTAATGATCGTTAATTTGTATTTAATTAGTAGTAAATTTCTAGAAATTCTAGGTCTGGTGGAGCGCTTCAGTTTGAGTTTGCTATACCAGTTTTAAGATGGGCGATGAACTCAACTTAGAATTATCAGAGACTAGCAGACATGCATCCTTAGTAATCGCTATAAGGGGCTTAAGGTATGTCACATCAAAGCCAAAAGTTTAACTAAGAAAATTGATGAATTTAGAAAAATGTTTGTTCAATCTAATGTGGATGTCATTTCTGTTTCAGAAGCATGGTTGGTGCCGGGTATGTCTGATATTATTGTTGAGTGTTGTGGATATAATTTATTTAGATCTGATCGTGATGGCCATGGAGGGGGAGTTGCAATTTATATTCAGAAAAGACTGAACACAAAGTTTATTTGTAGCCAACAGGATGGCAGCGCTATTGAGTACATATTCCTTCAAATTACAAGTGCTAAAACTGCATCAAAAATCTTAATTGGCTGTCTGTACAGACCAAATAGAAATGTTCCCTACTCTGATGAAATTGATCTGTTGGCAAATTTAAGTCTGCAATACTCTAATATAATTCTAGCAGGAGATTTAAACAGCAACATGTTAATCGATCATCCTCTCTCGGATAGCATGGCAGCACTAGGACCACAACTAGATAACTCAAGACACGCGACTCATTTATCGAGTACCACTAAACACTATTGGAGGTATTTTTTGTTAATGACAACTCCAAGATTCTTTTATATGACCAAATTTCAGTTCCGGTGTTCTCATGACCTCATATTTCTTACCTATAATCTTGACATTCGGTATAATGAAGAATTAAGAAGTCCCTCCTACCCAACCAGCAAACCTGGTTTCAAGATAGAATTTAAAATATTATAAAGATGAGAAATTTGGCATACAAGCAGTGGAATCGATATAAGACAAATGCTTTGTATGAAAAATTCAGGAAGTTACGTGCGAAAGTTCAATAACTCACGCTAAAAAAATACATTTAAGGTCAAAATTCGACGAAGCTGTTAATACCAAGCAAACTTGGTCAATCTTGAAAACCCTAGGAATAGGGAGGAAAACCATCACACACCAACCACACATTGATGTTGACAGTCTCAAGATAATTTCAACACCTAAGGGAATGAATGAATATAGGCCTATAGCTATTCTTCCATGTCTCTCCAAAGCATTTGAGGAAATATTGGCATGCCAGATAAACCAATTTATGCAACAAAACATTTTAATGTTTTCTCCCCTTCTGAAGCTGCACAACATCCATAATAAGGATTCAAAGGATATCAGGAAAAAACAATGCTCCACAAAATTATACACACTAGGGAATCGTCGTACCAGTTTTCCGAGTTGACCTTCCGTGCATCTCAAAGAACTAATAATCTAATTGTAAACCTGACCAAATTGTCCAGTTCAGCAAGTCATTTTTTTTGTAAATTCTGCTTGTCTCTGAAATCAACTCCCGCACCCCAAAAAATCAATAACAAGCGCCCAAAAATACAAATTAAGCCTAACCGCACATAATTAACATAATTTAAATCTATGTTAATTTTATATTAAAAGAAATTGTAATCTAGTATAAGAATATTGTTACTCCGTATCACAACACAACGTGACTAGCACATTAAACTAAGAGTTTAATTACTCGTAGTGCTAGGATGCAAAATAAATTAAAATAAATACATTTGAGAAATTAGGTTTTCTTTCAATATCTCCACAAGATTGGATTCTGGAATTGTGCATAGCAGAAATATAATCCAAACTATCGTTACATCCTTGTCGTCGTTCCATTAATTCTTTTATGGTGACATAGTCGTTTTCAGATGTCGAAAAGGCTCTGGTCACTGCGCGGGTTAAAGAGTGGTACACAAAATATTGTTCGACTGCTTTGTCTTCGAGCATTTGCCAATACCACTTGCTGGCGGATCCAGTGAGTAGACAGTGAAATTCTCGGAATACCTGTTCATCGGTATACCCATACAGTGCTTTTATGCGATCTACTCGGAGGAGAAAACTTTCTATTAACATCCCTCGGCTGGTCCCATCAAATATAAGATTCCGATTGTCGAATCTAATGTTATGGTCGGTGCTCAGGGCATGATTTTTCCCATTCACTCTTGCTGTTCCGTCTGTCATTCAGATTATGCTGGTCCAGAGAATTAAGTCCTGGCGGTGCTGACCCCGGAACTTCTGTTTCGGTATTAAGTTGACTCTCATTGCGGCTGGAAGGTGGCGGCGGAGTAGTGCTGTTTTGTGCAGGCGTATCTCCGGTTGTTTTTGAATTACTTAATTTTGATTTTCTCATTTCTGCTGTTTTTGTTTGCAGATTAATTACTTGGGTATTAAATTCTGTAGTCTGTGCTGCGACTGTAGCCCTTAACTCGTTGCCTTGCATGATCAGCGCAGACATCATTCACCCCTACAGCTCCTGAAGACTCCTCCATCTAGCTTGCTGTCAAAGCTGACCGACTGTTGTCTTTCCTGTGCCTGTTGATTGCTAGCTGGCACGGTTTGCCTCGCTCTCCAGGCCTGTCTCGCGGTATGCAGTCCTAGTAGGCGGTATTGTCAACGTTACCTTCTTCCTCTTCTCTGCCATTTATGACCTATCTTCTTATTTCAAGGTTTTGGCCCGTGCCGAAATAATTTAATTTTATTTAATTTTAATAGTGGCTCACGTTTGCCACACTTTTCTTGTTAAATCAGAAAAATATAAAAATTAAAAATATTTGAGGTAAATCTTCAAATTACCAATTTGAATGACGACGATAAAGACACTTGAGCCAAGACGCTACTCAAAAAGACTGGACAACTATATCTGTTTGTGTTCGTTCACTTTTTATGGTGCTTGATTCTTTTTGCATACAACAGCAGTTTTATCTGACAATTATAATATAAACTATATACAGAAATTTTAAAATCGGGTTTGCTGGCACTGGAAGTTATTTATAGGTCAAGAAACCGTTCGAAATTAAGCCCTTAAGAAGTTATAAAAAGTTCCCTAAATAAGTGAATTCTATGATAGGATTCAACTGGTCTCCACCAGAGACACCAGTTCCATTCATGTCCTTCTGACCTCTTCTCAGAACTACAGCCTCCACCGGATTCTCCTCGTAGAAGAACTGTGCGAAACCCCCTCCCCCCAGTCGTCGGCAACAGGTAGACTTGCTCACAGACAGACGAAAGAAATTGAGCAATGTTGGTCATTTTTCACAAACAGAAAAAAAGGTATGTCCTAATCGTGGTCTACAATTTCGACGTTGTTTACCACGTTTGCCATATTGTCGGATGCCTTCGAGGTTGTAGATCCCATGATATATAAATATTGTGTTTCTATTGGGTTGCAAATTAGATCACTCGGATAGGTGCTCCGCGATTACTGTTTTCGCCGGAAGTGGACTCACCGGGGTTCCGCGGTCGTTTCTGTCTCGACTCCCGATTCTCAATTATATTGGACGGTGACTGTTGATCCTAAGGTGGGGGACCTTATATACCGGTGGTGTTACTTCCGGGCCCAATTCTGGATTCTGCTAATTGCTAATTCGTATTAATTGCTTCTCACGCCCATTGCCTGCTGTTTGTTCTTGTGAATTGCTTACTCTGACCAATTCGTTGCTGGTTACTGTGTTGGCCAATTTCGGTGTTTCGCCACCTGCACTTCACAGTGTCCTCTCTATCTGGTTATTTTATTTATAATTTTTTTTTTTGTTTTTTTTCCTTACCCCGTCTTAGCCCGCTCCCGTAACAAATTATAAAAGGTTAATACCAAATTATTGGGTACTCTGAAGATAATAAAGATAAGTTAAATAGAAAAGTGATTGGTCAAGACCGAGCTTCGGCACATGTTCTTAGGACACGGCTAGGAATGTTATCAGGGCCCGCTGAATAGCAAGTTTCCAGCGGCAGAAGGGCTTTAAGAACATCGCTAACTTCAAATTGAGGAATAAAAATATTATTGATGCAGGGCGGATCATAAGGCTAAGGATGTTGCAATTAAAAGCTATCGAAAGGGGAATACCGCCCGCTGAGATGGCAGTGTGGCCAGTTTTTCAAAGGTTGGCAGGGCCAGAAAAAGGAGGGGAAGTGTGGAACGTAAGAGGCGCTACTGGTGGACAAACCGGAAAAAGAACCTTAATCCGCTCTTAGATTCCACCACCTCCCCTGGCCCAGAAGTATCTCCACCCACACCAAACCAGGAGGAACTGCACCCACACCTATAGCTGAATGAGAGCCAAACGGCTACTTGATGCAGATGAAAATTATAGTAAAATATAACTAAGTGAATTTTCCTAAAGAGTGAGTTAGATGATGGGGTAGTCGCCATCAGTCTGAAGTGTAGTTGTTGTGAATAAAAATATATACATATTCAGGAAGGAAAGCAGGCACGAGTTTGGACGACGGAAACGGGAAATAGGCAGCCGGAACCGGGAAAGGAAGGCACCGTCAGCGAAAAGTGAAGTCCGTTCCAGTCAGAGAAAATTAATATACAAAAAGGGAAAAAAAATCAAAAATGTTCCGGTAAGGGTCCCCAAATAAAGATAAATTATCCGGGCTCCGGCCGGACCACTGCATGAAGATTTCTTAATCCTAAACCTAAAAGACTTTTAATTCACCGCACCAAACTGGCACTAGAAGATTTTTTGGATTAAATTATAAACGCAACAATAATGAAAGATTTATATAAAATTTGTAATGTTAAGTTATTCCCTCTTAAATTTATTTAAAATTTCGTCCCCAATAATTTATATAATATTCGTTCATCCACCTTAGTATAATTTTATATGTTAATATTGATGCACACAAACACATATCTATCCCACATGCATAAATCGTGAATTGTAAATATATATATATATATATATATGTTCGTATATATATATATATATATCTATAAGCAGTACCTGTAAGCAAAAGGTAAAAGTTGATATAATTAAAATTTAGGGAAGTACAGAAAAAAATATACATTTATATTATTTGCGGAGGTCTCGAAGAAGTTGAGATGTAAAATAACGTGTGAGGTTAATTACATACACACCTATATGCGAATGTAGTAAAGAATCTCATATAAATAACTTTAGAAATCCCGAGATAAAAAGATCTCAATATCTAACCCCTGGTTAGAGCTCCAAATAGGAAGGGTAATTGAATTGCATAGTTATGAATTAATCCATATTTATATGTTCGTACGTGGGTTGACAAGCGTATAAGAAAAATTTAAATCAATTAAAAGGAAGTGTTTTCCGTATGAATTTGGCATCGCAGCTGTATCAAAGGGAAGCAAATAAATAAAAAATAAATTAGCTGAAGTAATCAAGGCGAGAAATGAAGATGAATGTTTATGGTTAAGAATAAAATTGTAACGTGAGAATGATGTGCTAAGAGTTTTGTCTATGGGGAGGGGAAATGAGACAGGCTGACGGGAGCCAACGGAAGGATGGCGAAGGATGCATGCCAGGTCTCAGGTAGGGTGGGAATGTCGGAGTACATCATCCAATTTGTCCAGCGCAAGTAAAGTTTCCAGTAACTTCCAATTTGTAGCATTATTTATTTTATTTTGTTTACGTTTTGTCTTGTTGTGATTTCGTCGGACTGAGATGGCCGATCAGCTGGGCTGTTGTGCGGACTGAAGGCTGGGAAGGACCCCACCTTGAGAAGGACTGGTTAGCCGGCCTTGCCCCATTGAAAAACCAGGTCCGTAACAGGCAGTGGAGAAGTCATAGAATTGTAGAGACTGTTGCTAGAGCTTTATAAAGATGTGCGCTTGCTGTCATTAATACTTTAAGCTTTGAACGAGTTTTTCTCAAAACTGTGATTTCTAAGTCGGTTATCAAGATTCCTCGCATTTTTTCTAAATGTGTGTCAAAAATAAATTTTTTTTATTTTCCTTAGTCCTATATCTCATTTATAGTCTTAATTAAAACACAAATTTTTTATTTTTTACTTCTGTTGATTCTGCAGAAAGTTCTGCTGTCAGCGACCTTGTTTCCAAGGGACACCCAGAAATTACGCCGTAATAGCCAGATTCTTAATATTATTTTTAATATCACAAAATCCTTTTTTAATATGTATCTTTAAAATAAATAAAGGTTGATAAAATTTTTAATTTTTTATATGAAAAAAAAATTTTGAAAATAATCCATTGTTTGTACGAAGAAACCCATGCTGGGATTTTTGACAAATGTAAATGTAAACAAAGTCAACAAGTCAACAATTATTGTTAATGTATTGATGTGCCACAGCTGTTCAGATCAGCAGTTATCGAAAAGTGGATGGTCGATGTGCTCTGTGGAAGCCGGAGTGTCAATTTTCTTAAAAACACCAACGGTTTTTCAGTGATGAACTGCGTGAGAAGAGGGTTGCGTTCAACAAACACCGGCCAACTATCGCATAAATGAGCACGTCACCTATAAATTTTAATGGCGGACTAACTCTTAAATTTTTGGAACGGAAAAACCTTTTAAACCGTTTAGTGGGTGGTGCTCGGTAGATGGATTACTGTGGAAAAGGGCTATTAGTGTTAAAAATAATATGAATTTGGACATTATTGATATTATATTCGGCTCGCCAAAGATATCATAAAATCCTCGCTCCTGCTCCATTCCATTTTATACATATTTTTTAAATAAGCTGGATTCACACCCAAGCATTCTAAATGCTATCCTCCTATGGGTGGAGGAGGGACCCAGTCACCTAAATTCAATTCTCGCTTGCATCAAATGTTTCCACTCACTCTGGCCGGCCAGTATTGGATTTTCCACTTTCATTTCACAGCTCTGGAAAATCAGGGTTGGAGTGCTTTATTGCCCTTTTTCGGGTACAGGTATGGCAATGTCAATTAAAGCCACATGGACGGAGCAGACTAGGAGCCAATTAAGAGTGGGAAAGGACTTTTGGCAAGTGTCAGTGGCTAACGAGCTGTCAGTATCTCTAATTTAAGGCAAGTACTGGCAAAGCCAACCAAAATCCAAACAAGGGTTTTTTACAGGTGCCACTTAGCTAATTTTCGTTTGTTAAACAATGATTCGAATTTAAACTGACAAAATATAAAACTACATATATTTATTAATCTAAATATAAGGAATTTAAATATACTGATTTAAAAAAAAAACTGCAGATTTTGGGACTTAAAAGTACAAATTTAGCTTTTTATCTAAGCCCGGTCTTTCAATGTAAGATGGGCTAGTGAAATCATTAGCAGAATGATGAATGGTATTGGCTTGTTAGTGCTGAAAACCCATAGGCCGTATTCCTGATCCACTTAATGCCACTGTATACGTCCGTATAGACGGACGGAATAGTAGTATAGTTTTATTTAATTATAAGTTTTTTTGTTTTATTTTTATATATCTTGTATTATTTTGTAATTAAATAAGAATTTTTTTTATAAATTCAATGACAGTGGATAAGGATACAATTAAAAAATAATAAAAATAAATAATAAATAAATTAAAAAATTAAACTAACTAAAATTAACTAAATTAAACAACAAATATTATTAATATTAATAATACAAAACAATTAGTTTAAATTTAAATTTGGTTTTGCCCTTTGAGACCGTGTCCTGTCGAAACCGGCCTTTATTGATAATATCTCGGATCGAAGAGTAACCATTTCCGCAGTGCTACGATCGAGCTTATTTATAATTAAGTCCAGTTTCTTATCTATTTTATTCATAGCCTTAGTAAGAAATTATTGTTGAATATTTTTTTGAACATTATAAGACGTCTGGGTGTCAGAACAATTTCGTCTACTTCGCCAAAATTTCCAAAGTCCAGATTAACAAGAAAGGAAGCAAACTTCGGCAAACCGTAGTTCATATACCCTTGCAGCTTTTGCTAAATTAAATATTCTTGAAAACATTAAAATTATGATTTACTTGCGTTTATGTCTAAAAACATTGAAGCTATGATGATTTGCAGCTCAATTATTCGTTAGTTCCTATGGCAGCTATATGATATAGTTTTCCGATTATAATAAAATTAAAACCGTAATTCTGAACTGTCAAATTATTGATTAGTCAAAAAGAATTTCTAAAAAAAAATACAAAATAAAAAAGTTAAATTTTGTTGAAATTTTTTTTTTATTGTTCCCATGGGATTTTGATGATATTGAAACCGTAATTCTGAAATATATAAGCATTACTATATGTCGAAGAACTAAAAAGAAATTAAAAACCAGCAAAGTTATAATTTTTTTTCAATTAATTTTCGATTGTTCCTATGGGAGCTATATGCTATAGTCAGTCCGATCCAGCTCGTTCCTAATTATATACTAACTGCAATAGAAAGACAACTTTTGGGAAAGTTTCATGCAGATAACTTTAAAACTGAGAGACTAGATCGCTTAAAAATGCACGGACAGACGGACGGACTGACGGACTGACGGACAGACGGACATGGATAGATAAACTCTCTTAGTGATGCTGATCAAGAATATATATATTTTATAGGGTCTGAAATATCTCCTTCACTGCGTTTCAATTTTCTGACTGAAATTATAGTACCCTCTGCAAGGGTATAAAAAGAGTTGTGCGGTTGTTCGCCATTTTCTGATATGAGTGAAAGAGGTATTTAATAGGTAGATATTATGAAGTTCCTTTAAAGCTATTATTAACAGGCTTGACTTTACATATATTTAATCGAACAGGAGATGTCAAAACTCCGTCAAGGAAACATGACACTTCTGCAATACTATGACGAAGTAGAGAAAAAACTGACTCTGCTAATAAACAAAACAATTATGACCTACTACAACACGGTAGCTGCCTCACTGAACGAAAAATACAGAGCGGATGCGCTACGAGTATTTATTTCGGGCACAAGGAAATCGCTTAGCGACGTTCTTTTTTCGGCAAGACCAACCGATATTCCTTCCGCTTTAGCATTAGCCCAAGAGCGATACATGGTCGCAAGTAGTTTTGCACGTAGCACGGAGGAAAAACACCAAAGGGCTGAACAAAGAAGTGCAACGACAGACGCTAAGTTTAACACAAATGGTAAAAACCCCCACTTTAATAGAATACCACCAAAACAACCACCCAGACAGGATCCGACACAACCAATGGAAGTTGATCCCTCTTTATCCCGTTTTAGACAACCAACCCAAAACCAACAAAGGGGACTGTTTTCAAGGCAAATTTAAAACACTTACCAAAATATTCAACCCAACGGTAACAATAATCAGGGGCAGAACATTAAAAGGCCCAATAGTAGTAGCGCTAGATATACAGGACCAAAACACCAGAGGACAAACCATCTGGCTGTAGAAAACGACCCACAAAATGATAAATACCCAGCAGTAGCCGAAGAGGAAAAAAACGTTATTTTCGTAAATAAACCATTCTCTATAAAATCAATCCATGGTCGCAACACAATAAACAAAAAATGTATAATGCACCTTTTTAATATAAATACAAGATTTTTCTTGCTACCAAACTTAACAACGTTTGATGGAATAATTGGACTGGACCTACTAAAAAAAACTGACGTCGTAATTGACCTAAGAGAAAAAAAGTTAATAACTAATAGCAGTTCGGAGGAAATTAAATTTTTGAAATGTGCAGATGTTAATTTTACAAAAGTTGTGGATATAGTGGTACCACAGGAAATATTGGAAAAATTTCAGGAAATGTTAGGAAACCGTAAGGGCGTGTTTGCAGAGCCAAACGAAGCGCTGCCGTACAATACTAACATTATTGGTACTATCCGGACAGAAAATGAAGATCCGATATATTCAAAATTGTACCCATACCCAATGGGCGTGTCCGACTTTGTAAATATAGAAACACAAGCGTTATTACGAGACGGCATAATCCGACTATCTCGGTCTCCATATAACAACCCTGTTTGGGTTGTAGATAAAAAAGGGACCGATTAACAGGGAAACACAAAAAAACGCCTAGTAATAGACTTCAGAAAGCTTAATTTGAAGACAATAGATGACAAATACCCTATCCCGAACGTAGTTTTTATCTGGGCAAATTTAGGAAAGGCAAAGTACTTTACCACATTAGATTTAAAGTCTGGTTTTTACCAGATACTACTCGCCGAAAACGACAGAGAAAAAACGGCTTTTTCAGTAGAAAATGAGAAATATGAGTTCTGTAGACTACCCTTTGGATTGAAGAATGCACCCAGCATTTTTCAAAAAGCCATTGACGATGTGCTCAGGGAAAAAATAGGGAAATCATGCTATCAGAAAATATGCACGAGCATGTGAAACACATGGGTCTTAGACAAATTATATGAGGCCAATATGAGAGTTTCGCGCGAGAAATCTAATTTTTTTCAAAGAAAATGTAGAGTATTTAGGTTTCGTGGTTTCACGCGCAGGCTCTTATGCCTTAACAAAGTAGACGTAATCCGTAACTACGATCTCGGACTAGCTAGTTACTATAGGTGTTTTATTTAAGACTTTGCATCTATTGCAAAACCTATAAGTGACAATCTAAAAGGAGAAAATGGCAACGTTAGTGCAGGACAATCAAAGAAAATACCTGTTAACTTCGACGAAAATCAACGTCATGCATTTGAAAAACTTAAGACTGTTCTCGCGTCTGAAAACGTAATGCTATTATATCCAAATTACAAAAAAGCGTTCGACTTGACGACAGATGCTTCGTCTTTTGGTTTGGGTGCAGTCTTGTCACAGGACGGAAAAACTATAACCATGATATCACGAACTTTAAAGGACAGGGAACTAAATTTTGCAACCAACGAAAGGGAGTTATTAGCAATAGTATGGGCCTTAAAGAGCCTCAGGAATTATCTATACGGCGTGAAAAATTTAAACATTTTTACTGACCATCAGCCTCTTACTTTCGCCGTCTCAGATCGCAATCCAAACGCAAAAATTAAGCGCTGGAAAGCTTTCATTGACGAGGACAACGCCCAAATTTTTTATAAGCCAGGAAAGGAGAACTACGTCGCTGACGCACTGTCCCGACAGCACATCCACGCGCTAGGGGAGGATGCCCAGTCAGATATTGCCACAATACATAGCGAGCTATCACTCACCTACACTATTGAAAAAAAAGACAAACCGGTCAACTGCTTTCGGAACCAGATAATCATAGAAGAAAGCAGAACTGCTTCAGTTGGAACGGTCATTATGTTTGGTGAAAAAACTCGACATCTCTTTTATATTTCTCGGATAGAGAAACACTTATACAGAGAGTATGCGATGTGGTCAAAAAAGACGTAGTCAATACAATTTTATGCGAACTACCAGTACTGGCATTTATCCAACATAAGTTAATAGAAACTTTCCCGACAACCACATTCCGTTACACGATCCGTTTGGTGACTGACATCCTAGACAAAAATGAGCAAAAAGAAATTACGGTGTCAAAACATAACAGGGCACATAGGGCCGCTCAATAAAACGTGAAACATATTTTGCAAGACTATTTTTTTCCCAAAATGACTCATATGGCTAATGAGGTGGTCGCAAATTGTAAAATATGCCAGAAGGCAAAATACGATAGACACCCACAGAAACAGATTCTCGGAGAAACACCCATTCTCTCGTACACAGGCGAAATTCTACACATTGACATATTTTCAACAGACAAAAAATACTTTTTAACTTGCGTAGACAAATTTTCAAAATTTTCAATTGTCTAACCAATCGCTTCCAGAACCATTGCAGACGTGCAAACCGCGATTTTACAACTTATTAATTTTTACCGGCGACCGAAAACAATATATTGCGATAATGAGCCCTCTATAAAATCCGAAACAATTAGGTCTCTTTTAAGCAACCGGTTTAACGTGCAAATCGTTAACGCACCGCCGTCGAATGGACAAGTGGAAAGATTCCACAGTACACTAACAGAAATAGCACGGTGTTTAAAAATCGAAAGAGGTATTGAGGAAACGGTTGAATTACTACTCCTCGAGGCTATAGAATACAATAGAACAATTCACTCATTCAACCATAAAGCTTAACGCAGAAATTAGAGATAAAGTCTCAAATGCACAGAACATCTAACTACAAAGATTAAATAAAACTAAGAGGTTGGGAAACAAATTTTCCAATTTGTACACCAAGGAAACCATAGAAGCAGACTTGGGGACCACAGTCTTAATAAAAGGGAGGGTGGTCCATAAGGACAATTTGAGGTAATTAAAATAAATTTTATTTTTCTTCTATTCTTTTATTTCTAACACGCCAGGATTTGGACGATACTTCTTCTCGCCGTATCAATAACAGCCAAAATCACCGATTACACGGCCTCAAATTACATACCAATCATAGACGGAGACGTGACCAGTTGGAAAGACTTCCAGTACCTAAAACATTCGACCAATTTAACAACTTATTCGGAGAAAGTAAAGGACACGGAAGAAATGAAAGAACATATTCCTCGGTCACATATGAGGCAGATATTAGACTCGGATTTACGACACATTAAAACTTTCATAGATACAGTTAATGTTCACCATAGACACGCTAGATGCATCAACTTATTTGGCACCGCATTAAAAATCGTAGCCGGTACTGCAGATTTCGATGACTTCGAGAAAATTAACTTCACGCAGAAAGAACTCATAGAATCAGAAAATAGGCAGATGAACATTGACACAAAGACCCCGGAACAAATAGATATCCTAACAAATACAGTAAACATTTTAGTAAAAAACGCAAAAGTAGAACAGATAAATACAGAAAATTTTTATGAAAAATTGCTATCAAGAAACAGAATAATTATTTCCGAACTCGAAGCCTTAATGTTGTGAGTTACACTTGCGAAAATTGGAATAATCAACCCCGCAATTTTAGATTCAAATGATTACAAAATTTAATCAATTCTACAAATGTTACTTTTACTGATCTAATGAAAGTTGCTCAAATTAAAGTTTTATTAAATAACAATTTTTTACACATTATATTAAAATATCCTAAGCGGTATGTAGCTTGTAAGAAGATAATCTTGCACCCCGTTGAAAACAACGGCACTATTATTAATTTTGCTGAAGACAATACTATAGCTGACTGCACATTTTTACACATTATATTAAAATATCCTAAGCGGTATGTAGCTTGTAAGAAGATAATCTTGCACCCCGTTGAAAACAACGGCACTATTATTAATTTTGCTGAAGACAATACTATAGCTGACTGCGGTAACAAAATCATGCCGATTGGAAACTGCAGCACCGCCCTTACAACAACATTTTGCAGAGAAATGCCCTACATAACCTGCGCACAGCAACTTCACTCAGGAGGCAACGCACACTGCTCGACTCGCACCAGCCACCTTAAACACCTAAAAATCATCGATGATGGCATCATCATTCTTAATGACGGAAAAGCTACGATCAATGGACAACTGGAAACCGGAACGTTCCTCATTACATTCGAAGACCAGGTAAAAATAAATAACACCGTATACCAAAACTTGCAGAGCTACGTTAAGAAGTCACCAGCCCCAGCTGCATCAACAGTCCTTAACATTACGGGCCATCAATAAATACTGAGCTTACCATACTTACAAAAATTAAATATGAAAAACCTACGTTACATTGGCGAAATAGAAAAGGGATATGTTTGCAAACATATTATATAGTACTAACGTTTGAAATAAAAAAAATGTTGTTTTATTAAACCGGTACAATACCGGTAAACGAAATTCGTTTTGGTTACGGTATCGTAACTGTAGCTTCGGCTGAGTTAACATAGGTGTTATAACATAATTGATAACAGAGAGCACATACTCTGGGATCTAAAAAATACACAGGGAAAAACGTTGTTTGACCGAACATTCCGGCACCCTTGAAAGGATCTGCTTTCAACAATTCTCAGTCCTTCAGATCGGTACCATACTGTAGCTTCGGCTGAGTTAAAATAGGTGTTATAACATAATTGATAACAGAGTGCACATACTCTGGAATGATGTTTGATGGCTGCGACCATTTGGTGCGTACTCGAAGTTCGTTAGTGTTGTCCGATGACCAACGGCGCCAAAACTTTTGCTTGCGGGTCGCCACGACATCAAAGCGCTGAAGATTGGTGAAGTGAGGCACCGAAAGCGATGAACAGCTTTTGAAGGACTCCAGGCACTTAGTTCAAGCGATTTGAAAGTGTTGCGGTATGGATTCATCCCAACTCTGTCTTGGTGACGATAATCAGCGGCGACATCAATCCAAGAGGGTCGTACCGCGCAGACGCAACAGAGTAAACACGTAAACGCAAATAGTAATTCATCTGAATGCTGATTCCACTGGACTCCAAGTGCACTGATCACGCCGTCTGTGCTTGGGTTGAGATCCTTATTGGTGCGACTTTCGTCGAATTCTTGTGATGTGAGTACCATTTAAAGCGGAAACTGACCGCGTTCTGGTATTTTTGTGACCTCATCCTTTACGACTCTCTCCAGAGAATGTACTGAAATTTGCGGTCAGTTGTGTCAACATATACTTTCCTGTCCTTTTTCGGTGTGTCGGTGGTCAGGGCATGTCGTGCTAGTCGAAAACGTAGCAGAAGCAAATATTCGTTCATGAACGTCCTATATTGGGGACAGAACTCCGGTGAACGTTCCAGTCGCCGTTTGACGCTGAGAAATCTTCTACGAGCAATGTCAAAAGAGCTACCAAGCTGATCGGGAGTATCCTTAAACGGCATTTTAAAAACGATTTTTCCATTTTCCTCTATGGGTATTGACTGCTTAAATTTCTCCCCACACAATTGGTGGTTTGATTCCCACAGACGCTTTAAATTAGCATCGATGGCTGCTGAGCTTTGTGCCAGATCGGACTGATTTGGCCGTTGGCTTCCTGCGACTTCGCATCCGAATAGCGTATTTTGAAGAGTCGGCAAATGGGAGCCAAGTTCGACTTGCGATGATGTCGAAGAATGCCTCTGCACGCAACAGCATGTCATCGCTCCGGGAAAGATGAAATTGGTTATCCGCTAAAGGCGGGATAGGCGAAAGATTCCAGGTTGCGATATTAATTTCGGTATCTGGTTGATATGGGATGTTTGGAGTAATAAAGAGATCGAGACACAGTTCGAAGGGCGAAGGTCGAAATTTTATTGTCCTTGATGTGCGATGTTTGATAATTGATTTGAATTTGAATGCAGTGCCTCAAGTAGCCTCAGGTTTTTCGAAATTTCTCCTCCGTCTATAAATTGACTTGAGAGCACGAGTCAAGGAGTGCTCTCCCTAGTCTGTAGGAACCCGCTGAGTCCTGAACTAGTACCATTGCAGTGGCTAGAATAACCTGTGATCCTTTCTTTGAGCAGATGGATCGTGAGCATTGGTTGCAATTCCGATAGGCTACGTCTGCAAATTAGCATAAGTTGGTGCTCCGCTGAAATGCGGTTGAGAATAGGCAGCTGGTCTTCCAGGCTGTGGTTGCAGATGAGCATTTGTAGCTCCGATCGGTTGTGATTCGGTTTAAATACCTTATTCATATGTATATGAAAGTATGATTTGATAAATAGTTGAGGAGAAGCTCCAGTGGGGTTAGTAGGAGGTTAAGTGATTGCCCATATAACCAGTAAAAAAAGCCTTGTCACTATCAAAAGCCCTTTTTCAACATTACGATCCGTCCACAGCGGAAAAATATGGACGAGGAGGGAAAACCAACAGAAGTCCAAGAACAGCCGTTACCAAGGGTAATAGCTATATCAGTTGACGATGGGCTGGTAGAAACAAAAAATGAGCAGTAGAAAATTCAGCCGGCAGTCTACCGGCGATGATCAGGTGATCCCTAGGTTAAAAATAAAAATAAAAGATCAAATAGTTTTGCTGGTTCGTGAAACTAGGAAATTGATATTAGTGAACTATTTATTTTCGTTTTCCATTTATAAATCTTTATTCTTTTATTGAATGCCACGATAGCGCAAGCGGCAAGGACATACCGCGCAGCACAGGAGTCTGGGACCGGCAAAGCGTTGCGAGACGAGATCCGGAACGGAGTCGTCGAAATGGTGAAGCTGACAACCGACGTCCTCAGGCCAAGTGCTCCGGCGCCAATACCAGTGTACATAGCAAGAAGTTCTGCTTGATTGGTTCCCGGGACATCAGACTGAGCATGATAGAATGTATGACATCCTGCAGCGGGAACAACAGCTGGCAGAAAGCGTGGACGACTAGATCCATACAATGCAGCAACTCGCCTCACGCCTGAATAAGCCAATGCCGGATTGAGGGATAGAATAGCTCGAAACATATGGAGGTGGATGGAGGTGCTTACTGTGGACGAGCTTCAAGAGGAGTGCATCCAGGCAGAAAGAAAAATGGAATGATGGCTTTCTTGCTACCGATGCGGCCGACCGGGTACCGTCTTTAAGTGTCCAAAGTGCGCGGAAAACGGTCGCCTGGATGATCTGAGAACGGAAGGAATGCGCCCAGACAAAAATCACGCAATAAAGAGCAGAGGTTAGATAAGGAAACAAAAATAGTTAGCCAATTAGATAATAATAATATGTTAATATATTTACCGGCGGAAGAAATGATGAGGCGTTACTTGAATCTGCGTAACAGGATCTTCGCGGAACATCAGCTGAGCGGCATGAAAAAGGTGTTTAGGAAAGTGAAACGAGTCGATTTGCAGGATCCTAGACCCTTTGCCAGCGTTAAAATCTTGGGCAAGCCACTGACAAGATTGCTGGATACGGGGGCCAGTATCAGCCTGCTGGGAAGAGGCAGCAAAAAGCTCATAGAAGCGTTATTTCTCAGTGATTCGGACGGCTTCTAGAGAAGATTGAGCCATCATCGAACGCTTGGATCTTCCTGTGAAGTCCGAAGAACTAAGTAAGCCGATCCTGTTCTACCTTTGCCCATACCTAGAACAGGCAGCGAACTTGGGAGTCGATTTCTGGCGAGCGTTTCCTTTGGCTCCGGAGGTTCTTGGGGAACCGGCGTCTATAAACCTGACGAAGGCGGAGAAAATCCACGCAAGGCAGAAGGAACACTACGTAAACAATAAAGACTAAGGCGAGGCAATGGAGGATCCTTAGGGGCTTGTTTCCTAGAGTTTTTTTTGCAAAAGAACAGGAGGAGTTAGACCAGATTAAGTATGAGTTAATCACCTTCGAGCGACATGGTCTCGGAACCACCAACATGGAAAAACATAGACTGGGAGTCATCAAAAAGAGTATGCGTCCGTGGAGCAATTGCACGACGGTGGTGTCAAAACCAGAAAAGTACTGGTTCTGTCTGGATCCTTGGAGACAAAATGCGTTGACGGTAAAGCATGCGTACCTCTTGTAGAGTATTGAAGGGATCCTCTCAAACATATTTTATATCGATTGTTGATATCAACTTTTCGTTCAAGCAGATCGAACTGGATGAAAAAAGCAAGAAGCAGTCGGATGATACTATTCGGGCCGTGCAACGCAGCACAATGCTTAGTGCGGCTTATGGATCGGGTGATTTCGGAGTTGAGGTCCAACGTTTTTGTGAACTTGGATAACCTCCTTATCCTTGTTTCATACTTCCAAACACACATGCGGTACTTGCTTTGAGTAGCCCAGAGCCTGAGAGCAGACGGTTTGACGATCGGGTTACAAGAGTCAAAGTTGTGTTTCAAGTCTCCGACTTACCTACGCTTTATAGTAGTGGCTCCGTATGGATGCCTTACCCGAAATCACAGCGGAATGGTATCGACGATTTGTTAAAAAAGTGTTTTTTGAGTCCTAGCGTCAAACAGACTGTAGGCGACCTGAAGTTGGTCTTGACGAGCGCATCGGTCCTGGTACATGCGGATTTCTAGAAACACTACTACATACAATTCGACGCTTCTCACTTTGGGTTCAGAGCGGGTGGATTCGGATAAACCAGAATGAAACAGAACAACCTATTGCGTTTTTATCGGCCAAGATGAACAGGAACCAGGTGAACTGGATGGGATGTCGCTTACGTGCATAACCAACACGATATTCTAATGTGATAAATGGCGATGAAAGACTTGTACGGACGCCTCGCTAAACGATTCCTTCAGTTGCAAGGATACAATTTCGAACATCGTCTAGGCAACGAAAATATAGTTGCTGATACCCTGTCTCGAAACGTTGAAGAACCGAATTCGTGAATAAGTACCACATACCGGATCTGAGAGTTGATGGCAGGCTAATCTTCAAGCGCATAGGAACCCTAACCCTGGACATTGAGCTTGAGGGATCCGAACTTAAGTAGTGGATTCCGCAAAGTCTCACCCTCAGTCTGATTGAAGGGGCCCATTGGGTCACCGGGGCAGCTCATGCTGGGATGGCGAGAACGCTGGAAGTGCGGCGCCGCCAGTTCTTTTGGCCAGGGATGCTCATCCAGGTACGTGAATTAGTACGTGGATGCGCTGTATGCAAGAAGTCAAAGGCCCCAAATTTCCGGATGCAAGTAGGCATCGGCAAAAAGGTAGAGACGGGAAGACCATTCCAGAAAGTCAACATTGACTTTCTGCGAAAATACCCTAGGTCCAAACGTGGTCAAGCGTGAATTTTTATAATTGCGGATCATTTTTTAAAATATACTCTCCTGAAGGCCATGTGAGATGTGTCGGCATCTTACGTGGTGGATGTGTTCTATTAGTTCTTGGTTCCCGAAGTAATGCTTCGGAGAGGGTGAATCGAAACGTGCTGGTCGCGATTCGCAGCTTTTTGGACGAAGATCATCGCGAGTGTGACGCTCATCTGCCGGAGATTGATGTGGCTATCCGGAATACTGACCACTCAGCCACGAGAGAAGCGCCATTTTTCACCGTAACGGACAAGTTATAAACTGGCGAGGAAGCTAACTAACACTTGAGTCAAACAAATTATATATTGTGAGGAGTTGAATAACTCCCCACAAGTTAAGAAGCAAGCAGAGTAAGCGCATGCAAGCAGTTACCTACCAGTTACCAGTTACGCGGCGAATTCGCCCGTAGTAACGGTAGTGCGGCGAGAGAGAGTGGTGCACTGAGCACCAGACAAGAACAAGGAGAGTCCGAGAGGGACAGCAATACAAGAGAGCGGAGAAGGGCCGTGGGCAGAAGAAAGTAACGGGACGGCACCGGACTTTGGACCCTGATATTGGTGCCGTGCGCAGAGGGCGAAAGGTCGAACGGTAAAACCGTGGACTTTGGACCAGGAGGCAAGGAGACGCCGATAATTAGCGGTAAATGGAGGCCTATATAAACCGGCCGAGCGCAGGAAGCTGGATCAGTCGATTTCTACCAAGTCAACAAGTAACAGTCATCAAGTGAACCAGTAACCAGTGGAACAACGTGAAGGAGCAAGTAAAGCCGTGCGGAGTCATCAAGGAAACAAGATCGCTACGTCGAGACGTTCAAAACTTAGAGCTAAAGTCTCCGAATTGAGACACAGGTAGCTGAGGTCCTTACGGCATCACACGGCTAAGTCCAGGCGCTTTGTCACAACTTCTGTCGCGATTTGAGCTTGGCATCCCGGCAGAATTGAACAAATAGAGTCCTTCGACAAAGAACCGTGGGCTCAGAAGGAAAGTTGTCTAGAACTAGCTGCCTGCCTACAAGGACTGCATTGGCGAACTCCGGCGTATGCCTGATCGTCCTGCAGGAACTGTACAAGGTCCCGGAAGGACGCGCGTTTGTTCAGCTGGTGTCTCGAAAGGCGTATGCGTTGAGAGCACAGCGGTCCACCAGAGCGCCAGAACGGCAGCTTACCGAGTCGCCAACAAGGAGCGGAGCTGGTCGAGATACCTGGAGGCAGAACAAGGACAACGAGGACCCCAGGACGACGAACAACGAGCTTCGAGCGAGCAGCCTATACGTCGAATTCTTAAGCCTGCGGCAGAGAGGGTAGGGTGGAAGCGTTCGTCTAGAACCTGGCGTTTGACCCAGGGACTGCTTTGGCGGCTTCCGGCGTAAGCCTGAACCGTCAAGTAGGAACTGAGCCGACGTCCGGTGCGACCGGACAGAGAAAGGGACAGGAGGCTGCGGCTGCGAAAGGCGTACGCCTTGAGAGCACAGTGCCTGTCTAGGGTGAGTCTGGGAACGGTGACGCATCCCTAATCCCTATAACCCAGCCGAGCCAAGGGCAGCAGAGGACATTGCAAGCCAAACCGGCGAGAGAGAAACCATTTCCGGCGAGTCAACACGGTCCAGCGAGACGTTCAACGTGGGAAGGAGACGACGGAAGAACGTAGTTCTACATTATCATTACATCACCCCGGCCAAGGGCAAGTCGGCGAATAAAGGATCACTGTGTACTCCCAATCTTTTGTGCGTTTTTCACTGATCAACAGGGCGGTCACGTATATATAAATTTGGTGGGACAAACACTTACATCCTCTGAGCTAGCCGCACGACATTCGTAGCGGGCAGATAATAAAGAAAATCAGTTCGTTACATCTGGCGCCCAACATGATTGTCCTGAAAGTGCAAATACAGCAATAAACAGAAATAGGGAAAAATTGGATCTATCTCCTCAAGAAAGAGGATTTCCCAAAGGTGGCAGCCAAGCCTGGCATTATCCTGGCGGGCAAGTCGGACGACATGCGAAAAGCCCTTTCAGAGTATGTTACGAAGACACAAAACGACCCAGGAATGGCGGAAATTTGGGCTGAGCTGGAGGAATTGTACGACAAACCAGGCTCGAGCGGCAAGTTCCAAGTCCCAGACGCCGAACAGCTCATAGCTAGCCTGGGCGTGGAGAGCATGAAGGAGGCAGGAAGATCCAGGGGCCCAAGCCAAGAAAGAAGAACAGAACAGCAAAGGCCTAGCGCACCAGACTATGCAAAAGTCGCAAAGCAAGTCAGGGAATGGTCGTTCAAGTTTGACGGCACGGAGAAACCACTGGAGTTTCTGGAACAAGTGGAATGGTCAGCAAACACATACGGTTTGAACCTGAACCTCATTCCCCGAGCCATGCCTGAATTGCTGCAAGGCAAGGCCCTAAAGTGATTTCAAACGTATTTCCTGCCAAGAGGTTTCTTCTCAAAGCTCGCAGATCAGGTCAAACAAAGAAAACAGGGTTTTAGAGAGTCGTTCAAGGACTATATGGTTGACATGCAGACCTCGATGAGACCACTCGGCTACTCCCCAAAGGAAACACTAGAGCAGATAAAGGAAAACTGCACGCCGGACCTGAGGATTTCCCTGAGGACGTATAAGATAGACGATCTAGAGTCTCTAATGGTGCTGGCTGACGAGTATGAAGAACTCGAGAAAGAGCGAGAAGCATTTATTCAAGAAAACAAATTCTCGCGAAGCAAAGCAACAGCACCACAACAAGTCACGTGTAGAAGGTGCGAAGAAGAAGGCGGACACCAAGCACCTATCGACGGTCCAAGCCAATGGACTCCAAACACCTACAACCACCAGAGCACGTTATGGAGGCCACCCAATATCAATCAGAGACCACCCAGCGCAGCACCAAGAGCCCACAGGTCACAGACACACATCGTGAACCCACACGAAGCTTGTAGACGGTGTGGCGGTCACGGACATTGGGCAAGAGGATGCCAAAACCAGCGGCTGCTTTTCTGCTGGACTTGCGGCAAGGTGGGGGTTAGGAGTGTAGAGTGCTGCCAGAGATCGGTGCGGTCTCTCCAAACTAACTGGCGAATTAAACGAAGAAGAGCAGCAGTTATCCGCAGCGGTACAGATTGGCAGAACCTCACACAAAGCCACAATCGACACCGGGGCAACAGCGAGCTTTATAAGCGAGGAGCTGGCGGAAATACTGGCTGCTTATGGAAAGATTACAAGGACGAGAAGGCAAGTTAGGTTGGCAGATGGCAGGTGCAGCGGGATAAACACGCAGCTCGAGGTGGAAATCGAGTTCGGCAATAAGCGATTGCCCATGAGCCTGCTGATCCTACCAGGAGTGGTAGACTCGCTGGTGCTAGGATGGAATTTCCTCACGGGAGTCGGCGCCGAAATAAGGTGTGCCGGACATACGGTGGTGATCCCAGAAAGAAGAAGGCACAACGGGTGGTTAGAAGAAAAATTGTCCGTGGCGGTGGTGCAAACCAACTCTGAGGAATACGACGTTGAAAAATTCCTAGAGCAGGAGCTCGCGGAATTTCGAACAATGAGTGGAACGTCCAACATAGCCGAGCACCGAATCACCATGAAGGACGACAAACCAATTAAACAGAGATACTATCCGAAAAATCCAAAGGTTCAAGGGGAAATCAATGCGAAAGTCGACGAGTTGCTCGAGAAGGGATGCATATAACACTCGAGAAGCCCGTACACCGATGCCAAGGATAAATTACATATTGGACCAGTTGAGGGAGGCGAGATACATAAGCAGTCTGGATTTGAAAGATGGATACTGGCAAATTCCTCTGGAAGAAAATAGCAGGCCATTCACGGCGTTCACAGTGCCAGGAAAGGGGCTTTTCCAGTGGAAAGTAATGCCATTTGGTTTACACTCCGCCTCGGCGACTTTCCAGAGAGCACTGGACCAGGTTATTTTACCGGAGATGTCACCACACGCGTTTGCACACCAAGACGACATCATCGTGATCGGACGGACACTGGAAGAACACAGTAGGAACCAGAGAGAAGTTTTCCGACGCCTTAAACAGGCAAACCTGAGGATAAATCCCGAAAAATGTAATTTCTTCAAAAGCGAACTGCTTTACCTGGGACACCGCGTTACGAACCAAGGAATCGGCACCGATCCCGAAAAAGTAGCAGCCATAGCCGAGCTGGAACCACCCACAACCATCCGGGAACTGCGCCAATACTTGGGCGTAGCATCGTGGTACAGGCGATTCGTGCCCGACTTTGCGCGAATAGTGAAACCACTAAATTAACTATTGCGGAAAGCACGAAATGAACATGGACTGCAGAGCACCAGCAGTGGCCGATCCTGTGCTGGCATGCCCAGATTTCGATGAACCATTCGTACTGCAGACGGACGCAAGCGATTATGGTATAGGGGCAGTCCTGACGCAGGAAACTGAAAGTGGCGAAAAGGTCATTTCATATTCAAGCCGGACCCTGAATGGCGCGGAAAAGAACTATTCAATCAGCGAAAAGGAATGCCTGGCAATCGTGTGGGCAATCCGGAAGCTCAAACCATACTTGGAAGGATACTACTTCCATGTGGTGACGGACCATATGGCGCTTAAATGGTTGAACAGCATCGAAAGTCCCTCAGGAAGAATAGCGAGGTGGGCCCTGGAGCTGCAGCAGTATGATTTTGAAATATCATACAGGAAGGGGCAGCTTAACGTGGTCGCTGATGCACTGTCAAGACAGCCTCTACCAGAAGCCTTTAGGCTAGCTAAAGAAACTCCGGAGGACACGCAGGGAACATGCAGCTGGATCAAGGATATGTGTGAGAAGATTAACAAACAGCCTCATGGAGGGAGGCGCGTTGTACAGGCATATCCCGCACAGAGCAGGCAGCGAAGACGTGGCAGCATGGAAGCTCTGTGTCCCACGGGGGCTGAGTGAAACAGTCCTGAAGGAGAATCACGACTCACCAGCTGCTGGACACGTGGGAAGTCGGAAAACGATTGCAAGACTGGCGGCTCGATATTACTGGCCAGGAATGCATAGGGACGCCCGAGCACACGTACGGAAATGCGAGACATGCCTCAAGTACAAGTCCAACCAGATGCAGGCAGCCGGGACAATGCTGACGCAAATACCCGAAGAACCATGGGCAACGGTATGTGCAGACTTTGTCGGACCATTGCCCAGGTCGAAGCATGGCAACCAGATGCTGCTAGTGCTGATAGATAGGTTCTCAAAGTGGACAGAATTGGTGCCACTGCGAGCAGCAACGGCAGAAACACTTCAAAAGGCGTTCCGAGAAAGAGTCATCGCTAGGTTTGGAGTCCCGAAGGTGGTAATAACAGACAATGGAGTTCAGTTTGCCAGCCGCGCATTCAAAAAATTCCTCAGCGAAATGGGCATTAAACAACAATTCACAGCACCATATACACCGCAGGAGAATCCGACGGAAAGAGCAAACCGGACAGTTAAAACCATGATAGCGCAGTTTGCGGGACAGAACCAGAGGAATTGGGACGAGAAGTGGCCGGAGATTATGCTAGCGGTAAATTCAAGTACGTCGGAGTCAACAGGGTACTCCCCGTGTATCCTCACGAAGGCTCGAGAGCCTCGACATTGTCGCAGTAGATGACCCTGGCTTTAGGGAAGACGTTCAGGAGTTTTAGAAAAGCCGGCCTAAGATCCTCTATGGTTCTAGAGGGAATTGGTTGAACCATTGCAAATTTTGAAAATTTGTCAATGCATGTGAGGAAGTATTTTCTATCTGTGGAGAAAATGTCTATGTGCAGCATTTCCCCTACATGAGACGGGATTGGCGTTTCGCCGAGCTCGTGTTTTTAAGGATGCCTGTCATATTTTGCTTTAGCGCAGGTCTTACAATTAGTGACGATTTGATTCGCTAGCTTGGTCATTTTCGGGAAGTAGTATTCCGAAAGTACCTGCTTAACATTCTCCTGTGGAGATCTGTGAGCCCTATTATGAGGTGAGGACTTCTCGTCTCTCAGCGACTGTGAAAATATCCGTAACGCTGTTTTTGCAGTGCCAAAAATTGCTGGAAACTACCATCCTGTATCATCATTCTCCTGTGGAGATCTGTGAGCCCTATTATGAGGTGAGGACTTCTCGTCTCTCAGCGACTGTGAAAATATCCGTAACGCTGTTTTTGCAGTGCCAAAAATTGCTGGAAACTACCATCCTGTATCATCGCTACCGTGTGCAAATCGTAAATGGCGTTTACGCCTTTGGGGACAATGGTGTCCGCGAGCTCCTCAAGCAGCGACTCCTTGCATGTGAAGTCAATGTTGTGCCGCCTCTTGTTTCCAAAGCTGCGTTTAGACGGAAAGCGTGCTTCCTCCAGAGTTATCTGGTTCTGAAAGCAATTCAATGGCTTATCCGTGGTTTCGATGGTTTGTGTGAGAGACACTTCGTTGTGAATAGAGGCCGCACACGAATAAGCTTCCTCCTGCTCCCCAACATTAAAGTGCTGTCTGGAGAGGGCATCCGCGAAGAGAGTTTTTTTGCCGGGCTTATAAACATTTTAGCGCCGGACTCGCCGATGCGAGCTTTCCACCGTTTGATTTTCATATTCGGATTGGACTCCGATACTGTCAATAAATAGCAGTATAGATATTTATATCTTCCCTCTTGGGACAGTACCGCGCCAATGCCAAATGCATCCGTCGTTAGATCGAGGATATCTGAGGATATCATCCTCTGAAGCCAGAATGTTACGCAACTTTTGGAAAGCAAACCGTTGCACCTGGATATTTTTGGATCTGTGACTACTGTCACTTCTATGCTCCCCTTTTAGAATGTCGGAGACGGGCCTAGCTTTTGATGCAGAATCTTTAATGATAATGGCTGGTCAGGCCAGAAACGATCTAACATCGAATATATTTTTGGGTTCGGGGAATTCCTGAAAGGCTAACATAAATGTGAACATTTTGTTTTGGCCTATAAAAGTTAAATTCCAATGATTGACATGCAAATCCAATAGATAAACATTAAATTAATATTAATGGCTTGAATACCCCACATTTTTCAGGCGAACGCAAGGACCCGCTGAACATGCTGGCCAAGAACGGAGGCTCGAAGCGTAACGCCCTGCTGAAGTGGTGACAGAATAAGACAGTGGGCTACCGCAACATCGACATCACCAACTTCAGCTCGTCGTGGAACGATGGCCTGGCCATCGGCGGTTGCCCGCTTCGTCAGTGCCCTTTTTATCTACTACCCATATTGGGTTATTTAAGGGGGAACTAGACATTTGGATTATGATATTTTTTAGCAACCCTTGAATTTCGTTGTTGACAAAATCTGCTGCTCCCATTGGGTATGGGTAAAGCTTGGCATAAATGGACTCCTCACTAACAGTTCTGATAGTAGCTACCACCTACGTGTTGTAAGGTAGGGCCTCATTAGGGTTTGCGAAGGCTTTTTTACTTTCGCCTAACATTTTTATAAAGGCATCCCTAGCTTAACGCGGTGCGTCCTAGCATTCAATGTTGGTAAAATTGACTTCGGAGCCCCATTTGAGGAGGACAGAAGCTAGACAGAGTGATGCCCCTGCCTGTTTTAACAGGTCATGACCGATGATGGGCGGACGCCTTTCAATCAATCAATATTTTTCCGCGCCCGTATCTACCAAATGCTTCATATCTATTACGGCTACTCTTCGTCTAATGACGGGTAGCGTGAATTTTCCCCTAAAAAATTAATAACGTCCGAATCATATTCAAGAATGGCGTCGTAATTAATTTCTTGAGCCGCGCTCGAGGCTGAGGCGGAGTACTTCCCCTCGGTTTCGCCTGCGCTATGCGCGACGTGGTTGACCCTCTGCGTTTTGTGCGGGCCCGATCGATCGGACACGGCTGGCTTCCTGTTTTGGTATGCCGGCACCTGAGATGGCTTAAGCATCTTGGACACCGATGGGTCGATATCCATGGGCTCGGGAGTATTTTCACGAAGCCTATCACTGCGTTGAGCAGAGTGTACTTGAGAATTTTGCTGCTTTGTGTGGTATGGATTTTTGCCAGCAGCTGTCTGGGAATTAGTATACGCGGAAGCCTGTTGGCGTTCTTGCGCCTTCGGATATTGTTTCCTATCCCTATCTTCCTGGCTCTTCGCAAATGAAGCTGAGAGTACGTACTTATCGTGGTTCGAACCCACCACTTGTGCCAAAGCAAGTGCTGATTGCATGGCCTTCGGCTTTACCGAGAAGAGGACGTCTGTGAGATTGCGTCTAAATCCCGAGATAAATACTCGGAGGGCATCATTACGGAATTTGTCGCATAAGATCTTTGCCGCCTAAGCGTTGTACAACATTATAGTAGCCTTATTTGTGAGGAGGGTGAGCTTTTTCTCAATCTCATCGTAATACTGCAGAAGGGAGAGATTTCCCTGCCTAAGGGAACGGAATCGGCAGGGCCCCTAATTTTACTCCTAATAATAACAACCGCCTGATAATGGCGAGAGCTATTAACATGATCCCTAAATATGCGGTATGCCGCTTTTGCTGCTTGCCGCCAAGAAACATATGTTTCTTGTGCCCCGTGAAATCGGGCAGACCTCCAGCGGCTCGTTGCACTCTACGTTGCCTGTAATATCTACGGGCTCTTAGATCTGTAACTGAAGGACTTCGACAGTGGTGGGCGCAATCTGTGCCGCCGCCAACTGGCCGGTCAGATTTTCTATTGTTCTGTGCAATTCGTGTTCTCTGCGCAGGTCTTCGGCAGCTTTTTCCCTTAAGGCATTGTTAATGGCAGCCTGACTCCATTGAGCTGTTCTGCGCTTATGGCTATATTGTACGGGCACTAGTGGCTGCTCGTATTGGTGTGGAAGCAATATTAAGCCTTTCACTGTCCGACTCTGAGTAGCTATCTTGTATATTATTCTTATATGCTAGGAATGGGGATAGCAAAAGTTCCACCAACAAAGAGTTACGTGCCTAAGCAGTCCTATATAAACAAAATTGCTATAGCCAAGGGATCGTGGCGGCTGAGCTGCCGCTATGGTATACAAAGAGGCGAAGCTAATAAACGTCGTAGTGTCGGGTTGGAGTACCGCCGTGGAGTGGGGAAGCAATAAAAAACCCAAAGATTGTTGCGAGGCTAATTCAAAGAATTTTAGGAATAAGCAAAAAACACAACGACACAAAAGGTCTGAATTAAATGCGACAGTTCGCCAATAAATTTTTTTAAATAAATTCGAAATTAATTAGTTTCCCAGCGGCGCCCTTGCGCTTAAGCCGAGATATTTAATATTTGTATTTTATTTATGTTCGTAATGTATGAGATATTCAGCACTGAGAAATATATTTGGCTGATATATTTTTATTTTTAGCAATTAAAAATGCAAACAACACACAGAAACAAATATAATAATAGCACATAAATTCCACAATTTAAATCGTCAAACAAATAATGAGTATTTTAATTAATATTTTGTTTTGTTTTTTTAATTAACACGAAATTATGGAAGCGGAGCTGCAGAAAATATTCTGGCAGCGATTTCATTGGTTTACTTATTCGAAGTTAAACACATACAGATGCCGGGGAGGTGCTCACTTACATGGTTCCGCGATTTTACGTCTGGCCGCCAATTAGTAGAATAATTAGGTCAAGTGAATAAGTGAATTGCCGTCGGCAATTCGGTGGGGGTGGACGACATGTCCACTGCTGCCTGCTGGCTGCTGGCCGGCTGGCCGAAGAGTTCTTAATGATGAATTAGGAAGTTTATGTTGGAAGGCTGACTGCCCTACCTGCTGGCCTAGGGACTCAGACAGTTATTCAATAATAAGGTTTTAACGACAGATTGTCGGAGTTAAGTTTACACAAGCCGTGGCTCTTTATTCTTTGAATGTCAAATCAGAATTGAACTTAAAGCAAACATAAATGAAACTCATAGCGGCCACTCCAATGGGTAGTGCTTGCCGGTTATGCACGGGGTTCTGGCCAGACGCTGGGTCATGAATGAACATATTTATGCGTGTGACTTCAGATTATGATTTCGACATAAACGTTAGTTTAATGTTTGATCATATGATTTTCGGAACAACCTGTTACTAATAAGTTGACCATATAAAGGAACGCTTTGGATGGTTCTTTTCTCCCGAAAAGGCTAATGTCATCATTCTTTGAAATTTATCAGGGACTATTTTTACACCATAATGTCATTGTTGTAAATGAAGTTAGGTCTCTGGAGACTTTTTCTAAAGTAATTTGGTGGAATCCAGAAATTAAATCCAGACATGAAAA
Source organism: Drosophila gunungcola (assembly GCF_025200985.1). NCBI lineage: Eukaryota > Metazoa > Arthropoda > Insecta > Diptera > Drosophilidae > Drosophila > Drosophila gunungcola. The sequence goes on along the minus strand of NW_026453215.1, from coordinate 333,674 downwards.
GATTATTGCTCTACCAAGTTGATCGAGTATATCGACGATTCGTGGCAACGGGAATTTTTCTGCTAATACATTTTTATTTATTTTTCGTTAGTCAATAATTAATCTCCATTGTTTTTCTTCTGTTCCAGGAATTAGTTTATTGGGCACAAAAAGTAAAGGGCTATTGTATTTTGATACGCAGGGTTCTACAATGCCATATTTAATTAGTTTTTCGACTTATTCATCTATATCTTCTTTTTTGCTATGGGGTGCACTATAGTTTTTAATATAGACTGGAATGTCATCCTTTAATCTTAATTGTTGTTAATAAACATTTTTTGAGGATTTGGGTTCTGTTGCTATGCCGAATATATCAGTAAATTCGGTGCATAATTTCGTGAGAGTTCTTTCAGTACATTTCAGGAATATGTTGGTTAATTTGGATATGACTTCATTTTTTCTCATTTCGCTCTGTACTTAGTGGTTTTTGATATTTATCTAATAGTTCATAATCGATTTTAATAATGTTTATAATTTTACTGGTATCAGTTGTGTTTAAAATGCGGACAGAAGTATTATTTGAACTGGCTATGGTGCTTGCTATAATTACGCCATCGGCTGTATATTGGTTTTTAATACCGCTCAGAAATAATTAAATTATTGGAATGTTGATCTGTTGATCGAAGTTTTCGGGTCTAGTAGAGCTTTAAAATATTCGACAATAGTATCGATATTATCGATAACGGCTGTGCTGCGGGTCACCATCAATTATAAAGCTAGAGCTTGAGCACTGTTACTTTACTTTCCAAACAATGGATCTAATTTTTTTTGGCTCTATTTCTACAGAACTAAATTTCTTTTTTTGTTACTAGCATTCCTTAAGATTCCAAAGAACGGATTTCATTGTTTTGTTTTATTTGAATTCATAATAATATTAATTTCAACAAATTGAAACTGTAGTATATAAAACTATAACAACAATAAAGCTTTTAAAAAATGTTTGTAGGTCATTATTAGGCTATTATCGATTGCTTAAGCTATCACTATCGAAAATATCGAGTGGGGGCACTATCGAGGTTTTTACATCTTTAGGATCTAGCTATTAATATAGGGAATATACATTTCTCTGTTTGTATTTCCATAAATGTTGAACCTTTTGAACCTCTTACTTGAGCATTTGAGTTTCCTTTGAGAGTTGTCTCTTTGGTTTCCTCTATTTTTATTCTGGTAATAGTTCTGGTTTTGGTATGGCCTTGGCCATAGTGGTCCCTATAATTATTATGTTGGTAATATTGGCCTCTGCCGCGATAATTTCCTCTGCTATTGCCTCTAAATAAACTACCTCGTTTGTTTGTATACATTACACTGTGGTTATTTGTTTGTTGGGTATTGCAGTGCAAGTATTTAGCTATGGCGTCATTCACATTGTTGAATTAGCAAGTTTCTAAAATCGTTTTGGTTTTTCCGCTCTCGCAATTCTTCTTTTGTGCTGAATTTGTCCGCATGTTCAGCATTTAGATGCCTCTAGTGATTTACGCAAGTTATCAAGTTCGTTTGTGAACTGGGTTCGGTTTTTTTTTGTTTTTAAGTTTATTGACATTTGCATCATTTGT